>NC_142103.1:99659157-99965157 GCF_054644295.1 Miniopterus natalensis | reverse complement strand
GTCACTGGCAACATTAATCTGTAAATGCCTCAATCTCTCTG
The DNA here is from genome assembly GCF_054644295.1 of Miniopterus natalensis. NCBI lineage: Eukaryota > Metazoa > Chordata > Mammalia > Chiroptera > Miniopteridae > Miniopterus > Miniopterus natalensis. Next base: position 99,965,116 of record NC_142103.1, on the reverse strand, counting down.
GGATCCCATATGGACTACTGATCTAGAAAACACGGGTTAATTTTGAGCACTGCTTAGCTAAGCAATCACAAAGTCCTCCCTTGGTCTACAGCAGTGATTTCTGAATCTTCACCTGCATTCAAATCATCAAAGGAATTTTGTAAAATATAGGGTCTGTCCTTCCTCTTCACGTCCATCACAATTGGGACTCTAAATCATGAGGTGAGAGGTGAGATCTGGAAAACAAGTATTTTTAGAACTTCTGTGTGTGATTTTACAATTGAGGAATATTTTCTCTAAATTGTATTATAAAGAACCAGTGAATTCAAAAGTGATTAGTGGTTTTAATGAGCAAATTATATTCATTTCTTTTGAATTATAGGAGAAAATGCCTTTTTCATGTTCATTTTTCTCTCAAAGAATGTTTGTTTTTCCCCCAGTTGTATTGAGATATAATTGAAATATAACATTGTATTAGTTTCAGGTGTACAACATAATGATTTGATATATGTATATTTTGCAAAATTATCACCACAATCTGGTTAATATACATCACCTCACATAGTTACAATTTTTTTCTTGTGGTGATAACTTTTAAGATCTCCTCTTTTAGCAACTTTCATATATACAGGGGTGGGCAAAAGTAGGTTAATAATAATAATAAATACTTAGTAAATAAATAATACAAGAGTAAACTGTTTCACATACTCACAGCTGTAAACCTACTTTTGCCCCACCCTGTACAACACAGTAATGTTAACTATAGACACCACGCTGTACATTACATTTTTAAGTGTTAAAGTGATGAAATCCTTTCAGAGGAAACTATGCAGTTTGCTCCGGGCTTGGTGAGTTTGCTGACATCTTGTTTCTGTCTTTCATTCCCCAATGGGCCCCACCCATACTCCAATACAGTGTTCTTTCCACAACTCAGTACTGCCCCAGTAAAAAATTGCAGTAGTCAGAGGCCACATGCAAATTACCTGGAGTTGCCAAATGAATCCATTCAAATTAGATGGTTTCTCCTCAGCTTGTGTTTAAGCCATGAAGGTGAGGCACAGCTAAAAGTGACATCATCAAAACATATTCTTTAACTTTCTTCTCCAGTGGATATTCTTCTGAAGCAGTTGACGGGAGTCAACCTTGTTGTATATGGTTTAACCATTCCTAGAAGGCAGTGGTGGCTGGAGCCAGTTGGTACTGGCTCCTAAAAGCTAATTATGCACAGTTGTTTTCAACTCTGCATTCAATGGTGTCACTGTGGTGGCCTGAAACTGGCCACAGTGGGTGTACTTACACCACAGAAATCAGTAAACACTACAAATCAGGTGTTTGGATTTTTTCTGGAGACCTGGATATTAAACATTTACCAGTATACCCCTACTCAAAAGCTATTATTGTCCATGCCAGGGTAGATAAAACTAAAATGTCATTAGGTGACCTCCACTGGTCAGGTAAATTGTTTGATAAAGCGGGTCCTCTACATTGAGAATAGCCAAATACAAAATATTGTCCTGTTGCCCTGGCCGGTTTGGCTCAGCAGTTAGAGTGTCGGCCTGCAGACTGAAGGGTCCTGGGTTTGATTCCGGCCAAGGGCACGGACCTCGGTTGCAGGCTCCATCCCCGGCCCCGGTCGGGGCATGTGCGGGAGGCAACCAATCGATGTGTCTCTCTCACATAGATGTCTGTCTCCCTCTCTCTGAAAAGCAATGGAAAAAATATCCTAGGGTGAGGATAAAAATAAATTAATTAATTAAATAAAATATTGTCCTGTTATTCCATATCAGGAGAAGGGGCAGGGAGCAAGCCTCCTCACTAATTTCTGAGTCATTCTTTTCATGACTAACAAACTAATTCAGAGAAGCTAATTAGTCCATGACTCTCCACTTAAAGAAGCTTTGCCCCCCATGACAAGCCTAAGATGAAGGTTTACAGAAACAGACATTTGTTTTTATGACTCCTTACAGTACAGTACAGTTGGAAGTCTCACATCAGACTGAAGTTTTTCTCTGTCCTCAAGTAGCTGTCTCCAGTCCTGATCTAGAGTGGAAATCACATGAGACACAGAAATTCACAGCCCAAGGAAAACTGTCAGCTTCATTTACCAACCAATTTGGCATCACCACCACTGGTGGGGATCCATAGCAGAACAGCTGCCTTCAATCCATAGTTTATTGAACTAAAGACAGACAACTGCTTAGTCATTAATCAGAGGGAAAGGAGTCATCATTGACCAGGCATAGGAAAGAGAGTTCACTTAGAGCGTTGGAACCCAAGACATGAGGATTCCCACTTGTCAAAATCCTTCCAAATCTCTGGTATAGTGTTTTTGCTATAGCTGGTACTAGTACACGTTTGATTTTTCCTCTGTTCTGCTGCTAAATCCCCAAACAGCAGAATGCATTTTCACTTAACCCAACTAACATAGGAAGTTACTGGGTCAGAAGAACTTATTAATGAGCCAAAGGGCACACCAAGGCCTATTTCCATCAGTAACTGTCAGTAGCTAGGGGCTGTGCAGGAATTTTTAAAAGTTTTTTTCCCTATCACTACAGTGTGACAGGTCCAGAGCATAACTTATACAACCACATTTTAAATACATTTCTACAAACAGCACAATGAATATCAGTTCTGGAAAATGCAAGGAGGAAAATAGCCAACATGATGCTCTAGTTAATAAAAATCTTCCAAGGAAACCATTTGCACCTCAAATGCTCACTCTTAGCTTTGTCTGAGAGAATCTCTAGGCTATCTTTGGGTGGCAAATAATCCCAGTGGCTCTTGCTGTTCAAGTGTCAGTCTTCCATTAAGATGAGAAAAGTACATCTGTTACAGAAAGTGAACCTACTGACTCTGCTTCAGTTGGGTGCGTGCTGTCAGTGGTCTTCCCAAGAGTAAAGACTGATTTGCATTTGTGCTGCTCCCTTCATATTCTTTTCTCCTTATGACAAAGGGCAGTAAGGACTATTGACCTAGGGAATACATCTTACCTAAAATCCTAGAAGAGACAAGACAATGAACCCACTTATGACCAAGAGTCTGGCACTCAGACTGTTTTAGTGATCATTCATTCTAAGGAATAGAATCTACTCAAGCTAGCTTAAGTAAAAGGATAAAGATCCCATGGAAGAGGAAGCTGTATAGATTCCAGGCTCCAGGAACAAAATTTTTTTAAAAAATCACTTCAAGAAGTTTAGCAATAGGCATGCATGAATACTTATGCTGGTATCCCACCATTTACTGCCTCTGTTGACCATTCTGAGTCTTTGTACTGCTTGCTTCAAATTTTCCAGGGAAGGAATGTGGGTGGCTACCGGCAAACCTCAGGCTGCCCCGGGAGTGCTGCCTATGCATGACTCATTACAGGGCAGGTCCCTAAACTTAAGGTCAGTAGCAAGGGACAAGGTAAGCTCTGTCTTCTTGTGGGAGCTGGATCCATTAGCTCTTTACTCAGCACCCTAGCAAGCCATAGAATAGTGCCATAGCCTACAGTTTATTTTGGAATAAATGGCAATCTGGACTTACATATGGTGAAATTCACTTTTGCAAATTTCATACATTACAAATCATGTATACTGGCTCTAGCTTACATGGAAAATATATCCATGCACAATGCTAACGCAGCCAGCCATTCTGTCACTTCAGTCATACAATGGCTTAACTGAGAAAAAAATCAATTCAGTCAAAGTGGTTGATCTGGTGACCTAGAGCAGACCCAGACTGAAAGGAACGGAAGGATTTGATATTGGTGTGGCAAGGTAAGTTATTGTGAAATTAATCATGCTTACTTCTTACTGTGAGGTTAATGTTCTTCATTGTTAATTCTAGATCAAGAGTCAGTAAAATTTTTTCTGTAAAGGACCAGATAGTAAATAACTTAGGATTTACAGGTTTATGGTCTCTGTCACAACTACTCAACTCTGATGTAGCTGTGAACCAATAAAACTTTGTTTACAAAAACAGGAGGCAAGATGGCTTACATCTGCTAATTGCTGTTTGCCAACCCCTGTTCCAGATCATTTCTCTTCCCCCTCCCTCAAACTTCTATCCCCCTTTAAATGTATACCATCAGAGGATACAACCCACCACCCCTCCTCATTATGGTCATCAACAACTGTCTGGTTCTTAAACCTGGCTCTCTGTCTTCCTCTTAATCTTTTATGTTTGTCATTGTTCTTGGCAACTTTTCTGTTCGTGGAAATAATTCACCCTACATCCTCTCCTCTCTGTCCCTTGCAGCTTTCACTTCCAATTATCTTTTCCTTAATCCACCCATGTTCTCCTAGAGTCTGTCATTTCAAATAACCAAACTACCCCCAAAATCTTAGTTTTGAGCCTCTCACTAACAATCAATCCTTCTTGCTCTAATCTCCTTACTCTAGATACCAATAGCTCTTTGATTCATTGAGGCCATGAAGACTTCCAATATACTGGCCCTACCACTTTTCCACTGTGCACCAGTCCCACCCTCCCATATCTGCCTATCACTCCTTGCCCAGTTTAAATAGCAATCATACCCTCATATAATCCCCTTAACTCCCTTGTCACTCTCTCCCAGTTCTGGACCCAGGGCACACCTGCACCTGAGCACTGAGTATGGCTGGAAGAAAAATACAGTCATGACCATGGCTCTCAAGTATTTTACTCCACATACCTAACAATTCTACCACGATTCTCTAGTAGAGGTAATTTTTCTGCTCTGAGACAACCGCTTTACATCTTTTCTATCCTCTCACCTCCAAAGTGATCTCCTTCTACTCACTCTTCCTGTTTCATTGGAAAAATAGAAAATACCCAAGCCTATACTTCCCTGAGCTCACGAACATTTATGATACAGGGTTGAAGACTGGGGTTTCCTAGAAGCAGGAACCTTCTGTGTTAAGTGCCCATTTTCTCGGTAGGTATTTCTGAAACTCAGTGATGGATTGTGCTAGGTATTCCCAGAGCTGAAAGGAAAAGAAAACTTGGAGACCTAGGGTAGAATTTGCTGACATGGGGAGAGATTAATTCCCCAAGACTGTGGTTTTTGGGTGGGTGCTACAAACAGGTGCTCATGTTTTCTTCCCATACAACAGCTTGGGGAAGTGGTTCACCATTAAGAGACAGTGGCTACAGGGTCTGTCTAGGGAGGCTGGGTCCCAGGCACTAGGGCTCCCAGTCCCACCCTGAGCATTAGGTTACGTGGTTGCCTCATTGCCTCCTGTCTCCAAGGGGCCACATGGGCCTGGACAACAAACATAATCAGTACCCACCTAGGCCTAAGACAAAGAGGCCCTCCTTGCATGTTCTGGGCAACATGAGACCCTTGAGATCTCTGCTTAACCCTTCAAAGGAGTTCAGTTCATATTGTGATTGAGACTGAATTTACACCAGGCTGATGGTGGTTTAGCACTACTCCATTTCACTTTAGAAAACTGAAAAAAATGGGCCATTCCTTATGTCCTATGTTGAAGAATAAAGTGCATACCCATTACATTTGATATTGTACAATTTTCACTGGTGAGTTTCTAAATGCATTCTTATTTAAGTAAAATGCATGAGATGTGAATTGGACAAAAAGCAGGTCATACCATCCTGTTTCATGGCTTACGATATAAATACTTAGGTTTCCAACAGAGGTATCTTCTAAGCCAGTGGAGCTTAAACACCTAAAACATCACATTAAAATTCCCACATAGGCCTGTAGAACCTCCTGATTTCACTGTACTCCAAAAAAAACACAATCTTTTCAAAAAAGCTTAGATAGTTGAAAAATCTCCTTTCTCCAGGAATGAGCAAAGAGGGCCTGAGTGGGGAGAAAAGGGAGCAGAAATCAATTTTACTTGCCCTGGTCTTACTTTGTAAAATCAGTGAGAATTGATACACTTGACGGAGTCTAAAGGTCTTGGAGGGTGTGTCAGGCAGTAGAACGTTCTCCTATATCACATCATGGAAGATACAGTATGAAGGCTGAACTCTTTTTGTGCTGAGGGGACCATGCTAAGGATTTTGCCATGTTCCTCATCAAGATGAGCCAACAGTGGAAGCCAAACCTGAGCATGACTCCCTCAGTCCCAGCGCAAACACACTGAAGGGTGGGGGGGGGGGACTAGAGCGAGACACAGAAAGTCCTGAGAGTGCCTGTTCTTGACTCAACAGAACAAGCCTCCAGGGTACATCTAACAGAAGGCCTTATCCTGCCTGTGATGGTGGGTGCCTCTGGCAGTCGGGGGCTGCTGGGCCATCTGACCAGATGGACCTCCAGTGGCTGTAGAATAAGCCAAATCAACACAAAACTTATAGTTATCAGCCATTAGCAGATATGGTAGGCAGAATTCTAAGATGGACCCCAAGATTCTGGGCCCTGCTATACACAATCCTTCTGCCAATTATTCAATTAAACACTCATCTAGGCGTTCATTTGAAAGGCTTTTGCCTATGTAATTAAGGTCGCAACTCAGGAGATTATCCAGGTAGGTCTGACCTAATCAAAAGCAGTTTCCTCCAGCGGGCCACGGGAGATGCACTCCACCTGGCCTGGAAGAAAGCCATGCTGTGAACTTCCTATGGAGGGTCCACATGGCAAGGAACATGTGGGTGGCCTCTAGATGCTGAGGCCAGTCCTCAGCTGACAGCTAGCAGGAACGGAGGGGCCCAAGTCCTGCAACCGCAAAGAACTGAATTCTGCCAACAACCAGTGATCTTAAAGGAAGACCCTTACAGCCCAGATGAGAACTGCAGCCTTAGCTAACACGCTGACTTCAGCCCTTAGTAGAGAACGCAGTCACACCGTGCCGGGACTTCTGACCTACAGAAACTATGAAATAACTTTGTGTTGCTTTAAGCCACTAAGCTCGTGGTAATTCATTATGCAGTAATAAAACACTAATACAGCAAGAAATAAAAGGATAAAAAATCAACATACAGAGTCAGATGATTTCGTTCAAAGCCCAGGCAGCTTCCCCTCCAACCTGCCACATTACAGATAAAGATTTTGTCACTGACAATGTCAACACAAAATACTCTCAGTTCAGGAAAAAATGGACAATCTCAATTGCCACACCGGGCTTGCACCCTGGGAAAGTGTTGTTCTGTACTCACCAGCATCCCTGGGAGGGCAAAGCTGACCCACCTGTCCCAAGAGGCAGCAGGTTTGGGGCCTCCCAGGCTGGTTCATATGGTCAGAACAAGGGCTGAGTGATGTCCAACCTAAAGTTGGTACAGCCATCTGGCATCATGCCACAAGACTTTGATCTACAGATGGCTACACCTCCACACCTCCGCTTCCAACACCTGCCAGGGAGGGGAGGTAGGCAGGGTTTTTAGGACCCAGGGACCAGAGCGCTGAGGTTTACTGAAGAAAATAAAAGACAGAAAGTATAAGGGTTAAGAGCTCTGGCTCCTGCGTTAAACTCTGGCTTCACTACCCACTGTGTGACTTTTGCAAATTCCTTAACCCTTCTTTATCCCCATCTGTAAATTAAACACTAATCTAGGTGAAGGGTTTGGGTGAGGCTTATAAATCCCTGATGCATGGGGCCTACTGTTAACAAGCCTTCTGAAGTGGGAGTTGTTCAATTGCTTGTAATGCTCACTGGGTCTTATACTCAATCCCCAACGCTGGGTTTTCATCATATAATAAATGCCCAACCCCATGCCCCAGAATAGACGACTGAGCACATTTTGATCCCGTGTTTCTGAACCTCGAGTGCCTGCCTAATGACTAACCACTCCAGCCTATCATACAGAGGATCAGACCACGTCAATAAGCCCCAACACAAACCCAGAATAAATCAATTGTCCTTCCCTGACTTCTTGCTTTCTTCCTTCATTATAACATAAATTGTGCTAGCAATGTGTACCCACCGCTCAGCACTTCTACTGGATAAAACCAAGGAAATGTAGTAAACCGACAATATGAGACTGAGCTATAATAAATATGGGCTAAGTTTGCTCTCTAAAAACAAAGTCATTATCATTTTTAAAAGATGGTTTCACGAGGCTAAACATTTACATCCCTCATTCATGAAGGTAAGGGGGTCTATTAAAGTCACTGAAGCAGCTTTAATGATAGAATTTATGAAGTTGTGACAGATTGTGATGATAAAACATTCAAAGATATACAGTATGCCACTTATAAATATTACTACATCTAGACTCATAAACATAGACTTTCTATTTTAATAGAACCTTCTTTCTGAGCATTGCTAAGTGAGGTAATTTGAAATTGTCCTAAATTGCAAGAAGGGAGGTGGTGGTAATACTTTTCCCATTTGCAGATATGACCATCTATTTTATGGATTTTCAAATTGGTTAATTGTCTGGAAGATTTAAGAAGAAAAATGCTGTTCTAGTAATTCTGTACAGTCCTGGGTTAAACTCAGAGGATTTAGCCAAGGAAAGATTAACATAAGCGAATGTCTGTCCAATACATTTTAGATGAGAAAATAGGCTCTTCTTTAGTGTTTTCAAAAAGAAAATTATAGCAAAATGCTTACGGCCCCTTTCTCCTTAGCAAATGACTCCCCCAACTAGAGTATAAGATCCGGAAAGTCAGTATCTTTGCCTTTGTCATTCACTGTGGCCACCCTGGTGTCTGTGATAATAATGCCTATCACAGACACATATTTCCTGAGTAAATGAATTAATGGAATTAAATGAATTAGCAAGTGGCAGGATGCTGTCTAAATTCTGAGCAGTTATACATGTGAACATGATCAGATCAAGAAGGAAAAAAAAAGCAGCAGGGAGGTGAGGTCCTGTAAAGCCACATTTGAATTTTGGGGTACACTGGAAAAGAAGGAAACCCAATGTCAGTGGCATTTATCACTACAAAGTTTTCATTCCTGGATGGAAATTTCCAGAGCCTATGTTGTAAACCATCTTATAATGGGTTATTTATGCGGAGCAAGCCTTTTGCTTGCGCCTGTGTGGCAGCAGCGCCATCTGTTGGGTAACTAACTGGGTATTTTAGAACAACGGTCTAAGTATTTTTTTTCCTGTGGCAAATTGCATTTTGAATCACAGAAAATTATATCGAAAACATCTTTAGAGATCATCTAGGCCATATGTCATCGTATAGGAATATATTTGCCTTAAAGTAGGTACAATATTTTCTTTCTTTACATTGATGGAGTGGAACTCCAAATTCATCTCAGAAAGAAGACTGAAACTACAGCCATTCATTACTAAATTATGTCACAAGTCTCACGTAAATCAGAAACTGAAAGGCAGTTAAAATCCATTTGTGGAGCACCAAGGCGAAGAACGCTGTCTAAAAGAAATTTCTTCAGAAGAAACTTCTGCAACAATGGAGAAAAAGAAGTTTCTGTAATGGCATACATCTGTTCTGTCCAATATAATAGCCACTAGCCATGTGTGGTTATTAAACCTGTGAAATATGGCTAATTACACTAAGGAACTGAATTTTTAATTTTATCTAATCTTACTTTACATTTTTAAAAATAGCCACATATAGCTAGTGGAGGGTTTCTCAACCTTGGCACTACCTACATTTTGGGCTGAATAATTTTTTGTTGTGGGCACTGTCCTGTGCATTGTAAGGTGTTTAGCAGCATCCTTGGTCTGTATCCACTAGATGCCAGTAGCACATACCTCCCATCTTCCCCCAGTTGTGACAATCAAAAAAGTCTTCAAACATTGCCAAGTGTCCTATAGGGGGCAAAATCACCTTGGTTGAGAACCACTGGGCTAGAAGCTACTGTATTGGATAGTACTGTTCTAGAACACGCCTAATTTGTATGTAATATTTGGGTTGAGAAAAAGAACTGGCCCCTACACTATACTAGGGCAACAATGATTTTGTCATAAGAACAGGGAATGTTTTTTAAAAAGTCATATGTAGCAAAGAAATGTCTTTTTTCTTTATCTGCCTTCCCATGTAATGCAGATGGAGTCAGAATAGTGACATTAGAAAATTCTGCCTCACTCCAAAGTCCCCAGGTTAGCATTAGAAAAACTGTACTCAAATCCGGCTCTCCTATCCCTGCTGTGGGTAACTAGACAAACTGACCTCCCAGATCTCTGTGTGTCACCTGGAGAAGAGCAGGGACAGCACCCAACTGACAGGATCGCTGTGAGGGCTAAATTAGATAATGCACCAAGTGTTCCTGGCTCACTGGCATGTAGAAGATATTCAGAACAATAGTTGTTCTTTTAGCCACCCTCTTCCAGGCAGGAGGGAAAAAATAGCTTCATGTCTTCCAACCAATAATGCAAAAGTACCTAGTATGTTTTCGTTCAAAGCAAAAATCCAACTGAAAAAAACTAGCCATGCTCTAGAAGCTCAACTTTATTGTCAAATTCCTGTGGCGACGGCATTCAATAATGCTTGCCTTGACACATTTAAATGTGTAGGAGAAACCGTTTCAGTTCCTCCGGGAGGAGGAGTCCGGCGATCTGATGATGCTGCTGGATCCCAAAGCACTTCCGGATTCTAAGGCGGCACAGCTGCATCAAAGGGGCGGGCCCTGGAGAGAGACCACAGGACAGGTCACACTGGCTTCAGTGACATGACACTTTTCCTTTCCTTCTTTTAAAACATACAAATACAGGGTGGAGCAAAAGTAGGGTTACAGCTGCGAGGACGTGAAACAGTTTATTCTTGTATTATTATTTATTTTTACTATTTTCCATATGAACAACTGTTAACATACTTTTGCCCCACCCTGTATAACATTTTTATAAGGAAATAATATGGTATTGTTCAAGGCCATTTTCTGTTTCTTATAGAGGCATTTTTAGGCCATATTCTCCCTTTTCTTATCTAATTGAAATGAGTTTGTTAGGTTTTAATTTAGAACTGCCTAAAAAAATTCAAAGCTTAGTCTCACTAATGGAGGCTTAAGGAAGCTAATTTTGGAATTATGAAGCTACACGGAATTCCCAATAATAAACATAAAATTCATGTTTAATGGCTTTGTCTTTTACCTTAAAAAATAAGGTCATATTTTTCTAGATGCAAACATATTAATAATTTGAGCAATTTTAAGATATTCTAATATAATGAGTAAATAATAAGTGTATGTTATCTTAAGTCATGTTTGTTTGCATATTCTGCATTCAGAGCTAGCCCAGTGCGTCAATTCATAGGTGAAAAGTGAACTAGCACAAACCTTTCATAGGGAGCAGCCAAGAGTTGACATTTTAGGGCAGGGGGTCAGGGGGAGGAAAAAGGAGAGGTATTTTGTTCTCCAGGGACCCTTAGCAATGTCTGGAGACACTTTTAGTTTTCACAATTTGGGGGAAGGTGCTACTGGCATCTAGTGGGCAGAGACCAGGGATGCTGCTCAACATCCTACAATGTATAGGACCAGCCCCACCCCCACCCCCGGCCAACGGTCCAAAACGTAAATAGTGATGAGGTTGAGAAACCCTGTCATAGGGTAAAAAGATGGGAAATGACTTCCCACCCCCATACCCTGTACTGAATTGTAATGGGGATTTTCTTTTGGGCATTAAAAACATTTTTAAAAAGCAAAGCTATGTACCCTCAAGAACCCAATGCAGACTACACTTGAAAATCATCTATTGGGGGAGAGCAGCTTTAAACCACACGATGTTCAGCCCCACCCCATAGATGTTGCTTCAATAATAATTATTGGGTGAGGACCACGCATCTGGATTTGTTAAAGGCACGGGCCCCAGGTGATTTAATTGTGCTGCCAGGGTTGAGAAGAGAACCAAAAGGATACAGTGGTTTCTGATTTCCTGTAGTGTCACCACAAGCTGTAGGATAAAGTGGGTTGCATATTTCTCAGATGATGGAGAACAAGGAGAGGTGGAAATAGACACATATACAATTAAAAAATAAATGCAGTATTTTCAATCAGGCCCTCACAGTACATTCAGAAGCCCCTGTTGGGATTTAGGGTACCTTCCAGATTATGTTCGGCATATTCAAGGCATATATTAGCACACTGCAAAAAGTGCACCATGGCGAAACAACTTAATCTCATCTCACTCAGGAACCTTGAAGGACATGACTAATCATCTATGCTAGATAGACTGTTAGGAACAACTGTAGGAGGTACTGATAAAGAATTATGAAGAGCAAGCCTGATGGAGACTTGGGAAAAGCAGGATGCCAGAGCAAGCTCAGTGTAACTACTGGTTCAAACAGAGTATCTGCTATTTCCCACAAGTTGGGTGATCTACAACAGCTGTAGCCTTAATTCCATATAAATAGAGCTGAAAACCCACTACACTTTGTAGCCATTTGCCACACTCAATAACAAAATCAGCTCATTCTATGTTGATGAACTGGAACATTGCTTTGGGTCTCAATTTCTTTTTCTTCTCCAGCAACACTCATGGTGCTTTAAGGCCAAAGCACATTCAGAGGTGGCTCCTGTCATGCTGGGCTGAGAAAGTGACTTTAGTTTTCATTGTTTGCCATGAGTAGACACTGCTTTAGATACTTTTCCAGGTGGGTGGGAAGGTAATATTCTTGAACTCCTTTCCAGGGCCACCCAGAGACAGAAATCACTGTTAAATTCACAAGTCTGGACTTCTGTGCTTGTCTGTCCCCATTTTCCATGGGCTTCCAGCCTGCTGAGAGGTGACTCCACCCCAAAGATAACTCATGGAGGCAAAAGAAGTGGTGATTCTCTCTAATGGCAACTGATATTTTATGAACCAGTGGGATCATTGGCCTCACCCTGTCACCAAAATATAAATCAATGAAATTAAAGGCAATATAGGTGTCTAGGAATGGCTTTGGGAAATAAAGTGGAAGGGAAGAGTCAGTAGAGGCAGTTTGAAAATACAATGCTTTCCCAATTAAAAAAAAAAATATTTTACAACTATGTTGGTATAAAGATCAATACAATCCAGGTTGAGTTTTATCCATTCTTCCTTCCAATTTTAAGAGAAATTAAAACATTTCTGCCCTGGCTGGTGTGGCTCAGTTGGTTGGAAAGTTGTTCCATACACCGAAAGGTGGCGGGCTTGATTCCTAGTTGGGGTACATACCCAGGGTGCAGATTTGATCCCCAGTCAGGGTGCGTGCAGGAGGCAAGTGATTGATGTTTCTCTCTCATATCGATGGTTCTCTCTCTCTCTCTCCCCCTTCCTCTCTAAAAAATCAATAAAAACATGTCCTTGGGTGAGGATTTAAAAAAACACTATTTCTGTGGGCCCCTAAAAACAGCATGGGCTTCAAGCATTGTGCTATCTGTGCCTGCTGGGGAAATTGGCCTTGTATATATAGATAGAATTTTTTGAAAACAAGAAATCTTCAAAATGCAAGTAGACTTGCCCGGTGATTATCCTGCTGCTTAATATAAAGGGGTTTCTACTAGACTGTTCCTTGTACCTGGAGTCAGTCTTCCCTAGCTCATGGCACCGCTTGGGGAGTACATGCCTTATTTGGGCCCCCAAAGCAGAGTTTGGCTGCAAGTACCCTGGGGCAGTGGGAGTAAGAGGAAGAAAGATTCCATGGCCACTTCACAGTTCTGCCCAGAGCCAGCCCTACTTCTCAGCATGTGGGGAGAAAATAAGCAGATTAAGACATCAGAATCTTTCTGTTAGGGAAGCCTGTTTCCAAGTGCCACAACCCCTAAAACTCAATGTCCACACTCTGGTAAAAAAAAAAAAAAAATAGCAGGTCCTAAGCTAGCTGCTCTCTTCTTCTAGGGACAATTAAGAATATAATCGGAGGGGTCTTTGCTCCCCATCCCAACCCACCCCTAACTTGCAGCCCAGGGAATCGCCCTCAACCCCTTGCTCAACCACAGATTTAGTTGTTAAGAGTCAGGAGTGTCAGTTCTTATTTATGGAGGAATGTGGACTTAGTGCTGGTTAACTTATAACAGTAAATGTTTCCAGATTGCTGTACCTTATAATGCTCAATTAGTTATATTCTTACCCCCAGAAACCAAATGCCTAGTAGTTCGACCCATCTGTAGTGTAGTAAGACATCCTGGGACACTGTACAACCCCAAAGAAGCTTTTGCTCACTTTAAAGCATGTTTTAGATAAAGTTAATATTAAAATTTTAGCCCTGGCTGGGTAGCTCAGTTGGTTAGAGCATTGCCCCAATACACCAAGGTTGTGGGTTTGATCCCTGGTCAGGCCACATATAAGAGTCAACCTATGAATGCGTGAACAAGTGGAGTATCAAATCAATCTCTCTCTCTCCAGAATCAATAAATGAATTAAGTAATTAAAATTTTAAAACAATATCTTTATTCTTTGAAAACTGGCCTACCTCACATATGAATATTAGGTCATCCAAAACAGCCTGTCTCTCACATGCCAAATAGAAGATGATTATTTGTTACATCACCAGGGCTATACCTTGTGGAACACTAAATTATCTCAGCTCCCCACATTTGGTAATGGCCAGGAGTGACCTTTTTTGTAGGATCAGAAGTCAGAACTCAGTTAGTACCTGCCTCCTGCCCACAGGAGTCTATGGGTTAGGGCTTAGGTTCGGGCAAAGGAGAAGCACCTTCTCTCTGCAAAAAGAGCTGGATCAGGGGGTTCTCTGGAGGCACCAAATCCAAGGGCCGTTGGCCTTCAGCATTCGTGGCTTGGGTGTCTGCTCCAAAGTCCATGAGTAGACGGGCCAGCTCCCCACTGGATGTCCTTGCCACTGCATGGAGAGGGGAGTCCAGACCTCGGCCTCGGTTCACATTTGCTCCTAAAAAGTCACAACAACAGAGAGTCAGCCAAGAAGCAGAGTCCAAGCATCCCCCTTGTCAAAGTACTGCACCTCAAAATTCCCTAACAAAAGGGCATCCATACTGGGCTTCACAATTCTCCTGAGGAAACAGAAGATGACTTGATTCCATTTAATAACATGTAGAACATGCCATTTGACCATGTCACTGAATGTACAACATGAGCTATATAGTATATGAGGTTTAAGACCTTGCCTATGAGCATTATCCATAGGTGTGGACACATACAAGAAAAATCCTGGTGGCCTAAAAGCTGTACATTATTAATGCAGTGCTAATATCAGCCAGTACAGACCAGAAGCAAGGCTACATGGTGAAATCCCATCTATAGCAAGCAGCCACATTCACATACTGAGTAACTGCTATGGGGTTTAAAACCTGGGACTTGAAACTCTGTGATTGGGACTGTGAAGAACAACCAACTTTTGAGGGTATCTCCTAGACTGGGGTGGCCAATCCCAAGATAAGAGGGAAGGTGGCAAAGTCTTCCTGTTCAGGAGTCAGGTGGGATTCTAGGATCATCCCACCCAGTTATATCCCTACACTCTCAACAAATCCCTACCCCAGCCTGGATGCTGGCTCACACTGTGACATGTGGCTTTGCTTGAGCACTGTCCCTCTAGTAAAATGGGAATCTCTGTCCACTCAACAAATGCTAACTGCATTGCTTTTGGGTTTATGAGGGATGTCAAACTTGGCCCTGTCCTTATTAGGAGCTTAAAATCTACCCAGGGCAATAGTAGAAAGGAAAGGGAGAGGAAGAGAGAGTGAGGGAGAGCGAGAGGGAGGGGGACAGAGGAAGAGAGCAAGGGAGAGAAATAGGGACAGAAGTAGAAAAAGAGGGAGGGAGAGAGGGAGGGAGGGAGAGAATAAATATGAATGAATAAATATGAATCTCCTGATCCATGGAAATGACTACCAGATGAGTAGAAGGCAATAAAAACTATAAAAACATTCAGGGGAGGAAAGATTACTGGAGTTTTAAAGAATAAACAGGACTCAAATAATTAAAGAAGGGAAGAAATGGTGTTCCAAATGTTGAAGAAGGGAACGAACAATAGCAGGGAGGTGAAAAAGAATGATGCCACATAGGCCTTTTCAAAGATAACATAATATTTACAATGGGCTAAAAATGGGGCAAGTTCAATTTCCAAATTGAAGAGTAGTGAAGAAGGCCCCAAATAAGAAGACTCAGCCTTAATCTATCAGCTTTAGGAGTTGTGCAGGGCCAAATAATATGACCGGCTGGAGGACGAGACAGAGAAAGGGGAGGAGAAAGTATTCATCACTGAGGACCACTCAGAGAGAACATATTACTATTACCATTAACATCATCATTGTCATCATTATACTGATTACGAGAGAGTGAAAGTTCTAACAGTTTCAAATAATTCCTATGGTAACACAGTCAATATGAATTCCAACCTTGGCCAACTCCACTGCCCACACTCTTTCCTCTGCTACAACAGATAGAGCTTTAAAATACATTTAATTTACTTTTCATTAGCTTTCCTTGTTTCATTTTGCTTTTTGTTTTACCTGACTCAAGAAGCTTCTTGGCACAGGCTATCTGCTGGTTTTCACAAGCCAAATAGAGTGGAGTGCCCAGGTGGCTGATGTGATGGTCAATGTCACCCCCATGAGCTGCAAGGGACTCAATGCACTCCACATGGCCTGCAGCCCAAAATAGGAGAAAACAGTTACACAACAAGTTCTCTTAGCTATGGAAACACCTTCCCCATTTTTTAATGTTTTCATTTTTTTAGTATTTTAATTAAATGTATTGGGGTGACATTGGTTAATAAGATTATATAGGTTTCAAGTGTACATTTCTGATACATCATCCGTACATTGCATTGTATGCCCACCACCCAAAGTCTAGTCTCCTTCCATCACCATATATTTGGCCCCCTTTGCTACCTCCCCCCCTTCCATCTGGTAACCATATTTTCAAATCTGCTACCAACTTATCCAGGGGACCAAAAGCTATTTCCTTTGCTTAGAATAGGGAATGATTTCAAACACTGCCATCAGTTAATGGGTTGACCATAGATGTGATCTGCGGCTCTGGGTAGAACTGCACTTGAGTTTACTAGCCACATTAAGCAACCAGCAACCATCCACCTTTTTCAATTGTCCTGGAGCAACACTTGGAATGCTCTAAAAAGGTAGTTCTCAAAATTCCTGTTCATCAGAATCACTGAGCAGGGGGCTTGTTAAAGAAAACACAGATGGCTGGACCCCACCCCCAGAGTTGCTGGTTCAATGGGTCTGGAGGCCCAAGAATCTGCATTTGTGTGCTAGGTCACACTGATGTTCCTGGTCCCGGTACCCCACCTTGAGAACTACTGCTCTAAAATAGACCTCCTCTTCCTTCTTTCTTTCAACAGTGAGGTCCCTTAAAGGTCTGGTTGAAAAACAAATTCTCAACTTTACCTCTCTTAGCAGCTTCATGGATGGGAGATGCTAGATCACACACAGGGTGGGGGCTGGCTCCATGCTGCAGAAGCAAATTCACACAGTCCTGGCTGCCACTGATACAAGCATTAAACAAGGGAGTTTGCCAGTCTGTGGTAACGCCATTCACCTGGAATGAAAAGCTCCATGATGAAGACAAGCAGTGGGGTGTCCTGCATTCAAATCTAGCTCCATCACTTCCAAGCCGGTATTTAATTTCTCAGAGCCTTAAATTCCGCAGCCACAAAATGGAGACAAAAATATGAAATTCCACGAGGTTGTGAAAAACTGAATGAGGCATGGAATGTAAGGCACCAAGAATGTTACAGAATGTTCTATCTCCTTCATACCCTCCCCCGGAACACAAACTTTGAAACCAGTTAGGATAATTTCAATACCTTACAAAGTAATCTATTTATTTTAGACATTCCATTCTGGACCCATACCACACCAATCCAGTTTCTTCACAGCAGCCAAAGTAACCTTCTAAAATTGCTAACATATCATTTTTAAAAATTTTAAAACATGACTTTCATACAAATATAGAGTGAACACATGCCAAAGATTTTTTTTCAATTCATTAATTAATGAGGGAACTAGCAAGACGGTAAGGCTGGCTGAAAGGAGAATTTATATAGTCAGTCAGTGGAATGCTGAAATAAATTTGCTAGAGACAAAACTGATTAATGCCCTACTGGGCCCTAAAACTATAATCTTTGGGACTATCTTCTCTAATGTTAGAAATCAGACAGAAATTTACAAATTAGCATCTAACTCCACAGGGTTAAGGCTACAATTGAATAGGAAAGAGCAAAGCCAAATGCAGATGCATTTTTCTATATTGTTAAGAAATTTTTTGGTGAACTATTAAACATTCTGAGGCAAGGCCAGGACTAGTGCGGCACAAATGATATCCAGGGGTGCAAAATTTAAGGAGACACACTCCCGGGGTCACGAAAGATCTGCATGCATCTGAGAGTGAGCAGCTCTTTAAAGTCTGCATTCTAGGCACCTCTCTTGCCTTTCCTTAGTCTTGGCCCTGTTTCCAAGTTCAGGGTACTTTTTCTTAACCAAAATATAAGCCTGATGATGCACTCTTCTATAGCCCCCTAATGCTGTCAGGACAAAGTTAATTTTCTTGGCATGGACAAGGGTGTTTGTATTCTGACCCATCTCACCCACTCTACTCTCCTGCTATAAAGAATGAGAACAGTGGGAAGGAAGCCCATAATTTCCCCCATCCCAGCATTTAGCTGAATGACTCCAATAGGTCCTTGAGGTTTCAGCTTAGACATCATTTCCTACAGGAAGCCTGTTTTGACTCTCTCCCTACCAGAAATAAATGTATGTGCTCCCAACAACCCCTTACCATTAACAATATATTGTAGTAGTTTGCAAAAATGGCCACAGATTCTCTGCACGGTATGCAATGTGGCTTTGCAAGTCTTCATAAGATGGAGACTATTTTTTCCAGTCCTTGAATCTGGGCTTGCCCATGTGACTTGCTTTGGCTGATGGGGCAGTAACAAATGTGTTACAAGCAGAGAGCTTGCCCTCTTTTGTTTCTCTTGGAATCCCTGCTATCATGTAAACAAATCCAGGCAGCCTGCTAAAGGATGAGAGACCACATAGAGATTTTTCTGGCTCCCCAGACTCAGCTGACCCAGTCAAGGTCATCATGAACCAGGCTGCTCCAGCCAATCTATCAGCTAATCTCAAATGCATAAGCCCAGCTGAGGTCAGCTGAACCAGCTCAGACCAAAAGAGCTGAACCAGCCAACACAAGGAATTGTGAGATAAATAAATGATTGTTGTCTTAAGCCATTAAGTTGGGGTGACTTGCTACATAACAAAAACTAATGGGTGCCTGGCTGGCGTAGCTCAGTCATTGAACATCGACCTAGGATCTAGGAGATCGCAGTTTGATTCCCAGTCAGGGCACATGCCTGGGTTGCGGGCTCGATCCCCGGCAGGGGGCGTGCAGGTGGCTGCCAATCAATGACTCTCTCATCATTTATGTTTCTATCTCTCTCTCCCCCTCTCCCTTCGTCTCTCTAAAATCAATAAAGACATATTTAAAACAAACAAACAAAAAACCTAATGGGTAAAAACAGTGTATTGTAAACGCCTTCTGTGGCTGAGATGCTATGCATTCAACAAACCTATTTCCTCTCTCTTGGGAACACAACCATACTACATCTCCCAGCCTCCCTGGCAGTTAGATATGGGCTGAGTTCTGGCCAATGGATGGGGGCAAAAGTGATCTATGTCACTACCTAGACTGGTCCTTAAAAGTTGTCCATGCACAGTCCTCCATGTATTTTTCCCTTACAACCATGTGGAATAGAAACTACCCCAAGAGCACACATGGAAGCTACTTGTTGAAAATAGTGCAGAGGGATGGAAGAAGCCTATATTCCTGAACAACCGTTGGGAAAGAGCAACCTAACTGGCAACATCCACACTGCAATTCCAGTTGAACAAGAAATAAACTTTCGCCCGGCCGGGCGTGGCTCAGCGGTTAAGTGTTGACCTAGGATCCAGGCGATCAGGGTTCGATTCCCGGTCAGGGCACATGCCCGGGTTGCGGGCTGCAGCCAATCAATGACTCTCTCATCATTGATGTTTCTATCTCTCTCTCTCTCCCTCTCCTTTCCTCTCTCTGAAATCAATAAAGATATATATTTTTAAAAAAGAAAAGAAATAAACTTTCATTGTGTAGGGCTACTGAGATTTCAGGGTTCACCTATTGAAGCAGCTAGTGTTACAGTCACTAAAACACCTGTTTATCTGGCTGTCTCCTCAGTTAGTTTATAAGTTCCTAAAAATCTTGGCCAGAGTTAGGCATATAATAAATGCTCAATAAATACTGGTTGAGAGAATATGAGAAACTCATATACAATTTTCAGATCAGAATTTCCCACCACTTTTGAGCATGAGGAGACTTAGTTAATGGAGGACTTGCTGGTCCCTACCCTCAAATTCAATGGCTTTGTGTCCTTCTTCTAGGGTCTCGCATTATGCTATCCTGATTCTCGTTCTCCAAATAATAATCATATACTGTATCTCCTTCAATCCTTGCAATACCACAATAAGTTACCCAACTTTTTATTTCTTCCAATTTTTAGATGTAGACTCTAAAGCTCAAATGATAAGTAACTTGTTCAAGTTTCCAATGGTAGTAAATGATCGAGGTGGCCTGGGATGACTATTCAGATCTGGAGCCAAATGTTATATGTTTTCTACAATATTTCACTGCCTTCAAGCCATCAGAATGAAGACAGAAATCTAACAGCTATTTATTAGTAGTGACTATCAAAGAAAATGACATACATAGGAACCATTACTTTCGAGCTGAAAACTCAGTATTTCATCTATTGCTAAAGCAGACAAGCTTGATGGGCATAATACTTTTGAAAAACACCCCTTTTCAAATTTCAAATCAGGCTAATCAAAAATGCTGGAAATTATTCTGAAGGGATAGAAATTGTCATTTTTCATTCATGATTTCTAAGATGTTATTTGAGCAGTACTTACCTGAGCTCCATGCTTTAATAAAATGGATGCACAAGCAGGATGACCTCCAAGACAAGCTTCATGGAGTGGGGACACACAATCTGTTGTAATGATGTTTACAGCCCAACCCTGGAGGAAGGAAAATGGACAGAGTAGGGGTGCAAAGCATCAGTTCTGTTAGGGTTGGTTTTCAGCCACAAATCCTGCACTATGACAATTCTTTTAAAAGTCTACCTGGCTTAAAATCTGACAGTACACTAAGGCATTGACAATGATGCAGAAAAACAACAACAAAAAAGATCTTTCATACTGCTGGTGGGAGTGTAATATGATACAACCACTCAGGAAAACAGTGTGACAGTATCTATTAGAGTTGATGTACATACCTATGATCCAGCAATTTGAATCTTAGGTACATACACTCAAGACTGACTTTCATTTTGCTCTTACTCTTTCTTGTCCTCTCACTTGTTGGCTTATTGTTTTGATGAGGTCATGGCAAGGAACTATTCCTGCATGTATTTTTGCATGGTTGGGCTTGCCCTGCTATGCTCCAGGCTCTTGCCATGAGAAGAAATTTTCTTGTGTAGCCAATGGTCAAAGAAGGGTGGGAGATATGTGCAGTAGAGCTGCACCTACCCCACAGCTTGAAGCCAAGCCCAGCCTACATCGGCTGATGTAAAGACTTGTTAGCAAGAAATATTTATTGCATTATGCCACTGAGTTTGGGGAGGTTTGTTACACAGAAACATCTGACTAATGCAGGTAGGTATTGGAATGCTCATTTTATACAGAGAGAAATTAATGTTCTAAGATGATAACTTGCTCAAATAATGAGATAGAGCTTAGATAAAGGCATGGTTCCAGCTGATGTTCAGTAAACATAAATACTGAATATAAATGAGTCCAATTTAATAAGTGACATATAAAAGCTGCAATGATCATTTTTTTGCCCTATTAAAATAAGGTAAATGTTTCATTTTATCCAAGAAGTAGCTTAACTTCTTTTAGCTAGAGTTACTATCTATATTTCTACTTATAATAAGCTGTTGCTATCAAAAACAGCTTAAGATTAGGGGCTTAGGGTTGCCTGAAATTTTTCTTTAGAAATGGTTTTCTAATAGGAAAGTTACTTATTCTAGAAAGATCCATGAAATTGGAATTTGTTTTGAAAGCACATTTATTTTCACTAACCACTACCTGAAATGTATCATATCCTTCAATTATTTATTCAATTATGGATGCGAACAGCAAACCATGGTAGTAATAGCAGTTTATGGGACTATTATGGAGAAGAATCACAGATATTTTTATTACATTACAATCGTTACAGGTATTTAAAATATCCAAAATATATGTTCATTCTACTTAGAAATTATAGTAGTCATTAGAATCACCACTAAATCTTATCTGACGCATTAATAAAGAAGTCCATATAGTACTATGTCACACATTTGTCATTTAATATCTTGATAGCTTTCCTCTGTATTGTGTCTTATGTATTTAAAACATTAATCTGAGAAGCGGTCTATAGACTCTGCCAGACTGCCAAAGGGGACTGTGGTCAGAAAAGGTCAAGAGCTCCTAACTTAAAAGATCTACTGTCTTTTCAGAGAACAGAACATCCTGAACAAAAACATTTTTTAGAATTTTGAATGGTGATTTAAACTGCAGGGAAATTAATATCAAGCTGGGTAGGGCCACTATCAACGGGACATTCAATAGAACTGAAAATAACTTGGAAATCATAAGATTACAAATTTAAAAAGACATTTTCAAGCACTGTTTCATATCAGGGGTTTATAACCCCAGCACTACCAACATTTTGGACCGGATAATTTTTCCATGTGCAGGATTGCCCGATGCAATGTAGGATGTTTAGTGGCATCTCTGGTCTCTCTCTACTAGATGCCAGTATCACCCTCCCACTCCCACTCCCACTCCCAGAGTTGTGACCACCAAAAAAGTCTCCAGACATTGTCAAATGTCCCCTAAGGGGCAAAGTCACCACAGTTGAGAACAAAAATTACATGATAATTGTAAAGAACATAGTCTATTGAATAAAGTAAAGGCGACTTAAATAAACTAATTTTCCCTTTATTCATTTAATAAATATGTATTATAGTACCTACTATGTGCATAGAATTACACTAAATTCTAGTTTTATGCCAGCCTACAAATTTAAAAAATGGTTGGATAGGGTAGGATTCATCTCACTTTGCTGAAGAGGAATTTATATCTTAATTTCAGACTATGATTTTTTTCCTCAGTGTAGTGAGCAATAGGATGTGCTTCCCCCCACACCAAAAAAAAAAGCTGCCTACCTGGCTGATGAGATTCCTCAAAGAGAGTATACGCCCATGGATCGCAGCTTCATGCACTGGAGACCAATCAGACACAACATCTGTATGGAAAGGGAGGAACAGGTTACATCCAGCGAATGTACTTTAGACCCAGAGGCTCATCCTTGGCTGTCAGTAAGAGCCTAATGGGCATTATTGGTTGGAGCCAATCAACCAAAACTCCTTTCAGCATTTCTCTCCCTATTGATGTGTTTTTTTTTACAGTTTATTAGAAATGTCTAGGTAGCTAAAGAACTATATCCAATGTCCAAACTAAGGACAAAAGAGGTAGATTGGTATGACAGATGGATTACTGTATTTCCATTTACACATTCATTTCAAAGGCAAACGGTCCATTTAGTTAAGTTAGAGCTTCACTAATTACCAGCATTAATGTGTTAAGCTGCGGCTGCCAGTCTAGTTTCCTGCGTGAAATACAAACTTTGGCATCTCAGCAAAGAGTGCAACATACTAATAGTAGTAA
Organism: Miniopterus natalensis; assembly: GCF_054644295.1. Taxonomy (NCBI): domain Eukaryota; kingdom Metazoa; phylum Chordata; class Mammalia; order Chiroptera; family Miniopteridae; genus Miniopterus; species Miniopterus natalensis. The sequence continues at coordinate 99,941,654 of NC_142103.1, read as the reverse complement.
TCAGGTAATTACACACACCATTAGGTACGGAATCAAATCTAAATCTAAATCTATACCTCCTGTCCCAGTATCAAGTGCAAATCAGAGCTCAGTCTGACCTTGTAACAGGGACATTATTTATCCCCAAAGGCAGTGTGCCAATGTGGTTAAGAGAAAGCTCTGAATTCAGACCCACTTGGTTTCTTCTGAGCCGTGGGTCCCTCCCCGGACAGGCCCTAAGCTTCAGTTTCCTTTTCCGTAAAGTGAGGAGAGCAATATACTTACTCATGGCTCAATACCTATCAGATACTATTATTATCCTGCCCTAACACTAAACAGAGTCTTGATTACACCCCATAACCACTGCTATTTAAAATAGCACATTTGTTCCACAACCATTTGGAAGGAACACACATTCTTTGGGAGGAAGCCTGTAAGCCCTATCCCCACACATTAAATGCTTTCCCCACTCTTTCTAATTGAGTGTGGATTTAATCTGAATGAGGCATAGACCTGACTTTTTCTTATCTTAAACTGCAACTTATTTCCAGAACAAATGCAGGAAGTGAGAATGTGAGAAGGCTCGACTGAGCTTGCTGCAGTCCAGCTCTGCCCACTACTACACACAGACAAGGCAGAGTGGTCTAATGCCAGTCACATCTTGTAAAGGAACCACTATCTCCCATAAGCTCAGAAGACCTGGGGAACCAGGGTAGTTACTGATGCCTTGCAAGTTGAAAGTCCATGAGAGGAGGCAAAAATGCCTTATATTTAACACGTTAGCTGTCTGCCTGCTCCATGGAGCTACCAATGTCCCAGAAAATCTGTCCCAGTGAGCAAATTACCGTCTTTCCAGATGGATTCATGGAGCATGTAATAGGTAAGGGGAAGCTGAATGAGAACACCTACACACTGCCCATCCAATGCTTTTCTTCTGAGCTCACTACTGTGCTTGAGGCCCCTTAAGTGAAGCAGCTTTTCCTACCTCCAAAACCTTATGCTCAGTAGAAAGTCGGTGCCTTCAAAGCATTTTCTGAGGTTCTTACTCTCAGGACAAATATTGCTGCTTCTAGCGCTTGGAGCCTACAATCTAGACTGTAATACAGGAAAATTTCTCTCCCAATGAGAATTAAAAGGACAACTAATTCTGCCCTGTTGGTGCTAATGCAAAATACCACCCACACAAAATCTTGGGTGAGAAGAGACAAAAACCAAAAAAGGTTTTGAAAATCAGTCGTAAATAGATTTGCAAATGGACCCTAATGGATCACTGTGCATGATGGTTAATCTGATTTTCCTCCCAAGTGCTCAGCTGCCACACTTCTCAACCTTTCTTAAGACTACCTCAGATAATTAGAGGTGACAGCCCAAACAGTCCAGGCAGGTAACTTGGGTCCTAAATGGTAAGTCTGTTCAGATTTCATTAAAACAATGAAATTACATTATCAAGTGTAGACAAAAATGAGCTTTACTTTCTATTCATTCATCATGGAACCATTACTCCTTCTATTTAGGGTAAAGAATTATGTATTTCTCTAAGAGAAAAAGGGCTACCTGAGATACTGTATCCCTGCTTTAGACTGTAGCATTTACAGAGCAGAGGCGCCTGCGTCTTCAAGAGAAACAGGGTATTGCCCTGATACACGTGGTAAGGGGTTGATGATATCTAGCTATCTAAAAGATTTGATGATTTCTAATTCACATACTGTACAATTCACTCATTAAAATCTATAATTCAATGGTTTCCAGTATATTCAGAGTAGTGTAACCATCACCACAGCCCATTTTAGAACATTTTTATCATCCCCCAAAGAAACCCCTTGCCCATTAGCAGTCACTCCCCATTTCTACATTCCCCAACCCCTGGAAAACCTTGGTCTATTTTCTGTCTCTATGGATTTGCTTATTCTAGACATTTCATATAAACATAATCATATAATATGTGGTCTTTTGTGACTGGCTTCTTTCACTGAGCATAATGTTTCAAGGTTCATCCACATTGTAGTATGTATCAGTACTTCATCCCTTTTATGGTCAAATAATATCCACTATATAGATAAACCACATTTTATTTATTAATTCATTAGTCCATGGACATTTGTATTGCTTCCACTTCTGAGCTATTATGAATAATGCTGCTATGAACATTCATGTACAAATGTTTCAGTGGATGTATGTTTTCAATTCTCTTGGATAAACATACACCTAGAAGTAGAACTGCCTATATTATACGATAACGCAATGTTGAGCCCTTTGTGGAACTGCAACTGTACCACTTTATAGTCCTATTAGCAGTATATGAGACTTCTCTTTATAATTTAAAGTAATTTCCACCTAGAGCTTGGTAAGGCTATCAGTATGCCTATACTCCTGCCCAGAAAAGCCTGGGTCCTTATAGAGCCAAAATTTATCTCAAATGTATATAAGGACTTTAGCCTCAGGGGGTCTCTTAACAATTGAGTGATTATATAAAAATTTAAAATTGTGACAATGAAAGGTTGATCTTTTTCTAGGATTGAGACCACAAATTATGTGTGTGTGTATATGTGTGTGTATGTATATAAGTATATACATGTGTATATATACACGTACCGTTTAGCAAATGCCATAATTTGCAAAATGGATTAGTCCACATATACTTTCTTTAGCTCTTGAAAACTCTGAAGAGATATCCGGGAGATGTTTCTCCAGGGTTTTCCAGAGTCCACACCCCAAGCAGGCAATGAGCTATGGGCTCAACACATGTGAATTAAACCCAGAAGCAGCTTTGCCTGCCTTCCTGCTGATAACTGGAAAGAGCAAAATCAATGGGAAAGGGGACGTTTTCCTACCAGAACATGGACAATGCTCACAGTAGGAGACTATGGATGAAGGGGAGATTCAAGGTCACAAGCCCTTTCCACTGACCCCAAACTCATTGAAAAGCAAGGGCCATTATCTGTATAGAGTACACTATCCAAGCCTTTGATACATGTTAAAGAGTCTTCCCCAGCGCTTGTTCAGCCAGGGTCTATTGGTTTTATTGCCAAAAAATAGATACTAAATGAGGTCAATGGCTATGCCATAGATCCAGTAGCTCATGGTTAAATGGGGCAGGAAGTGCTCCTAACGAAACCACTCCATAAGTGCTCCAATTAGTGACATTAAACTTACCTTTCTTTTCAATTGAGTCTCCATCAAACCCTGCGGCACATTAGAAAAGCTGCCATTTCATTTTTATTGCAATTTGTGAAATTATTTTTAAAATTTCCATTATTTCAGAAGAGACTGAAAATGCACTAATTGATACATTCTAAAAAGAGCTATTAACAAAGCTCTGAGGGCCCCCAGTGAATGCCGGGCAGTAGCATAAATCTGTCCATCCTGGGAAACATTTGCAAGGTCAAGGGGCAATAAAGAGAAGATGGGTTGCTCTGAGAGGGCAGAAGCATTTGCCTTCAGTCTTTGGGTCGTGATAGGTTGGGTCATTCCTATCCTATCTGATTCAGAGATCTTTGACTCCTGACCTGTATTCATTCCCCAGCCTCAGTCCAGCGTCATCAGGCTGTGCATTGGCCATTGGCAATTTATGTTCAAAACAGAACCCCTTATCCTCCCTTCCTCACTCTGCTACCAAGCAGTTCCCCTTCCCAACTTTTTTGTCTAGCCCTTTTACCTGACATTAATTTAAGCTTGAAAACGTTACAATTAGGGCTGCTTTCTCTCCTTTAGCCTCAATATTTAATCAAGAAACATATTCTAATTTCTCTTTCTTTTAAAATTATCACTCATATTTTTCCTTTCTCTGTCATTTCCAAGTTTGATCCAAATATAAGGATCATGCTTGGACTAGTGCAGTGGTTCTCAAAGTGTGGTCCCCAACTGACACCATCAGCATCACCTGGGAGCTTTAATAAATGTAGATTCCCAGCCTCATCCCAGACCTCTCACTGCATCAGAACCTCTGGGGGTGGGGCCCAGTCATCTGCATTTTATCAGACCCTCCAGGTGATGCTGGTGCATACAAGAGTTTGAGAACCTATGGGTTAGTGCAAGAATTTCCGGTGATCCCACCACAATCCATCCTGATTGTGGCTACCAGTTTAATTTACTGCAATCTTCATTATTGCCAGGTCTCTGCTCCAGAATCATTGATGGTTCCCAATTCCCTGCCTCATAAGCTAAACTCTGCCACCTAGCTTTTGAAGCTTCATTATCGAGCTTCATCTTTCCAAACTTGATCTCACTAGATTCCCTAAGACATTCTGCATTCTAGTTGTGACAGTGTGTTCACTTTTTAAGTACCATATCTTGGAGTATAGTTACATCTGCCCATCCCCACCCACTCATCCAGCCCCAACCAGGGTTGAATTAGGACCTTTAGAAACCCTCAACAGTGAAAAGTAGCTGGCACCTCTGTCTCATATGAGAATAAACATAATATTTAGCTGTAAAATAAACGTGTGGAAGTCACCATTAAATTGTTGATTCTTTCCCATATTGATTGGTTTGCTGTTTCTAATACATATCTATCAATTCATTTTTAAAAGTGATTTTCGGTGCCACTCTGCTTTCTACTGCTCCAGTTCTATGCTCAATCCATCTGACTAATCCAGTTCTGCCTTTGCGAATCCAAATCTCTCACTGTTGAGTGCTCTGCTCATTTTATAAGCAAAATGGGATAAATGAATGAATAAATGAGCAGTCTTATCTGTTCAATTCGTCAAAGGAAAGGAATTTTGTATTTTATTCTTTCTGGCTTTTTCCCTTTCGGCACTTGTATAGTAGGAAATTAATAAGTCCTAGCTGACTGAAGGGTCTCTGCTTATTGATCGCAAGTGTTATGGGCAGCCTAGCAGGGCACTGGACAGAATAATCAGAATACTTTCAGTTAGCAGGAACCTGCTGAATTCTCACAGAAAATGATAGTTTCCTGGAGGTGTGAGAGTCTATACACTAGCAAAGACACCACCTGACAGGGGAGAGTCATACCTGTAAGGTTCATCTCCAAAGTTTTACAAAATAAAGTTCCTCTTAAAGTAAATCAATCACTTCAGTGCTCAATGTTTGAACATCCTTTATAAACCCAGCTTCACATCAATGCCAAATATCTAAAACTTCTTAATAAATGTTTTGGCAGTAAAAATATTCCTATAAGTAACTTTTAAACCTCCAATGTAATGTGATACATTTGACCTTTGGAGCTAAAGTTTTTACTAGAGAATGAACTCTGACAGCTTTGTGTGGTCTATAGGACTCTGCAGATAGTGGTGAACACATTTTTGAACAACTGTAAAAAGGATATATCCTAGCAAGCCAAACTACCCCATGGACATATCTTATACAGAGCCACTGAAATTGCCCAGTCCTCTTCTCTCTCTCTCTATTAACCATCCTCCCCAGCACTCTGATTCCACAGCCCCTTGACTCACCCCCCATCAGTGGATTTGAAAGAAGCCTGGTGGCAGAAGGGTCTTCTGGCCTCGAGGGCTTGCTGCCAGTCCTGTCTGGTGGTTCGCCATCCATGGTGCTCTCCTGGGACAGACAAGCTCCCTGTTCCACTTCAGTTGCTCAGAAAAGTGCAAATTCCATGCTCCCCTGCTCCTGGGAAATTCCAGTGCTGTGGCTGGCAGAGCTGCACCGTCCTGGTCAGATGGTAGGAACAGCCGTCTGCAACAGAGAACAGAACAGGCAGAGTAATCTGAGTACTACCTGTGGTCGTTCTCTCTTTCTCTTTTTTCTTTCTCTCCCTCTTTCTCTTTTTTCTTTCTTTCTCTTTCCCCCTCTCCCTCTCTCCCTCCCTCTCTTCCTCTCCCTCTCCTTCTCCCTCTCCCTCTCCCTCTCTTTCTCTCTCTTTCTCTCTCTCTCTCTCACACAGACACACACACACACACACACACACACACACACACACACACGTGCACCACCTAGCTGGTTGGACTATGGCCAAAGCCCACGACAGCCCCCCCAGCCCCAACTCCACAAAGCTGCTGATGTCACGTCCTCTCCAAAACTGAGACCAATCGGTGAGGAAGGCTTGGGGTTATCAGGAAGGAAACTCACACTTTGTAACTTTTGGAGAACGAAGGAACAGGGTGGGGGTGAGGGAAACCTTGTTTCTTGCTGCAGCCTTGTTCCTCTGCTGGGATCCTTTCGTTATTTGGGGGCTTCCTGTTGAGACAAGCCCCAGAACCCAAGAGCAGACGAAGCTAGTGCTGCTGCAGCCCTGCTGAACTGCTTGCACAGCAACATGCCCTGCACGCCCTGGCCATCTGCACATGTGGTTTCAATTTTTCTGGGAGTTTCTTATGGGAAAATGTGTCTATATGTTACAAACATGCAAACCTAGAAAGAACTTTTATTTTCTTCCTTCCAACTGCGAGGATTTCATTACATACCCAACATCACCCTTCCTCCACACATTATACATTAACTTCTAAGTAAATAATTAATGGTTACTACTGGGAAGGGGACCGCTGGCTGGCATGGGGACAAGAAAGAAGCCTGCTATCTTTAATTGTTAATTATAAAGTTTTACTTTGTGAAAGTTTTGCCTTTACAAAATATTTGGCTTTTGTACTTCTGTCTTTGCAGATGCACTGTTTCCCTGCACCTTTGGGTGCTGGTTCAGGCTGATGGCCACCCCTAGACTCCAGCTACTCCTCTCTTCCACGTGGGAGTTTGGCTTCCCCATTACGGAACACTGAGTGAGTCTCAAGCGGAGTCTGGCTGTGAAATGACTGCAGATTTTTTTTAATGCCCAAGATGCAGCCTCACTGTTTCAGACTTATGGATCCTCAGCTGAAAGACATGGTAGCCATTGTTAACAGTTTGAGGAGGGTCATTATTTTATAATGCGTTTCTGTGTATACATATATATATACACACACACATTTATCCCCTTACATTTTGCACATAATTGTAATTATATTATCATATTGTTCTGTGCTTTTTATACTTATTTTGTCTTGGTGCTCTTTCCATTTCAGCATATAGAGCTATATCCCTTCCTTTAGTCACTACTGCAATTATCCCATATTGTGCCCAAAGTATTTCATCATTTCCCTAGGATGGGGGCAGAATGTTACCATTTCTTTTACAACTACAAAAATACTGAAGTCCCTATTTTTATATATAAGCTATACTGTCAAATTGCCCTTCAACTCTATTTGCAGAATTAACTAAGAAGGCCATGAGCATATACATGGTTCACTACTCCAACGAGACAGATTTGAAGGGCAATAAAACATGCATTTGACAAAGGAGGAGAAATTTACTCCCAACTAGACTGGATGACAAGGAGTTAACAGAGGAGCACGATGGAGAAGATGGATACCATTGCCCTTCTTTCTGAGTAAAATCTTCACAGTACAGTTTCTTTATTTACCTCTAATTAAATTCCAAGAAGATAAGGTTATTCCACATTCAAATTTAAGTTTATTGTCCAAAATAACCATAAAGATTTCCAGGTTGTTGCCTTAGTACCTGGGAGGGAATTAATCAGCTTTAAATTCTCATTATATTTATAATGTTGATCAACACTTGTGAATATTGGAGGATGGGAACTAATTTTTTAACCATTTAACAACAGTTCTAGCTGGGAATTAGAAAACCATTACAAGAGAAGCTCATGTACTTTTAAGGATGACCAAGGATAAAGCAGAATTACATGTATATGAGTTGTGATTTATAGGAAAATAGTTTGGACTTACAATGAGCCACAAGAGGAGAACAATCCCACCAAGTTCTAGTCAGTCCTAGAAGCTGTATGTCTGCATGTTCAGGAAACTTAGCCCAGGTTAGGTAGGAATTATGGCCTACAGCAGCAGTAAGGCCAAAATCATTTCTTATCAAATGCAGACCTAACACTAGCCACAGCCTCTGCCCCACCCCTCATTAGCTGTCCACAGCAGACATCATTCATGGTGACTCTTTCCTCTCAAGACCTTGGGGAGCCTTGTATGTCACCTCCAATCAGTCAAAGTTGGCCCAGGAGCTGAAACCTCTTGTCATTCCAGTCAGCAATTTTTCTATCACAAAATCTTTAAAACCTAAAAGAAATATAACTCCTCTGATCATTTGGAATGTTCTACTTTTCCTGCAAAAATCCTATCTGTTTCAGTTGTTCTCACATAACTGGCTCTGCACACTGAGATACCTGATGTTGCTACTTTAGGAAGCAGTCACTCATTCCTACCCCATCAAGTTGTACAATAACACTCGAACAAGAATGTGTTTTTTAAAATCTGGCATGATGCAGTATTCATGAGGAAACAGGCACTTCAAAACTGAGAGATAGTCTATATAATAGTGGGGCTGGGCTCTTCAAAAATGTCAATGGCCTGAAGGACAAAAGAGAGGGAGGCTTTCTAGATTAAAGGAGAATAAAGAGACTTGATAACTAAATGATCTTTGACTGGATCCTGATTTAGAGGGGTATGCTAGGGGACAAAGCATAAAAAAATCAGTGCCACAATCATGGAAACTTAAATATGGACATGTATCAGATAATCATAGTACATCAATGTTAAATTTCCTGCACATGGTCACTGCACCAAGTTATGTAGAAGAATCTCTGTGTTCTTGGGAGATGCACGCTCCAGTGTTTAGTGTAAAGCCATGTGGGAGCATGATGCAAAGGGAGAAATGTGCGGCCCTATGTACACATTTTGCATCAGAAAGTTAACGCAAGCTCTACAGTCAAAACACATGAGTATATATAAAGCCCACATTGCCCAATCTGTTCACATGCCATTGTCGTTCCTCAAAAAGCCAACAACCACATGTCCCAGAACCTCAGGCTGATTGGAAACACCATTCCCACTGCACAATTATGCAGGGTCATAAAATAAACAACAGCTTGTCTTTAAAATTTTTGATGTTATAGTCATCATGGGCTTTTTTACTTAACATTGAATTTTAAAATATTGCACTAAAATATTTACCTTGACGAATGAGTTTTTCCGTGCCCCTTTAAATTTTCTGCCTCACTCACCTCATCCTATTCCTAGAGCTGGTGAAGAATGATGAGGTCCACGGTTTACACACAAATGGTTCATTTAGAAAATATCTGTATATATATTAATTATATATGTACTTACATATACATTATATAGGTGTATGTACACACATGCATATGCTATGTATATGTTCATAAACATGTGTGCATACACAGATACATAGAGAGATAAGCAAATGTGGCAAAATCTTAATTGATGAACTGAGATGATGGATATACAAATATTCACTGTATCATTCTTGCAATTTTTTTGTAAGCTGGAAAAATTTCAAGATACAATGGTGAAGGAAGAGAAATTCCTAAGTGAAAATTAAAACCTGGTATACATTTTTTACAGGTTAAACTCATATTATCTGAAGGTGTTATTCTGAGTGTGATGGTGTATTTGTCCTAGTTCAGGCTCTGCTAAAGGAAGATGATATGTCCCATATGCAAATGTCCATGCAGGAGCAGCCCCTGCCAATGATCTGTGCTGGGAGGCAACCTGAGGTACTCGAGTGAGAGCACCGTCCCCTGACAAGCTGTGACTATTCAAGGGTTCATCCCTCACTACCACAGCTCCAGGAAACGTCTCTGAAGCATCAGCTGTTCTCTTCGTGTTAAGTGCATAAAATCTTCTTGCAATGAGTATGGTTACTGAAAAAAGAATCATCTGTAAACCTCAGGTTGATTTGACATGGCAATATTAGAAATATCAGGAAGAAGGATTACTTTGGGAGAAACAGTTCCTTAATAAAATATGAACAAAAAAACCCTTAGAGATGTTGAATGACATACCCAACCTTGTAAATGATTTAAGGGATTTTGAAAGAATTGAAGCTTAAATCTTCAAGTGACACAGGCAAAGTTATTTTTTTTTAAATAATGGGTCAAGGCAGATGATGGATATAGTCAAATAAATAATGAGTGGCTAGATACATGCTACACAGACACATGGTATATAGATATATTAGACGTAAACATATATAGACACATGATACATGGAGAGGTAGCACTGGGCATTTGGCTATTCAAATACTTTCCCTTAGGAAGATTCCGTTTGTGTATATATGGAATCACTTTAAACTATTATTTTAACTAGTCGTCACCCTCAGTAAACGCCATCTGAAACAGCCTAAGAAATCGTGTTACCGTGGACAGGCAGCAGTCGGGGCGCGGGCCGCGTCGGCGGGCGGGGCGGGCGGGCCGGACGGGCGCGCAGAGGACGGGGGCAGGGATCCGGGGGGCCCAGGGATCCGACCGGCTCCCCCAAACGTGTGGGCACCGTGCCCAGCGTCGAGAGGCAGACGGAGGGCGGCCGCGGCAGACCGTCCGGCGCCTGGCAATCCCGCCCACTGGCCAAGATGGCGCCGGGGCCGGTTCTTACGCTCGACGTCAAAAAGGCGGAAAGACGTTGGAGACAAAAGCCCCCCCCAGAACGCGGGCTGAGGGGGCGGGGCATGGGACCCCAGAGGCGCCCGCCGTGCTCAGGCCGCGGCGTCGGGACGAGCCTTTGGCACCAGCACCTGTCTGCTGAGTTTGGCTCTGGCTGTGACCAGCTGAACTCACGTTTTCAGTTACAGTCCTTAAAATATTTTAAGAGTTACCAAAAAATACAAGGTTTATGCTACTGTTATTTATAAGAGCAAAAAATTAAAAATAATCTAAGTATCCGACCACATAGAAATAGCTAAGAAATACAATACAACCATTTAAAAGGACAGTTTCAAAGGATTTGAAACTTAGCAGATCATTGCAATATGGCTGTGGAAAAAGCAGGAATCGAAAATACTTTCATAGCCCGGCCGGCGTGGCTCAGCGGCTGAGCATCCACCTGGGATCCAGCAGATCGCGGTTGGATTCCCGGTCGGGGCACATGCCTGGGCTGCGGCCCGATCCCCAGCCCAGTAAGGGGCGTGCAGGAGGCACCGATCAATGACTCTCATCATGGATGTTTCTCTCTCTATCTCTCTCCCTTCCTTTCTCTGAAATCAAAAAAGACTTAAAAAAATACTTTTGTAATAGGATCGCTATATTAAATCAGGCAAATAAAACAAAACCACAATGTACTGAAAACACACTGAAAAAAGTCACTAAAACTTTAACAGTAAAAATTAATTAATAACTATTAGATATATACATGAATAGTACTTTTTAAATGCAGTCACCTTGCCAGGGTCTTTGCCTAATCACCTTGTCTACAATAGTAGCTCTCCCCATCACTCCTTACCCCAATCTTTATTTTTCTTCGTATCACTTCTGAAATGATGATATATTTATGTACATGTTGCTTATTTCCTGTTGCCTCCACCAACACATAGCAAGTGCACGAACTTTGCCTATCCTTTTCACAGCCTCAGAGTGTCTGGCATATAACAGATGCTGAGTAAAAATGTGATGAGTTAATTAATTGAGAAGTTACCCTGTAACACTTCAAATATGATTGAAATTGTAAAAATAATAAGTATACCATTTGGCAAATAAAACATACCATACCTTGTGAAAACTGAAATAATCTCTATTAAGAACCCCCTAAAGCAAGCAATATAACCTCAAATAAACCAGATGATTCATCTGACGGTCTAATTCATCTGATGATGAATCAGATGATTCATCTGATGGATGTAGGACTCAAAGGGAAATTAACGATTATCTGCTGTCCATTCTGTAAATTCATAAATCACAAAACATTGCAGCAACTCTGAGATACAGGCATTTGGGATCTGTTCTGCTTCCACATCTTTCTGAAACCAGAGAATCAGTTCTGGTAAGTGATCTCTTCAGACGGAGTTCAGGATTGAAGTGTCCCCCTCCAAACACACCCACACACCCACACCCACACCCACACCCACACCCACCCACACACACACACACACACACACACACACACACACACTTACCATAGGTGGGAGGCCTCCATGGTCTGCAGGTTCAGGAAGTGGCTGGAACAGCAGGGTTCTCTAGTTCCTTGGGGTCACAGACAGACTGAATATCTTAGGACACCCTGGAGCTTAACACAGAGCTCAGACATTCAGCAAGGAGCAGGCTGATTAAAAAATGCCCCCAGGAGAACACTTTGAAGGTAGAAAGCCTCTAATTCCTGAATGTTCTATGATACGTATTTTATTTTATTTTTTGGCTCTTCTCAGTTTATTGCATGAAGGAGTTACACTAATCCAGGTTAAAAGCAGAGCCCAAATGGTTACATTATACAAGCTGTAAGGTTTTTAAACTTGTAACAGCGGACAGAAGGGAAAATTCTATTCATTGCAAGGAAATCCTCACTTTAGCTTCAGTGAACCAAAAGCACTTAAAACCCGTGAACCTTCAGGTGGTCATCCTTAGCCAGTCCAGTCTCTGTGAGGAACTGGCATATGTTCTTGTGCTGGTCACCCTGTAGCTGAATTACTTCTCCATATTCTGGATGCTCAATTACAGTACCATCGCAGACAAATTTCATCTTAAACACCTTCACTAGTTTCTTTTTAGCATAATCATCAGCAATTCCTTGGACAGTAGTAAGGGTCTCCCTGCCGTACCTCTGTTGAATTCTTATATGTATATAATCAATCCTCAGTGCCAGCAGGAAGCAGATCATCACCCTCACTTGCATCAGCAAAGAGGTCGAAAGAGTGCAGGTTCTGGATACTGGACGTACAATAAGATTCCTTTTCCTTGGTGGAAACAGCCAGCCTCCGGAAGACTGCTGAGGGAGAAGGCAGGTGTGGGGGACTGAGGGTCAGGAAGCAAGGGGGCTCAGGGGGCTGAGTCCTCAGCGGGGGGCTCAGTTACTGGGGCTGATATGTATTTTATTTTATTATTTTACTTATTTATTTATTTATTTATTTATTTATGGCTCCTGGAGGAATTTTTTTTTTAATGTTTTGTTGCCACTGTAAAATGTTACAATTTTAAAGTAGCTATCTCAACCAAAGAGTCTGCATAACATTTCGGAAATGCTTTCTCTGAGATAGTTTTTAAAAAATTATTATTATGATTCAATCCTCACTCCAGGATATATTCCTTCCATTGATTTCTAGAGAGAGTGAAAGGGAGGGAGGGGGAGAGAGAGAGGGAGAGAGAGAAACATCGATGTGAGAGACACACATCAATTGTTTGCCTCCCACATGTGCCCCGATGGGGTCTGGAGAGTGAACGCACAATCCAGGTATGTGCCCTTGACTGGGAATCAGACCCGAGGCCCTTTGGTCCAAGGGCTGACACTCTTAAGTACTGAGCCACACCGACCAGGGCTCTCTGAGACAGTTTGAAAGCAGCTGCAGCAATGCTGAAGACAGCTGGCATTTCTGTAGGAAGAGGGGATATGTATTTTAATTTATCAGTATTTTCCTTTAAAGTTTCTGCCTTTGCTGTTATGCTTAGAAAAGACCTTTCCTTTCATGCATATTCATGAACATTTTATTCTAGTATTTTATAGCATCATTTAAATTTTAGCATTTAAAAAATGAGATGTTTTTGAAATATGATGTGAAATAAGAATTTAACCCTTTCCCCAAATAGTTAACTAATCAAGATTAACTTATTTGATATTCCTAAGCCATGAAAATTAGAAAAAAAATCTAGAACAGTACTAACAGAAATATGATGCCAGTGACATGTGTAATTTAAAATTATTGTAGTCACATTTGAAAAGTAAAAAGAAATGGAAATAATTTAATGATGAATTTTATTTAAGCTAATATATTAAAAATATCATTTCAATGTGTAATCAACATCAAAATCATTAATAAATATTTCACATTCTTTTTATTTCTACCGAATCTTCGAAACATGGTATGCATTTTGTACTTACAGCACTTCTCAACTCAGCCTAGCCACATTTCAGCTGCTCAATGGCTTCTGTACCCAATAGCGCAGGTGCAGAGCGGTGTTTCCCATCCGCAGCGCTACTGACATTTTGGACCTGCTCGGTCTTTGCTGTGGGGAACTGTCCTGTGCTTTGCAGAACGATCTGCTGCATCTCCAACCTCCATCCACTAGATGTCAGTAGCATCCCTACCCTAGTTGCAACCAAAAATGTCTCCAGACTGTCAAATGTCCCCGAGGGTGGGTAAAAGTAGGGCAAATTGTCCCCAGTTGAGAATCAAGGGTCTAGAAAAACTGGGGGAAAAATACATGTCTGGAAAAAAATCTTAGAATCATCCGAGAGAAAATTTTCTGTTTAGAAGCTACTACTACTAGAGTCCCTGAACCATTATAGAAGCACTTACAGTAATTAAAGTCTATCCAATTTCCATGCTATAAATTCACAAAAGGGAGGAGGAGGAGGGGTGACAGGAGGGGAGGGGGTTCAGAATAAGAAAAAGGAGAGGGAGAAGAAGAGAAAAAAGGAGAGAAAGGCTGTTTTCAAATATATCTTTTTGCTTATTTTGGGCCCCTACTCACAGAAATATTATTGACCCACAAATGATGCCTCTTGGTGACCGGCATCAACCTGTAATTATTTCAAAAACTGTGGGACTTTTGATTTTGAAAATAAACTGATGGATGCTTGGGTTGAAACGTGCATAAAACCATGCCTGTGGGTTCCGATAGTGGGAGCACTCAGTGTTGCTCAGTCTTAGAACTGTCTACTTCCCATAACAGCATCTAATAGCAAAAGTGATGAGCAACAGGCCCCAACCCCCAGGTGGGCTAATCTCTTCCAACAACACTCTTACCAACCAGGACCTCCATAATTGGGAGCCTCAATCAATGATGGTGCTTCTAAAGTATTTCTATTTTTTACATATTAAAAAAAGGCAAGGAATGCATCTAGCTGACAACTATACAAACCCTCATAGACACAGGCAACAGTATGGTGGTCACCAGAGGGAAGGGGGTGGTTGGTCATAAGGGTAAAGGGGGCCAAATATGTGGTGACAGAAGAAGATTTGACTTCGGGTGGTGGGCACACAATGCAGTATACAGATGATGCATCATAGAATATTACACTTGAAACCTATATAATTTTATTAACAAATGTCACCCCAATAAATTTAATTAAAGAGAAAAAAGTCAAGGAAAGAAAAATTATAGCAGAGATTTATTCATAGAAGGAAAGAAAGGGGGGGAAAGGGAGGAATTAAATCAGGAGGAATACTTCCTGGAATATTCACATTCATCACAACCTTATTCAATCTGATTTACATGTGTCTACACAATACTCAGAATGTTGACCCTTAGATAACTGCAGATCATGAGCCTTAAAAAATAGGTTATTATTTTCACTCTACTTTATAGTTTAAGTTTCTTAACGACAAGTGCTAAAAATGAAAGGTTTTTGATTGCCCCTTGGTTAATGAGAGCATTAAACTAACCAGGAGTTTCCACTCCCTAAGTGTTTCTGATTCATCAGGGACTTACTTTAACTGGCTTAGCTCACTTGAAGGTACTGAGAGTCTAGCTGTTGGGCATCTACACTAGGTACCCTGCATGCAGCAGGCAACAACCTGATTATTTCCAAGACCTTTCACGGACAGTTGGGACTACTGGTAGAGAAGGAATCTCTGCAGTGGCTCCGGCAGATGCAGCTCGTGGATGCTCTGATGACATGCTCGACCCAAGCACTTCCGGACACACAGGCGACAGAGCTGGGAAAGAGTAGGTGGGCCTAAGGAAGGAATTAAAACGGTGTGAACCTCAGGCTAGTTGAGGGGTAGAGTGAAGGGGAGACTGGAGGACTGGAAGAGGCTGAAACTTTCTAAAAGATTAAGAGAAGCTGGATGTGTATAGGAATTAGAGAGTGAGGTAGCAAACACTCAGTACACACAGGATTCCGGTTTGCTCCTTGGGCAGGGACATGTTTCTTTAAGTTGAGTCTCCAGTGGTAATTATAGTACCGATATTGAAGAATGAGGCTAACCAGAGGCAAGTTAGGAATGAGGCATGTGGTCTAAAGGGAATGCACTTTATTTGTATACCACATGCGCCAATGGGTGTTATTCGAAGAGAAAACACAAACAGAAGCACTGAACATGCAAGACCCTGAGACAGAACTGCAGAGCAGGAGAGCGTCAGCAGGAAGCCCAGACTATGTGGTCACAGAGACAGTGTCAGGAGATGTGCTGGGGTCCTGGTACGCAGGGTCCTCCCGGATTGCCTGGCTCTAGCTTCCCAGGAGGCGGTGCTGCCTGGGTCCTGACTCACATTTGGAGGGTCTCCCATTCTCACGAGGATCTCAGTTCAATAGAAGATCAGGAGAAAGGACCCAACTCACTTAGACCCCATTATACCCTGAACCTCTATTTCATGGAGTCTCATGGAGTTATCATACCTGTGGCTTTGAGCAGCTTTGAGTCCTAAAGGAAAGTAAACTAATGAGAGTCCAAAATACAGTTGAGTAGGATGAATGAGCTTTGGGCTGGAATACTAGTTATACGGGGGCATTTGTAATGTCCCATTATTTTGTAACCTGACTATCAATAAAGATGTCTTCAGCCCAGCTGGAGTGACTCAGTTGGTTGGAGCTTCCTCCCGTGCACCAAAAGGTTGCTGGTTCGATTCCCAGTCAGGGCACATATCCACATTGTGGGTTCAGTCCCTGGTCAGGGAGCATGCGGGAGGCAACTGATTGATGTTTCTCTCTCTCTTTTTCTCTCTCTCTCAGCATGTCCTTGGGTGAAGATTTTTAAAAAGATATCTTTAAGTAGATCTATGTAAAATTACTGAACAAACTTTCCTTTTCCAGAAAATCCTACTGTAGTAGCATCTTGTACCCCATGAGAAATGTTTGATGGCATGCGCCAACAGGGAGATAACACATGCATTGATATTGCTAAGGAGTATCCATGTGATAGAAAACTATCTGGAGGAACAATTGCCCTTAGTTAAAATCTTGGGATGCAAGAATGGAAAGTGTCTCTACCTTTCACTCAACTAAAGCTCATCTGGAAAACAGTAATGCAGAAAAACTATCCATTTTGCCTAGACAAATTCAGATATCAGCCGGTGTTCATCCTTCTAGAGCAAGTGGCTATATTTAGGAATACAGAGGACAGAGGAACTTGCTTATAAGAAATATAAATCCCCGACCCGGAAACATTTTTGATGGAAGAAAAGAGGAAATGTGACAACTGCTATAAACCATATTCTCAGCTATTACTTGGAAAGTATCTGATATTTCCCAACTGGGAGCTGGTAAGGAAGATCCTAATTCTTCAAGTGGAGATTCAAATAACAGAACAATCATTAATGACATGGAACTACTGCAAATAATCTAGACCAGTGGTACTCAAAATGTGGCCTCAGACCAGCAGCAGCACCTCCTGGGAGCCTGGTGGACATGCAGTACAGAGTCTAGGACCCCACCTCAGACCTGCTGAATCAGAATCTGCATTTTAATGAGACCCCCTGGTGATTCCCATGCTCCTTAGAGCTTAAGAAGCACTGACCTAGAAAGTGTTCCTAAAATGACTGAATTGCACTTGGAAGGTATATAAGATATGGGGGTGGTTTCACAAAATGGAACTGGTGAGTGAAAGAAAACCCTTCCCCACTAGAAACTATTTCAGAAGATTCAGGATCAGGCCATAACATTAAGAATGCACATTTGGGCCCAGCCGGCATGGCTCAGTGGTTGAGCATTGACCTATGATCCAGGAGGTTCCCGGTCAGGGCATATGCCCAGGTTGTGGGCTCAAGTGCAGGTGGCAGCCGATCAATGACTCTCTCATCATTGATGTTTCTATCTCTCTCTCCCTCTCCCTTCCTCTCTCTGGAATTAATAAAGATATATTAAAAAAAGAAAAAAGAATGCACATTTGAGGATCAGACTGCTTGGTTAGAATCCTGGTTCTGCTTTTCATTAGCCCTGTGACCTTCTGCAAGCCAATCTCTTTATGTTTCTCTTTTCCCATTCACAGCTGGGATAGCACCAGTTACTGTAAAGTTCTTTGTGTATTAAAGCTTTAAGAATTCAGGGAGACTAATCTATGTTTTGAATTTAGCTCAGTGTCTGACACATGTAAAAGCAAATAATTACTATTGTCATTAATATTCTCCTGAACATACGTGATCAACATAGGCTCCAATAATGTTCTCTTTTTGTATGGACACAACATGGTTCTCTTTTGAATATGGAATACAGAGCATTTTAGAGGCCCGCCTTTCCTCCTCTGGCATCTGGAGTTACATTAGTTCACAGTGGAAATGGGAGTGAAGCAATAAGAATGCAAACCCACCTCCTCTCTAATCTGGAGAACAGGCAAACAACTTCGTTTAGTTTACTTTCTGAAGTACACACACCATGTATGTATCATCTCTAACTCAAGTATTTCTCATTTTCCCTGAACTGCATCCAGATATTACAAAGCAGAGTTTTGGTCTGCTCAATTGTGTGCTTATGCCAGGATAGATGTGGCAGTTCAACCTTTTCATGGTGAAAACAAAGTTCTCTGATTATTTTCTTGCTATGGAAAATACAAAGCAATATACCAGTTGTATATGAATGCCCTTTGGTTATAAGTGAGTACATGCAGCATATAAAATCCCCTTTCAGTGATACTAGGACTTGCTGCCTCCTACATGTCACTTCCAATCAAAAAGAGAAGACAGACAAGGTAAGAAAGCCTAGAGATGAGACAGAAGGGACAGAGAGCAGATGTGCCTAAGGAAGAGAAATGGATCCCCGGCCCTTCCTTACCTTCCCAGAGCAGGAGCGCCTGCTCCACGCTGCTTTTGGGGGCTGCCAGGTCAAGTGCACTTTTGCCCTGAGCATTTCTGCACTTCAGGTTAGCCCCATAGTCTATCAGCAGGCGGACGACTTCCACACTAGACTGCTTCGCCGCAGCATGGAGGGGGGTGTCCAGCCATTGCCCGTGGTCAACATTGGCCCCTTAACAAAGCAGACGGTCACAGTTCGACATGAAATGTTAAATGTAGAAACACAACGAGCCTAAAACACAGTAGCTGTAGATAAAGACATCTTAAATGCCATGACAATGACAAATATTTGAAAATGTGACGCAATGCCTATTAAGACTGTTTCAAAATATTTTGATGAGAAAGTAAATTAAAATATTTTTAGCCATTTAAAATACTTTCCTTGCTTTCCCATATGAACTTTATGACATACAAAATTAATTCTTTGCAGCTCCTTTTACATAGATTATTTTCTTTTTAGCAGAGGATAAAGCTAAGTTTATTTAGTAATTATATTATTCAGAGCTCACAAAAAAGATTTCTGAACCACTATAGGGGGTAGTATATGATGGCAGATTTTAAAAAAAAGCAAGGAAAATCTTAGAGACAAAAATTCTTATTTAAAGGCTATTACTACAATCTCCACTTTTGTGTCAGTGGCTAAGTTTGGGAAATCTTTAAACAAATAATAGTTTCAAGACATTTTACTTTTCCCTAGACTCTCAGTTTCTGCATATGCCTTTAAAAAAAAAAAAAAATGACTGCCCAAGTCAGGTGTCTCAGTTGGTTGGAGCATCGCCCAGCACACCAAAAGGTTGTGGGCTCCATCCCCGGTTAGGGTGCATACAGAAGGCACCTGATCAATCAATGTTTCTCTCTCACATCAATGTTTCTCTCTCTTCCCCTCTCTCTGAAATCAATAAACATATCCTCCACTGAGGATTAAAAAATTTCTAGCCCAGGCCAGTGTGGCTCAATTGGTTGAGTGTCATCCTGCGCACTGAAAGGTCTCCAGTTGGATTCCTGGTCAGGGCACATACCCAGGTTGTGGGTTCAATCCCTGGTCAGGGTGTGTGTGAGAGGCAACTGATTGATGTTTCTCTCTCATATCAATGTTTCTCTCTCTTCCTCTCCCTTCCTCTTTCTCTCTAAAAATCAATAAAAACATATTTTTAAAAAATTACTAAATAATGTACCAGGATTGATCTTAAGTAGGTAGTCTATGGCAAATGTCTGTTGTTTTTAGTATCCAGCATCTTCCTAGTTAGCACACCTAGACTTCCTCTGGGGAACCATTCCCATGATTCCTAGTTCATGTGTTACCAGTGAAGTCCAACTGCAGTGTAGACCAAAATCTAGGGCTAAGCCAATCAGTGTTGTATTGTATTCCCTTGGCCACCATGAGTGGTTCAGGCATGGACATGTGACTCAGAAAGAACCGATGAAATGCAATTGTTTTTTCCCCTAGGACTTAAATGGGAAAGAGACTCTTGCTGTCTCTTGAGACCACCAAGGAGATCCATATACCAAGTAAACGGAGCCAATATCAAAGGAAGCAGAACTAAAAAACACAGATACTCATTCTCTGAAGAAGTTCTGTTTTAAGTATTCAAACCTCAAATGCTGCTATAATTTTGTCCAGCCTGATAAGAATTTCATCTTGGAAGTTCATGGAAAACCAACAAGGTTAATAGATTCTTTTCATGACAAGATTTCTGGAAGTTACCTAATTCTAGAAGTTTCTTCACACAATCTACCCTTTGATGGGTGCAGGCCACATACAGGGGAGTTCCAAGCTGGGGCACTTCTTGGTCAATGTTCACGTTATTTGCCAGCAGAATCTCCATGCATTCTCTATGACCTGGTGGGACACAAGATAACCTCACTCAAGTAAAAAAATATTGAATATCCACAGAATTATAGGATTGCTTATCTGAGATGGGCTTTAGAAATAACAGATTTTTTAAGCAGAAAAAAAATTTTGGAAATCTTAGAAATCTCCAAAATTAAACCATTAGAAAGAGAAGCATGCCCATGCTTTCCCCACTTAATTCCTCTTTGCAGCCTTTGAGGTACCTCCAACTAAACTAAGGGCTCCAAGGAGCACAGCTGAGACCCTTTAGAATGAAGCCACCAGTTTACAAATAGAGGTTACAAGACCCAGAGGGGTAAATGACTCATCCTATTATTACTCTGAAAAGCCAGGGCTCAAATCTAAGAGCCAGCCCTGATTCCTCCATTACAAATTTCTCATTCTCTTCACCCATGCGTGCAAGGTTGGGTGTATGACTGTACCATGTGGTAAAAGCTCCTTATTTTGGGTTAATCTGGAAGATACCTATAATAATTTAAAATCTTCAAGTATAGAATATATTTAAATGTACTTTCAAATTCAATGACTAATAAGAGCTATGTACAATTACTCTAGAGAGTTTGCCCAATGAACAGACAGATATTGTTAATCTGCAGCATACGAATGATTTGCTCAGAAGCAAATATTTTGGAGGTAGCATTGTGAGCTTGAAATGAATTTGTTCTCTTTAAAGATTTAAATGCTTACTTGAAAGCCCTGGCTAGTGTGGCTCACTTGGTTGGAGCATCATCCCACACACCAAAAGGCAGTGGATTAGATTCCCAGTCAGGGCACATGCCTAGATTGTGGGTTCGATTTCTGGTCAGGGAGCATGTGGGAGGCAACCAATTAATGTGTCTCATATCGATGTTTCTCTATTCTTTCCTCTGTCTAAAAATCAATAATAAATATATATATACACACACATATATATAAATGTTTCCGTTTTAAAATCTTATCATTGCTGATTAACTTAACTAAAGTTTTCTTTACAGATAACATAAAAGTAAGCTTTACCTCAAACCTGCTTGATTGATCACAAATTCTGAGTTAAGTATAAATATGCATTAAAACATACAGATAAGGATTCTGTGGATTCAAACTATTTATTTGTTCATATAAGTAAATATTATGCCTGGATGATAACATCAATATGTCAAAGTATTGACCCAGACTCACCCAGCTTGTTCACAGAGGTTTAAAGCTGTTAAGAATCCAGAAATACTATCTAATCAATACCTAAAACTGTATGGCAAATGTATCTAATAAACATTGTTGAATAATTTCTGTCCTTTTTATGCAGAAGAAACTGAGCCCAGTTTGAGTTAAATTTAAGTATTCTCAGGAAGTTTTAAAAAAATGAATACAGTATATAAAAGTCAAATGATTAGCACTACTGTAACAATATCTAAAATAGTGAATTTGCTATTCATCTGTCCATTCTGTGGGCACTGGTCCCTAACATGCTTTTATGACACATGAATTCATGTGTTTATAATAAACATATATATATATAGTGGGTACATAGATACAAAACACTCCATATGTAACCATCTAAGCACTGCAGAATTAGTTAAGTAATTCAAACCATTCCCAGTATTAATCTATTTTTCAATGTTTGGATGAAATGTAAATAATAGATTAATTTTTACTTCAAATTAATATTAAAAAAATTTTAAAGACTTTTAAATCATGCCAAAGTATTTCCATACAACTTAAAGAACTTACTTAAAGTTTGGGAAATGGCCATCATCAGTTATTAATCAATAGATTCCACATATAAGTGAAATCACATGGTCTTATCTTTCTCTTATTGGCTATTTCATTTAGCATAATGCTCTCCAGGTCCATCCATACTGTCGCAAAGGGTAAGATTTCCTTCTTTTTTACAGCTGCATAGTATTCCATGGTGTAAATATACCACTGCTTTTTTTTATCCACTCATCTACTGATGGACACTGGGCTGCTTCTAAACCTGGGCTATTGTAAATAACACTGCAGTGGACATTGGGTCTTTAATATTATTTAAAGTAATCCACTCCAACAACAGCATGGGGGAGAAGGGGATGGGTGGAGGTGGAAGAGGGCATAGAGGGGATAAAAGGTGATGGGAAAAAATAAAAAATATAAAATAAAACAAAAAACAACAAAAAAATAAAGTAATCCACTCCAAAAAATTACCAAGTGACCTGTTTAATAAACAGGGGCAAATATTTCAGTATTGCCTTTTGAAAGAAAGGCTTTCGTCCCCAATTATAGCAGCAAACGTCACTGTACTACAGTGTTCTAAGTTCTTCATTGTATTTCTGATCGTAATACAAGAGAATAACTCTCCCACTGGGTAACACAGAAATGTTGCTCTTTAAGTGTCACTTCTGACAAATGACCTTGGGCTTTCAATGGCATCTTCTTGTTCAAGTTTAGTGAATGCATATAATTTTTATATTCCTTAATTTTACTCTTTTCTCTCATTTCAAAAGTAACGAGGACATAAGAGTCTAGAGTCAATTTCAGGATTTCCAACACCATGCTCTTTAAATTTGCAACTTTTTTTTCAATAATTAAGGACCTTAAAGTCATTAGCTCATCTAGAGTGCATTGCCTATTGTGGAAAATTATGTTTAATCTTCCATTAGAGAAACTATCACCTTGGCTTTCAGACACTTTCATAATTTATTTTATGTTAGTGGTTGATGTCTTATGGGCTTGGGGGATGAACTATTCTCTTCTAATAAGGACAGAGACATAACCACAGTATGACTCATGGAAGTCACTTCTGCAGTCTTGATTGTACCAGCTGCCACCAAAACAACAGCAAAGAGCCTCAAGAAAGGCCTGTCAAGAGACTGTCCTCAAGAAATGGGACATCTGAGACAGAAAGCCATTCCCAGGTTATAAGAAGAGCTGTTTCATGCCCCAGTGGTATTTCCTGAAGATTTGGGCAAACTGAAGTTTCTGCTGTGGGATTTCTAAGCCACGCATAGTCTACTGGTGAACACTTGGTGATCCTTGCATGGTGATCACTAAACCACTGATTCACGCAGACTGGAGTGAGTCCACCAATGATTTGTGTGTAATGTGATGGCTCATTTACCTCTCTTTACTGCCTCATGGATGGGGGATGCCAGGTGCACCTCGAGCTGCGCCTTGGCTCCGAACTCTAGAAGCACGTTGACACACGCAGCACTCCCACTGCAGCAAGCACTGAAGAGGGGTGTGGCTCCATGGACTGTCACTCCATTGACCTAATGATGGGCAAGAGAGACCCAGAGGTTTCGCTATTTCTTTATCATGATCTCCAAGTTGCATTCCTATATATCTACCTGGAGAAACTTCCCATGCTGATGAATGAGTGAGGGAACTCTACATCATTACAGCATTATGTTATATTTAGGGACCAGTAGCCTAACAACGCTCACCTCTATAAATAATATCCAAAATGGGGAAAAATGGGACAAAGCTTTTAAAACGTATTTGTGGGTATTCCAGAGCTTCTTAGGAGCCTCTTAATGATTGAGGAACAGTCCTGTATGGTGGTTAAGAACATGATCTATGAAACCATTAGCCTGAATTCAAATCTTAGCTCTCTTTTATTTGTGCAGAGATCTTGGTTGGGATGCTAATTTTCTGTGCCTAGGTTTCCTTATCTGTAAATGAAGATCATAAAAGAATGTACCTTGAGGTTATTGGGCAGATTGAGTTACTGTATGTGAAATACTTGGAACATTGCCTGGTGCCCAGTAAACATTCCATAAACATTTGCAACAACAATTATTTCCATTTTTCATTAATATGGAGCTGACATCCCCTCTCAATCATAAACAAACATAGGGAAACCAAAAGTACTAGAGAAATCAGCTAGTTTAAAGTCCTAAAATCCGGTTAAAAAAAAAAAAATTCTCCCCGGCAATTCCCCATACTTTGTCTTTCTTGCCACAAATTTCCTTCCTGGACTACTATAATCCATACAAATTACATTTGCCAGCAGTGACTCCTAAAGAAATCATGACCATGCCAAAGGCACAAAGAAAATAGCCATCAACATGGTGTCCACAACCATCCTTGGTGCCTTTTAGGGATGTGGGAGGTACTTAGGAAGGAGCACAGCTAGGAAGCATCTTTGAGTATTAGCAATGGATTGGAAAGAACATCAGAGACTAGAGAGCAAGGCATTCTAGTAGGGAGGCTCTGATAGGATTGAAATGCGGGACAATAAGGGCTTGATGTCAAATCATAGCACCTCAGTAACTAAGAATATATGCTTGTGATAATCAGGATCCTAAATTTCCTTGTTTCAGAAACAAAAAAGGTATTTCTTCACAGAGCCAGGATAGCCCCATTAAACTGGAAAGTTAAAGATGAGATGCTAAGATGGCAGAGACAGGCAAGGACAGGGAAAAATGTGTATAAATTTATATAATCTAGAGATTTCTAACCTATTTACATTTTTCCTAATAAGTATTTGGTGGAACTGATTTGATTTGTTTTTACTAAGTATTATTCTCTTCCTGATTCCAGGAAGTCTTCTAACTTGATTTCCTATAAGTATCTCTCTCAGTTCAGGTCAGTGCCAATGTTTCAGAAACAAAGGTAAGAGAATTGCCTCTCATTGAATAGGTTGAATTCTACAAGGGAAGACAAACACAAAAAGCAATCACTTTGATACAACAATAAATGCTTCAGATCACTACAGGAACAGCAAAAAGGAGAGCATAGACTTGAGAAATATTTAGAAAGTATAATTAGCAGGATGTTGTGATTAATTAGATGAGGAGATAAATAGGATAATTCAGGTTTGGGGCTTGCGAAACCAGGAATGTTTCACCTGGTCTGTGAGGCTGGGAATCCAAGAGGAGGAACTGGTCCCAGAAGGAAGAACATGATAAGCCCAATTTCGGATGCACCGAGTTTGAGGTACCCACGGGACTGGCAATTCTGAGGAATTTTCTACCGATGGACCAACCTTCTCTTGTTCCATCTGTCAGTCTGATTTAAATGTTAAATAATAAAATATATATTGACTGCTTCCTCATAAGATTGCCAAAGACAAGGGGCCATGTCTTACTCTTATTTTTGCCCCTCACTGAACCTCCCAGAGTTGTACCAGCACACACTCCTCTACGACACGAGGTTGTCTGACAGTCCCCACCCACAGTCTCTGTGACTCCAGAGGTCTAGCTTGAAAGGAAATGGCCTGCCCCAAACTTGCCCTAACCATCCCATGTGAGTCAACTAAGGTAACATAAAGAAACACTACCTAATGAAAATACACAACCACTATGGCATCAGGAAAATCCCTTTGCCCACAGAAGACTTCGGTATTCAGTTCTACATGTAGAAACCCAACTTCCATATAAAATCTAAAGAAAATCTTCATCAAGCACTTAAAACATTACAGCTCATGAAACAAAGAATGCAAGGACTGAGTTTAAAACTAAAATTATCAACAAAACCGTACCTCGCAACTAAATGTCAGTGAGATTTTCAAAAGTTTTAATTTTATAATTCTATTCTGGTATCTGATTACATATAGCACCTCAGTCACTCCTTGAAAAAAAAGGAGAATTTAAAAATCAAATCAAGTCAGGGGTGGATGGTAAAGGGGAACATGGGCCCCTTGCCAGGCTCCAGCTGCCCCCCCCACTCTGGGGAACACAGTGAAGGCCATCAGTAAGCGGACTGTGAGGCCTTGGGAGCCTGGCCAGCTCCTCAGTCAAGGAAACAGCTAGCAGTTTTTATCTCACACAGCTTGCGCAAAAACACCCCCCACCCCCGCATGCCCTGTTTACCCTGCTCTATAGAACCTGTGATGGGAAAGTCTGGGTGGCGGGGACACAATAGCACCCCCGCCCCTGCGCCGGTGCGGTGGTAAGCTTCACCCGTCGGCCACCACTGGTGCACAAGTGAGGCCTGATAAACCCATGTCTTCCACAGTCAGTCCTCTGGGTTACTTCTTTGGGAGTCTAAGAACAATATGCTAAGGTTTTCCGGGACCTCAGCACTTTGCATGACAAGGGGGAGCACTTTATAAATTATATAAGTGTCTAACTACTATGGGTACACCTGAAACTAACATCAAATGATATTAAATGTCAATTGTAATAAAAGTTGAATTATACAATTAAAAAATAAGATAAAGTTAATTCTGTAGTTTTTCTCAATGTGCTATTTTTTAAAAGCTCGTTTAGTTTAATCCTTTTGCTCAAAAAATAGTTGGTTTAGGGTTTTGAATTTAAACTTGTGGGGTTTTTTGTTGTTCTTTTAAAATATGTTCTTTTTAATGTTTTATGATAAATTTTCCAAGATCAGTTTCCAAATTACTTCAGTTCAAGTTGCTTTTGTCAAAGGCAGCGTCACAATTTGGGGATCCCTGTGAACTACCGCCCCGGAACGTGCGCACACAGGCCCAGAGGCTGGAGAGAGGAGCGAGCGCGGCGCCTTCCCGGCCGCGCAGAAACGCGGGCCAGGCCGGGCCAGGCCGTTGGCGCGGCGGGGGCAGGCCCGGGGGCGGGGCGGCACTCACCTGCGCACCGCTTTCCAGCAGAGCCTTCGCACAGGCTACGTGACCGCCCAGGCACGCCTCGTGGAGGGAAGACACCCGGTTGATCGTCACGAGGTTCACATTGACACCCTACAATCCGCAGAGAGGTGGGTTAAGGGCTGCATTAGCAATAGCGGTGAAAGCAACAGTCGGACCCGTTTCCGTTGGCCTGAGGGGATCGGATAGAAAGGAGAAGAGGCCGCGACCAGGACGCCTATACGGGGCGGGGCGCGCGGAGCCCTGAACGCATTCGTTCGCCAGGCGCCCGCTCGGCATGGACGCGGGCAGGGTGCTGGCACCTGGGGCTTCAGAGTTTATGACCCAGGTTTCTGTCCCCCAAGAGCCTCGTGGGGAAATAGACATGGGGGAGAAGGAAGCAGCGATATATTGCTATGCGGGAAGCGTCCAAATTTCAGCTGGGAGCACGGGGTATACCCTTGAATCTACTTCGAGAGTATTTAAGACTGAAAGCATAAAAAATCCAAGCTAGGAAGGCAAAAAAAAAAGCATAGTTGACCCTTAAACAATGCAGGGGGTAAGGACCCCAACCCCTGCGCAGGCAAAAATCTCTTTATAAGTTGACTCCCCCAACACTTAATTACTAATAGCCTACTGTTGACCAGAAGCCAAACAAATAAGTCAATTAACACATATCTTGTATATGTGTTATACACTGTATTCTTACAATAAAGCTAGAGGAAAGAAAATGTTCTGAAGGAAATGATAAGGAAAATACACTTACAGTACTGTAATCATATTGGGAGCAGAAAGATGACCCCCAGGTCCAAGAGTAGACAGGAAAGTTGGTGGTACCCCCAGGACTCATACGCCAGAGCAGCAGCCCACTGTCTGCTACAGGTCCACTGAGTGCACACGTCTGCAGGATCAGGGGCTGGGGCCACGGGCTCCTCCTAACCCAGCTCCTTGCCCAGCTCCCGGTGGCTCTGCCCGGGCCTTGCACACACCCCTTCCCCAGACTGCTCGGTTCCACTCTGCTCATCCTGGAGTCCAGGTGACAGAGGACAGGATCAGCCAGCTGCTGGGCAACTCTGCCTTCATCCCTGATTTTAACTTGGTCCTTACATTCTCCCCAGGATTACTACTTTCTATGTGTAAAAGGAATTAGGTCCCTGGGTGATCCTTCCCAGCTGAGTTGTTTTTGATTCCCTGCCTTGTCAATGACCTGCTGGAAGCTTCCAACACCTAGTGGATGACCCTGAACCCCAAACCCTAACCGAAGTACCCACCACCTTCTGCCAGACCTCCATGGTGCTCCCTGTCCCTTTCCACTACTGCTTGTCCCTTCATCTTAGGGCTTCTCTGTGCCGCCTTAGTCCTGTCCATTTTCATGTCCTGAATATGACGTCATTACTCTAGAGCTGCGCTATAGATTTCAAGTTGGGTATCAAATACAATTACTAAAGACTCTTTTCCTTTTCTCATATATGATTTCTTTTCAAGAAAAGAAAAACAGGCTAATCCACAAGGTGGCAGGTATGTACTAGGAAAAAAAACCCCACAACTTATCAGTGCAAACAAAGTCCTTAAAATTGTGGGAATGTAATTCTAGGCAGGCTCAAAAGAATATCCAGAGTGAATCACCTTCACTGTGCGTGAGAAAATGGAGCAGCAGAAAGTTCAAACTACAAGACTTGAGGCTCCCCAGCTGGTGGTGACAGCCAGGGTGAGGAGCTCCTGATCCCCGGTTGAATGTTTTACAGCTATCTCAATGTAAAATAAAATTGAGTGATACATCTTGGCTGGTGAGTAAAGGCAAGGAAGTGGGGTGTGCCTAAGGAAAAGCTGAACTTCTCTACGAATAATGCTCCTTACACATTTAAGCACACTACGGAAAGCAACATGCTTATGAAGTATAGTTAATAAAGACATGCTCAATGCAATGTGGGGTCCTGGATTGGATCCTGGAAGAGAAAACAGGCACTAATGGGAAAACTGGTGTCATCCCAATAGTCTGTAGTTTAGCTGATGGCATCGGGGTGAACACTGATTTGTTATTTTTGACTAAAGTACACAGTTATGTAAGATGTTAACACCAGGGGAATTTCAGTGAAGGGTATATGGCAACTCACTGTACTATCTCTGCAATGCTTCCTTAAAATAATTCCAAAATTAAGTCTATGAAAAATACTAATAAAAATATTAAATTTGGCAGCTGAGAGAGGGTAGAGGTAAGACTTTTCACTGTGTACCTTTTCATATCATTTTAATTTTGAACTATGTGAATATGTTACATATTAAAAATAAATCAAATGTAAAGTGCTTAAAAATAAATAAGCAAGTGATAAAATCAAGTACAAAGCGTACTTGATAATTACTAGAAGTTTTCTTTTTACCTCTACTTTCTTGAGAACTAGCACAACTCATAAAGGAGAGAAAAAAAAGGCACACGTGCACACACACACACGTGTCCATGGGCTATGCATATATGCATATAAGTTCTTTGATCAATCTCTCCCCACCCACTCCCCCATAGCGCATTCGCACTGAGATTCATCAGTCTGTTCCATGCTTCTGTGTCACTGGATCTATTTTGTTCCTCAGTCTATTTTGTTTATTAGATTCCACATATGAGGGAGTTCATGTAAAACTGAATCAGGAAGAATCAGAAAACCTGAATAGGCTAATAACTAATGAAACTGAAGCAGTAATAATAATTTTAAAAACTACCAGCAAACAAAAGCTATGTCTGGATGGCTTCACAGGGGAGCTTTCTAATTCTTTACATTGTAGAGTTAGATAGTTAACTAAAAATGTTTCTTGCTTTTTGAGATAGGCCTGTAGTGCTATGAACTTCCCTCTTAGGGCTGCTTTCACTGTGTCCCATAGATTTTTGGTTGTTGTGTGTTCATTTTCATTTGTTTCCAGGAAGTATTTGATTTCTTTCTTGATCTTATTGGTAACCCATTCATTGTTTAATAACATCCTATTTAGCCTCCATGTGTTTGAAAGTTCTTGAGTGTTTTTACTGTAGTTGATTTACAGTTTCATGCCATTATGATCTGAGGTGCTTGATATGATTTCAATTTTCTTGAACTTGTAGATACTTGTTTTGTGTCCTAACATGTGGTCTCTCTTTGAACATGACTCGTGTGCACTTGAGAGGAATGTATATTCTGCAGGTTTGGAGTGAAATGTTCTGTAAATATCAATTAAATCCATCTGATCTTGTGTGCCACTTAGAGTCACTGTTTCTGTGTTGACTGTATCTAGTGAAGTCAGTGGGGTGTTAAAGTCCCCAACTATGACTGTATTACTATTGATCTCTCCCTTAAAGTCCTTAAGGTTATTATTGATAGGTCCTTATTTATTGCCATTTTAATTCTTTATGCCTATGTTTCTCTCTCTATTTCTTCTTATTATTATAGCAGTCCCTTTAACCTGCAATGCTGGTTTGGTGATGATAAACTCCTTTACCTTTTTTTGTCCGGGAAGCTCTTTATTTCACCATCTTTTTTGAATGATAGCCTTGCTGGATAGAGTAGTCTTGGTTTCAGATCCTTGTTTTGCATTACCTTGAATACTTCATGCCATTCCCTTCTGGCCTGTAGTTTTTGATGAGAAGTCAGCTGACAGCCGTATGGGAGCTCCTTTGTAGGTAACAGCTTGCTTTTCTCTTGCTGCCTTTAAGGTTCTATCTGTCTTAAATTCTTGGCATTTTAATTATGATGTGTCCAGGCGTGGGCCTCTTTGGATTCTTCTTGCTTGGGATTCTCTGTGCCTCCTGAATTTGTGTGACTTTTTCCTTCACCAGGTTAGGGAAGTTTTCTGCCATTATTTCTTCAAACAGGTTCTCTAATCCTTGCTTACTTTTGACCTCCTCTGGCAAGCCTATGATGCAAATATTGTTATGTTCCACGTTGTCCCACAGCTCCCTTAGACTGTCCTCCTGTTTTTTAATTGTTTTTTTCATTTTGGATCTCTGATTGATTTTTTTCTACCCTGTCTTCTAATTCACTGACCTGATCCTCAGCTTCCTCTAATCTGCTGTTTATTCCTTCCAATGTATCCTTTATTTCTGCTATGTCATTCTTCATTTCTGACTGGTCATTTTTCATAGTTTCTATATCTCTTCTCAGGCTGTTGAGCATCCTCACAATCAGTATTCTGAACTCTATATCTGATAGATTGCTTATCTCCATTTCATTTAGCTCTTTTTCTGAAGACTTCTCTTGTTCTTTCATTTGGGGCTTGTGTTTTGTCTCCCCATTTTGGCTATCTATTTGGGTTTGTTTCTATGTATTAGGTAGATCTGCTAGGACTCTCAGTCTTTCTGGAAGGTCTCTGGTGCAGGCTAATGTCAGATGCTGTTTGTGATTGGCCTTGAGTACCCTGTTTGGAGCTATCAACAACCCTAAGCTTGAGGTCCCCTCTGTTGGGACTGGGTGCATTTAGACAGGACCAAGATGCACACCAAAGTCTGCTTTTCCAAGGCCCAGGTCCAGAAGCAGAGCAGGCAAAGACTTGAAGCACTCTTAGTTCTGCCTCTGCTTGCAAGTTGATTAATCTGATTCTCTTAATGAGCCTCAGGCTGTAGAAACTCCTCTGGGTAAAGTGAGAGGTATTCCAGCAGGGTGGGGCAATTGCTTCCCCCTCAGGAAAAAGCTGTTTGGAAGGTAAATGTCTCCCTCTGAAATATGTCCTCTGCAGTATGGAGGAATGACTTAGCACAGGAATCCAGAGGAGTGCGCTCTGAGCTCTATCTCCAGAGCCCACAACCCTCGATTCTCCTCACACAGCCCCAGTCCACTCTGCCCTCCCTCTGCTGGAGCCCAAGGTGATGGGCTGCACACAAAACTTTGTGTGTTTCCTCTTTAAGAGGGTGCCAGCATTTCCAGCCATCTCTCCTTGGAAGACAGAAACCTGGCTGCTTCTCACAGCCAGATGTAATGTGGGCACCTTTCTCAGTTCTGGTGCTCTTGGCTGGGAAGCCCAGCCTGGGGTTTAAGCCCCAGAGTCCTCAGTGGGAACCACCCACAGCTGAGATATCCCTCCAGACCTGCAGCTGCTGCCTGTGGGAGCCCATACAGCCCTCTTGTGCCTCCGCACTTCCTACCAGACTCTATGTGGTCTCCACTTTTCTTCCTTGGTTATGAGGGTGCTCTTCAGCTCATCTTCAGTTGCAGTTGATTATTCAGGATGTTTTTCCTATATTTTAGTTGTAATTCCAGTTTGGTCCCGGGAGAATATCAGTGTAGCTTCCACTCAGTCCACCGCCATCTTTAATCTCTTTGATTGTCAATCTATTTTAATGTTTGCTCTTGAAATGATGTATCACTGGGGTAGGCAGCCTCTAAGATAGCTCCCAGTGATCCCTGCTTCCTGGTACTGGCTCACTTGTATTATCCCTTGAGTGTGGGCTGGATTTACTGACTCACATCTAATGAAGAGAATATGGCAGAAGTGATGTCACTTCGGAGATTAGGATATACTAAGACCTCCTTCTTAGGCAGTCTCTTTGTGCTCTCTCTGGGGGACACCAGTTACCATTTCATGATGCAGACACAGCCCCACGGACAGGCCCATGTGGCAAGGAATTGAAGCTGACCGATAACCACATGAGTGAGTTTGGAAGCAGATCCTCCCCAGGTGGATCTATGAGATAACTGCAGCCTGGCTGATACTTCACAGCCTGCGAGAGACTCAGAGCCAGAACCACCCAGCTGAGCTGCTCCTTGGCCAACAGAAACCATGAGAATCTAAGTGTTTGTTGTTTTCAGCCCCTATTCTTTGAGGTGATTTGGTACACAGCAATAGCTGACTAATGCAATTTCAGGGCTGCTGCTACTAAGGCACACTGGGAGAGTATAAAGTGTTAGTGCAACATAAATTTGAGGGCATCCTTCATCAGCCTATGAGGTAAAAGAAGGCCCAGAAGGGGAAGGATGGAACTGGGGAGAAAATGAGCCAGTTTCCCAAGGAAGGAGAGGCAGGAGGAACAAATGGTGAGCTTTAAGAGCATACATACACCTGAAATGGCCATGCTGGGAGCCAGCCAGCAAGCCCTCTACTACAGGCAAAGCTAATAAAAAAGGATGCTTACTGATAGGATAGTCTTCAGTTGGCTTACCTGTGCAATTAAAGTTTTAAGGGCCAGTAAGCGCCCCTGGGCTGCAGCTTCATGAAGTGGGGATCGATCAGCCCAGCAGTCTGAAACACAAATCAAGCTCAGTGTCAAGGTCTGGAGTCTTCTTCCTATAGCTCAGTCATGCTGTCAACCCACTATGAGAGGAGGTTTGGGGGAAGAGGAGGGAAGCTTGTACCGAGCAGCAGGCTCTCTTGTCACACTTTCAGGGTGACAAGCCACTGAATGTACAGTCCATTAGACTGTTGGTAGGTGTGGAGGGAGCACACAAACTCTACCTGGGTTTTGGGGCAACTTTAACAAGCAATAGATGGAGTACAATGCTTGAATAAATAGCTTCAAATAAAGCAAAATGAAGGGCCAAGCTGGACAATGAGCTTCCCCAGTTTCATCTTTCCCCCGCCTCTCACCCTTACCCCTACCCTCAAGACTCAACAGCATATCATGTACCATGAAGGAGATTCTAGTGGGTCAGCAAAAATGATCTTGTTCTAAATTCCTTAGGCAATTGTCTCTGTTTCATTTTGGTAATGAAACATATCTATTATCATAATGCACGATGTCCTTTTTCAGATGACACAATCCTCCAAAAGTTTTTCCCTAAACAGCTTTGTTGAGGGCAGCTGACTGTGATGGCTAAGTATGGAGCAAGCAGAGCCACACTGCCTGGATTCAAGTCCTACCTTGACCACTTTCTGTGCCAAAATGGGAAAGTTACTAAAATTATTTGAACCTCAATTTCCTGACCTGTAAACTGAGGGTATAGCAGTCTAGTATTTAGCAAGTGCTTTGGTCTCTAAGTAGGCCAATAATATACAACCATGAGAGTAGGTGCTCAACACAATTTACTAATAAGTACATATGGTAAGACAACACTCTAGGGAACAGCTTCAGAACTGCCTTAGAAATGTATTTGTCTTGCAGTTGCTAGTCAGCAAACAACACTAACCAGCTTAAAAGGGCATTTAAGAAGTAACCTTCTGTTAAACATGCCAAAGGATAATCAATCATCTGTTTTGGAAGAAAACCTACTGTGGTTTGCAAAATTTGGGCATTCTTCAAATTATAACTGTGCTCTTCAAATACTGAATAGCATGTAATAACGATCTAGATTTAACACAGAGGGTCCATCTTACCAACCTTTCCTGGGTGATCCTGATGGTGTTAAGAATTCAGGTTCCCCCATAGCTGCAACCTTGGCAGAGACAATCCCACCAAAATGGAATTCATGTGAATTTGAAATAGCTTGAGGCCTCAAAGACAAAGTAAACTTTTCAAATTGATGAGAATCAGGGCTATAAACAGTTCAGTATGCTCTTTTCTTATGTTGAAACTCAAGTTTTATCTTCTCTAACCCTTTGGGGTATGAATAGGGGGAAAGCTAGAAACAACTCTACAGGGTTGGATTGAAATTGGAGCAATTGGTATGAAAATGTGACTATATATGTGTGTATATAATTACATGCATTATATGTATGTGTTTATATATGTGTGTGTGTGTAGGGCTCCTTGGAGAAATGGCTGATTCCAGGCCCGGACAAGGAAAAATATAAGATGGGCCTCAAACACCTTGCCAGAAAGTAAGGTAGTACTCAATGAATGTTGGGAAATGTCAAAGACACAGAAGCTGGCATGAAGGGGCTTCCACTGGCCAAATATGGAATGATACGAACATCAAAATAAATAATGATACTAAGAGAGTAAATAATAATTTAATTCCTATTAATAAAATAAGAATCTTTAAGTCCTCACTGATAATTATATAAATTATTTTATATATTAATATATTATATCTTATATAAATTGGGAGAAGAGAAAATTCTTCCCTAGAGAATTCCAACTCAGAAATATAAAAGACATAATAAAATCTGCCTCAAATTATCTCCCCATAAAATAATTATTAGTTGTAAAGGGAATAGGTAATTTTACAGTAAAACAAAATTGTGGATACCACCTTACCCAGGGGATCGAAGTTAACATCAGAAGTGATGGAAACAAATTGGCAGTGTGCCATCTGGTGGAATGCAATGAGCGACATCATGTACCATGGGCAGAAATGGAATGGAAAGAACACACCATCACTCTGTGATATTCCTGCTCAAAACACATAACCCGAATCTAATAGGGACACTGAGAACCAACTCAAGCTGAGGGACATTCTACAAAATAACTGGCTTGTAACCAGTTCAAAGAGAGACTGAGGGGACTGTTCCAGACTGAAAGAGGCTAATGAGACACAACATTTAAAGGCAACATGTGTGCCTCGATTAGATCTTTTTGCTATCAGGGACATTAGGACAGTTGGGAAAACATCAGTGGGGGTCTCTGGGTGAAACGGAAATTCTTTGTACCACTTGTAACTTTTCTCTCATTTTGAAATTAGTTTCAAAACAAAAAAGTGTATGTGCATATATAATATATATTACACATAAATAAAATCACTAGTGTTTTCATACTCCAGGTATGAATATGTGATGTTTTTATTAAAACAACAACAAACAGCCTGGCCAGTGTTGCTCAGTGGTTGAGCACCAACCCATGAACCAAGAGGTCATCGGTTTGTTTCCTGGTCAGGGCACATGCCCAGGTTGTGGGCTTGATCCCCAGTAGGGGGCCTGCAGGAGGCAGTCTATCAGTGTTTATTTTCAATGCTTCTATCTCTCTCTCTCCCTTCCTCTCTCTAAAATCAATAAAAATATATATTTAAAAACACAGATATAGTTGTTGGCATCTCCACTTGTTCCAGGGTCAGCTAGAAGCTAATGAGCGGAGTATTTTAAAAACTCTTGGATATTTGCTTATAATTTTCATAAACTGGGAATGAGATAATGTATGCATATAATCCTCAATTAGTCGGCCTTGGCTTTCTTCTAATACATCTCCATCTCATCAACGTGGAGCACGTATCACACATTACACATTGCCCTTTTGCCTAACTGCTCTTGGAAATGGACACCGGCACTGGGGTTGTGAGGACAGTTTTCACCCCTGGACTGCAACGCAGCACCCTGACTGACCAATGCAAGAAGCAAACCCACAGCCATTTGTTACCCTTTTGTTCTAACAATAGCCAGTCAACCAAAGTCACCTACAGGTACTCTAAGTATTTCATTCAAAAATAAAAATAAGATTTAAGTGGTAACTTGCTATTATTAACTTAGAATATCAACATGAAATGGCTTTATTATTTCTAACACTTGCCTCCAAGTGGGCTGTGGGGTGCCCTTTCCCTGGGAAGCAGGAACCATCACATCTGCATCCCATTTCTAGAAACTTTGTTACTCATCTGCCCCTAAGACCCACTCTGCGCACACACCTGGAGATCTCATGGTCCTAACGTTGAGTGAAGGCAGCCAGGCACAAAAGAGTGTGTGCAGTGTTAGCCCTTCCTATAAAGTACAAAAACGGGCCAAACTCACCTTGGGTGTCAGGACTGCAAAGTACCCCGAGGAGGGCAGGGGCTCACTGGGAGAGGGCCTGGTGCGGGCCGTGCTGAAAGCACGCAGTCCCTTGCTCTCGGGAGGTGGCCCAGCTGATTGTGTCTGCTTGGTAAAAATTCACCCAACTGCTCGCTTAGGGTTTGTGCACTTGTCTGTATTTACATCAGACTTCAACACACGTTTGAAAACGACCAGCCTACCCGTCAGTCCACTTTAAAGCCGCACTCTCTGCTCCTCTGCCAACTCCTGGGAGGTATGGCCCTCTCTGCCGCCCCAGCAGCTGGAGGCGGAAAATCGGCGTGTTCTTGCACGGCCCCCCTTGGTTCTTCTAAGTGCCAGCTCATCGGGGGCCTCGGGAGCGGGGAGAAGTGAGGGACAGGGGAGATGTCTCCGCAGTTAACCGGAAGAACAGGCCAGTGCTTCTCTCAGCCTCAGCAGGCCTCGCTGCCGTGCCCCTTTCCGATGCACTGGCATTTGACCGCCTCCCCGTGGCTGCTGGCAACGCAGCGCCCTCTATGCCCCCACTCGCGCCTCATGCCCCGTGCTTCTGAGGCCGCAGCAAGCCCGTGGGCCATCTTCCACGCCATCAAGAAAGAAGGAGTGGCAGGTTGCCCTGGGTTTCTCTTACCCACCGCTGCTTTCCGACTCTCTTTTCCCCTAACTGGGCAGGACGGGGCAGTTCAGAGCTGCCCGGGCAGACTTCTCACCTGAGGGTGCACCACCAGGCGCCCCTCCGTGCAGGTGCCCCTTATCGGAACTTGCACTTCTCCTGGAGCCCACATCCCTTGGCTTTCAGGAGAGGACGGAGGAGCCTGCGCATGAACTGGAACACCCCCAAAGAACTACTGGTGTTTAAATTCTGCCTGTCCTCGTGGAAGATTGACTTTGGAGTGCTATGCTAATATCCACTTGCTCTCTAGAGATAATGTGAATTAAACCAATTGTATCATCTGAAATGTAGAAATCATTTTTGTTTCCCAACTGGAAGCAAAACCAATCTCAGGGAAGTCACCTTTCCAATCGCGTTGTTTTCCAGCACTTGCTCAGAAAGATCTTGAGTTTTCACACAAAGCCCTTCTCCAGAAAAATCTGCCAAGGTGGGCTCTCCTGTTTTGCTACTCATTCCCAACACGCAGTCTCTCACTCTTATTATTCCTGTTTTGCAAATTGCAGCTAATTGTGAGAAATTAAGGGTAAAAGTTATTTGGCAGCTAGGGAGTTTTTCCATTCCTTTCAGGAAATATGTAACCAAGCTCTCCAAATAAATGAATGCTTAAATAGGAATCAGTCACTCTCTTCTAAGGCAGTCTATTTTTACTTATTTGGCAGAATGCCTGTGTCACAGGGCTGCGAGCACGTTATGGGGATAGTTTACTCTACAAATATGTTTACTTGTTCCTGATGAGGTGTACGGAAAATGTTCCAAGTACTTTTTCACTCCCCCTCTCTGACTTTTTCTCAGAATACGATTTATATCTCTGCTTCTTGGACTCTAAATAACAATTTCATGACAACTTTGAAACCCATAGATTTCAATAACAAAATTGGTTCCGATGGAATACAGTTGCCCGAGTTTCAAATGTTCAAGATAAAAATCAATTCTTTTGTTTGAAAGTGTTTGCAATTTATACCCGTCCTAATTCCAATAAGTATTTGCTATTACTGGTTTGTTATTTTTTAAAAACCAGCTAACCGGTTATAATCTCTAGTGCACGTGAAACAATCTTTATTCTCTTAAGTCCCCAAATAATATGAAGCAACATCTCTTGCAGCATCTATCAAAGGAAAGAAAATTCAAAAGGAGTTTCAATTTTGAACCAAAATATAGGTAAGGGCCTAACGGAATTAATGATACTTTAAACACAAAGGTAATTGTAAAAAAACGTATTATAATAAATTTCCTGAAGTATCTAAAATATTATAATAAAACTGAGTCAAAATGCACATTCTCTAGAACACTCAGCCCTGGTCAGGAGATGAACCATGGTCAAGGCACATCTTTCCGTAGTGTGTCAGAAAGAAGGCTCCTTTGAACTCATTAGGAACAGGAGAGGTGAGCTGGGTGGGAGGTGGGGCGGCCGAGTCCCTACTGAGGACTGGTTGTCCCAACTTGAGAAAGCCAGCAGGCAACTGTGATATGTAACCACTCAGAGGATAGCTGGGCCAAGGCTGAGGAAACAACCAGAAAAACTGAACAAGAGTAGAAGGCTAGGCAGAGGATTGGGCAAGAATGTACCAACGGCAGGAAAATCCTGTCCAAATGGGAAAAATGAGTCAGACTGATGAGTCTGGCAGAGGTGTGGCCATCAAATCAAGGTTAGCCCTTTGAATTTAGAACAAGGACAACTAAGTTTAAGTGTAACACTTAGAACAGTATCAGTATTTTAGCTCAAAATAGCCCTTTAAAGGGGGAGGGTGGATGTGAAAGTTCTACAATCTCATATCTGCTATTGTAAAAATCCCCCAAATTCTAAAAACCAAGTTTTTCCCAAGGTTGACACAAAATCCTTTGCCAGCAAAACACGGCCAATACTCATGTTAAGCAATATATATATTTGTATTTTCACTTGGTGTGAATATTTATATGTTCACTATAGAAATATCAAAATGTCTGATTATGGGAGGCAGCTCTAGGCCCTGCTGGGAGTGCCATGTAATATGCACTACACACTGTGATCTTTCTAGTATCTCCCCAAACTCCTGAATCCTATCTGGTCCAAGGGTTGTGAAAAGCCATTATCAACCTGTATCTACACTTTATTTTTATCAAGTTTGATGACCAAGTTACTAGGCTAAATACAGCTTCTATTCTGGCCAAATTAGGAAAGGTTGAAAAATTATATACAATGTCTCTCAGGAGCAAGACAGTGCCTGAGGAAGATCTATGGGCTGAAGGCGGAATCCGGTGATCTATCCAGTGCTCTAGATGTAATGTCAAGGGCCGATGACAATGTTTCAAACTTAAAAATATATATACTTATTTAACTGACATACAAACAAAGCAGCCTGAAAAAAGCAAAATAAAAATAAGCCAACCACAGGTTAACTCAATCCTGACGAGTTATCTACAAATGTAATAACTTAAACCACAAAGACATATTGAATGATGTATTCTAGAATATGAAATTCCAGGGGAAAAACTTTCCCCAGAAGATTTTACAGCCAAAATAAAATAGTTAATGAGAGATATGATGCTGGGGGCTGTTCCCAAAAGAAAAAGTGCCAGGACCTATGATAGGCTAACCTCTGTCCTGGCTGAGTTTTTACCGCCCTCCCCTTATTTTTTACAGCAGTGATGACAGTTTACAGAAATATAATATGCTATTGGAAATCAAGAAACTTAACCTCCCTGAGGCTTTTCTAAATTAATTAGCTAACTTACGAATTAAACGTCACATCTTTTCCCAACAAACATTTGTCTGCTCAATGAACAGTAAAGGCCATTTCAGGTTTGAGGTGAACACTTGCACAAAATGTTGTTCTTTCTTTTCAGTACACCTAGCTTTAAATATCTAGTATCTGACTGCTTATAATGTCAAAAGAAAACACGCTCTTAGAACCTTGGAAAAACCACTGCTTCTGGCATGTTACTGCCTGTATTATTAGAGAAAGGCTTAGTCACCAAATCTAAATATACTCTCTATTGTGTGTGCGCGCGCACAGCATGCCCACACACAGAGACCCATCTACACAGCCACACATATGCACATATTTAGGAAGAAAATCAAACTGGGAAATAAACATGCACCCTCTTCCCTGCTGCCTCTTGTTAATGATAATCGAAAAATACGGTTTTGACTTTGTAACACCATGTTACTTACAAATCAAATGAATATTATCCAAGGACCTTGAACAAATATGAGTAAAAGAATAAATAAGTTCAATTTAAGAGATTTGTATTATAGCCCCAGACTTAAACCATGCTTACACAGGTTCTATTATAAAATCTTTTTAAGAGGATACTTAATTAAGGGCCACAAAGACAAAAATAAAGCACATGAGCAACAAAAGACATTTTCTCTCTCTTGCAACAATGACTTTCTTGGACTTCACCTAATTTAAACCATGGGGATGATGTATCTATGAAAACATCAAAACTGTGTTACTGAAACATTTAAAAAACCCCTGCACATATTTACAAATTAAATAAGAAAACAGCTTTTTCAGATCATGCTAAGCTTGAAACTAAAGGGAGTTGAAACAACATACCTCCCTGAAATGTGTGACAAATATAATCCCCAAAAGAAATCTCCTTCCACACTCCGAGCCTTCTGACACTTCCTGAAACTTCAACATTCTTCTCATTTTCCCCAGTTAACTGAAGCATTCTGATGCTTTGTCTTTGGAGGTCTTATTTCCTTGGATAAGACTGCTGTTATCTAATGTCTTCAAAGTCATCTAGTGTATTCGAATCACAAAGCGTCAGTCTATTTTGAAAGAGAACCCTAGATGCAAATAGAAATGGATACTAAAGACTGATGTAATCCTGGAACCCCGATGAACACTAAAAACCCACAGGGAAATCCTGAACTGTTTATGAGTAAATACTCCTCTATTAATCGAGGATCCTGGCAGTGACAAGGATATCTGATTCATTTACTTTCGTAGCATCTCATTACAATTAAGTCATTTCAAAGAAACGGAAACTAAGTTCTACAAAGCAGGAGACTTCAAAATGTTTTACCCAAATCTTGGCATTTCATATTATAATAATAACCTCTGTTTGAGTGCTTTGCATGGTACCACATATAAATGGGTTTAGTAAAAGGTTTTTCCTGACAGTGACAAGTGGCTAATCAATTCCAATTGCAAATGACAGCACCAAAATAAATACAGCTTGCCGCATTTGCTGCTTTAAATCAAATTTCTTGGTCATTCTACTCCATGAGGACATTCAATCTTGTTAGAATACATTGTTAAAGTTTGATTAAAAATATTAAAGACAATAATCCAAGATAAGTAATTCTTTAGGTTAGTAGAAACAAGGTTTCTCAAAAGACTTTTAGAAAGCCACTCCTTTAATTACTTCTTAAATAATAACTCTTAATCGAAGAACCAACTTGCAAAAAATAAGGCTAAAAATCCTTCACAAATGGTGCAATCAACGCCATTTGTTATTTTAAATAATAATTTTCAAATGACCCACTCAGAGCCAAAGTATAAATAAAATCTACCTTCTAGAAATATTATTCATATGAATTACCCAAGGTTTTTATAAAATGTGTATTGTGACCCCAGGCTGTATTCTCATGCATCAGCCTTTTAACAAAGGCTGTCTTTTTACCTGATATTCCACCATAGATCTCTTCTGCTATCCTAGCCGCTTCTTTTCTATTTCCTTTGACGATATAGAAATGGGTTAGGAGAGCCAAAAAAACTTTAATTAAAAGCTTGAAAAAAAGAAAAGTAGCAAACATGGTAACAAAAATGTTTTTAAAGCCATAGAAAACAGAACCATCTTCCATTTTGGCTTACACGCTGCACAGGTTCTCAGGACTGCAAAATTTCACTGAGTTGTAATTGGTATCATATGACATCTATTTTAAACCTTCTAGCCCTCAGTGTCCTGTCACGAAGAACTCAGTTTGTAGGTTCTAAGCTAACTGTGACTTGGCGGCTGCATGTCTGACATTCACGGCAAGGTTAAATGAATTAAAGAAACTTCCTTCCAACCAGAACTGCTGATAATTCTACACCTGCATCCCTCAGTGCTATCGAACAGGATTCCCGCCCAAACCTTACTTATTCCTCAGTCCCAATTTCTGCTCCATTATGTTGGAAGGCAGTACTGGACAGATAAACTTCTCAGATCCCACGGGGAACAAAGCAAGTTATCTGAAGTTCATACAAAGAAGTACAAATGCACCCTATGTTCTTGGTGGGAAGTACTAGCCCCTGGAACACTTCATTTTTCCTTCATTCTGAGGTTCAAGGGAGATAAAGCCCAAATCTAAACTATGAAGGGTTAAAAAAAGACCATTTACTCTAGGGCAGTATTTCTAACAGGCCCATCTTGGATGCCTCTCCAAGTACAAGTGTCGTACTGGAAGCGTTAGGCCACTTAGTAATCACTTCATCTGTGACAAGGTCCCCCTGTAAAGTTCCTGATGATTCACTTCCAATTTCAAGTGTCCCTAAAGGTGGTGCCTCTTTCTGGCGAATGTGGGCTATTCTTGATCATGGAAGAGTCCTAACAAATGGATGATGAAGCTGCCCTACGTTCTGGGTGAAGTACCCAGACTATTAATTGATACCTTCCCTAGTTGGTCAGCTGTAAGCCCAACTGTTCAACACGCGCCAGCTGGCCAATCTAAGTGAAAGGATTTATTTTTAATTTTCCACACCCAGGGAAATTAGGTGAGGAAAATCTAGATCTCCTCTTTCATGCTTGGCTATATTAGATTTCCTAAATTTCTACAACCAATTAGAAGAGACAAGCCAAAATAAAATCGTAAGAGCAGATGAAATAAATCTTATGTAATAAATGCTTCCTGCAAAAATACGGGAGTTTCTCCTAGCACTCAGACAAACTAGAATCGCTCCCTATGTAAGAACTGTTTCCCTATACTTTGTTAAAAGGCTGGTGCATGAGAATAGCCTGGAGTGACAAGACACAGCACATCATTTCAGTGTCCAAGGACCATAAAGACCTTGCGTCACTTCCATTCTCAAGAACAGGTATTAACATACAGGGTTGACTTTGCCAAGCGCCCACTGATACCTGGAAGAGTGCCGGTGTCTGAAAGTACGTGGATGAACACAAGTATTTTAGCTCTTTTCATGTCTTTCTTCAACTGTGCGCTATGAAAGTGATCATTTACTCACGT
Source organism: Miniopterus natalensis (assembly GCF_054644295.1). Lineage (NCBI taxonomy): Eukaryota > Metazoa > Chordata > Mammalia > Chiroptera > Miniopteridae > Miniopterus > Miniopterus natalensis. Next base: position 99,898,293 of record NC_142103.1, on the reverse strand, counting down.
CAGCCAGCGATGTGTATTGTATTGTATAACATCATTCGATCTTGTTTTGGCCTTTTTATTTCAAACATGGCTGTACCTTCTGTTTTACATTCCAGAAAAGTTGGCCATGAGCAGCTCAACTTTTTTAAGCTTCAAACTATTTCTGAAAGACCATCTTTACATTTGAGATGGGCGTAAGACTCCTGAAGGAGTCAATTCACAGTATCTTTTACAGACAAACCCATCTGCAGTACCGGAGGCTCTCAGCCTCAACACTACTGACATTTTGAGCCAGATCATTCTTTGTTGTTGGGGGTGGGGGCCATCCGAAGGCACTGGAGGACACCTAGCAGCATCCCTGATCTCCACACATTCCCATCCAGTTGTAACAAGCAGAAATGTCTCCACTCACTGCCAGATGTTCCCACAGGGACAAAATCGCCACCCCTTTTCACCCCCACACCCAGCTGAGAACCACTGAGCCACAGCCAAACATAAATGATCAAGAAAAATGAACTCCCCAAAGTACTGATGACTACAAATCAAATTCTGTATAAAACTTTAACTTTCAGAATGTATTTTAAAAATCTAGCCACAGGATGATATAATATCTAGCCAATTCTTTTGGGAACACAGAAGAATAAAGAGGGCTTTAAAAATATTTCACAAAAGTAAACACAGGCCCATGATAACCTGACTGCCAAAAATAACTTTCGGGATAAGATAAATCAGAACGTACCAAGGTAGGTGACTGCTTTCCACTGTTTCCAGTAAAAGGGGTGGGAAAAGCTGCGTTTCTGTAAATAAAATCACAATTCAAATTTCTCTTAAAATAGCTTGCAAGACAATTATGTAGTTCACATACAGAACAGTTAATAGATGTATTCATTTGTCTCATGAGGTAACTCTAGTGCAGAGCAAAACAAGAATTTGTTTGGATCAGGAAACAAAGGCACAATTGAACTTGCTATCCCATGAGTAAAAGAATGTATTCTAGAAAAAAAAAAGATGACAGAGTAATTCATCATTGGAAGGATATTTCCTTTTTAACTAAGAGACCTAGCAACACATCAAATTGCACCGGAAAGATGGCGTATTATAGAACTGTACACCCAAAACCTATATAATTTTATTAACCAATGTCACCCCAATAAATTCACTAATTTTTTTTTTTTTTTTTTAAAGAAAGCACAGGAGGGAGGGGGTAGGGGAGCACTGTTCAACTAGTAAATAAAATTATAGTCATAAAAAAGACAAACTCAGAAAATTTTAAAAATTCATTTTGGTCTTTATTTTTATAGGATATGGAGCATGTTTTCATAAATCAGTTTTACGTGTGCAACTTTTTGTAACATCAAAAGAAATACATTTTTCATAAAATCCTCATTACTGAAAGTTCACTTTCAAATAAATGTAAGTTAGATGGTGGAACAATATGTTTCCACATATTGCCCAGTGCAACACTGACAGTTACAATTAAAGTATCCTGGAAGCCTGAAAATGAAGATCTATTAGAACAAGCAAATTTACTTCCATTCGTTTAAAAAAAAAAAAAAAAAAAGAATTTTAATTTGCAAATTACATATTTTACATGCAAGAAGAACTTTAATGCCTATGTCCCTCTGAAATAAATGACAATAATGATTTTGAAAAAAAGATGCGAAGAAACAAAAATATAAGAAAAAAATAGTATGCCTTTGAAAATTGCTGAATAAAACTAAATGTTACAGTTTCTCTTTTTTTCACAAATATTGGCACTGTTTATTCCATATTTATATAAGTCAGTTTCTGTGCATAAAAATCCTAATAGGATGTAATGGTTTGGGTCAGTCTATTTTTCTTTACTAAAGAACTCCTAACTTCTAGATTTTAAAAATTACGCTCTTGCATTTGTGTTTTAGTATGAAACACAAATATATTTCTTTATATCAGTGGCAACTGATTAACAGGCATGTTAAGATACTTTAAAAAAAGTCTTGTAAATATTATCATTTAAAAAAATCCTGCACACAATCACAATACTGCCAGGATCTATGTAGTGCACCCACACGTGCCTCTTTCTTTCTATTTCAGTCCTTTATCACAAAAACTTATTCGAAGGAGTTCAGTAAGACACACCATGTGGATAATCTGGGGTTTAAAAACCCATGGCTCTGGGCAACAATTACAGTTAATAACACATCCATCCTAAAATTTTCAGGCTCAATTCACCAGGAAAAAACATTCTGGGGTAACGACTTTTTTGCACACTGACAATACTTCTCAGACATCAGCTAGGCCACAAGTGAAGGGAAGTGACTTCTCTCAAAGGTACAGGGGAGCAGCTGAGTTTGAGATGGCACACCCCATACATTCTGCTCGGAAAACACGAAGGCATTCACAGAGAACTAAATTACGCGCTGAAAGATGTGGAAGGTTTGTCTCTGCACTCTCATCAACAGTGATATCGGTCCCTAGTAATTAAAAAGCAGAAAGCATTTTCATAAACACAACTGAAAAGGACGGCTCCACCCAGAATGCCCACCACAGGATCAAAAACGTGCTCGGAGCGGGCCGGCACCGTCGTCCTGGCATTAGAAGCGTGAGCATTTTTGGCATGCTGGATGTTTTGCCATTTCACGTCAAGTCACTACAATGAAGTGAGCCACTTGAGTGACAAACAGCAAATGCACCCTGGTCCTTCAGGGCAGGAAGTATCTAGCTCAATGTTCTACACATAGTAGGCGCTTAAAGCATGCTGGTAACTGACAGACCTTGTTACTCAAGAAACCTGCTGATTATATGTAACACTTACTGAGTGTACCCAAAAAAAAGGTTAAGAACATGACTTAACTATCTAATGAAGGTGCATGGACATGACTTAAAATAGTTCATAGAGTTGTGGTACTCCCCTAAAGGAAACTTGTAAACATCTGGTGAATACCTAATTAATGGCAGAACATTTAAATTGGCCAAAAAAAATGTCCAGAAAACGTTTGGCCCTTCAGCACCCAAAGCTCCCAAAATACGTGAAAACATCTCTGCTAGAGGAACTTCAGTAGTTTGAAAAATTTCATACCTGAGTGACTTAAATAGGTTCTCTCCTAAATTTTAAATAAGTGCAAGGAGTTTCTACACTCAGGAATTGCATAAGTTATTTTTCCTCAAAATAAAACATTGACTGATATAGAGGTAGCACAACTTACTAAATTAATTTTACGAAGGGAAAAAAGCAAGGTTATTTTCAATCATCTTAATAGAACTATTACAAATATTAAAAATCTTCCAATCTAGGCTTCCTTCTACCTGGTTTTGGGCATCTCATTATTCCTGCTCCCTTTTCTACTGCAAGGACACTGCTTAGTCCAGACACCCTTTGGCCCTGTGGCATCTATCGCAACATCAATGAGAGAATCCGGCATCATCCACCTCAGGAAGGTGAGGAAGAGAAAGTTGAATACAGCCAACAAAGCGAAAATGCAGCCTGTTACCGGGCCGCAGCGAGACATGAGCCTGTCCAGTCGCCTGTCCATCGGTAACACAGTTTCTCCTGCCACTCGGTTGTACACCTGGTGGGAGAGAAGCCAAGAATGAGGACCGTGATCTACAATAAACAGCGACCAGGAATGTTTTATAGATAGAAACAGAAGTCGCTTACGTGTCGTCGATGTTATAGGAATGATGTGGTTAATGAAATTCATTACAGTAACTTACTGTCTTTTGATTCAACACTCATGGAGGACTTATTCTGGACAAAACCCCAGGCCAGATGCCATGTGATACGGAGACGAATATGCCCCAGCTCCTGGCTCCCAGGGGATCACCACCGATTTTAACCCAGCTATGAGGACTCTAAAGCGCCGCGAGGTGAGAGGCGCTCCTCGGGTCCCGCTGCGCACCCATGTTTAACTCGGCAGGGGCTCCCCGAAGCAGGGCAGGCCTGCCGAGACCCTCTGCGCGGCTGAGCAGCTCTCCCCACTATCTGGCACGCATCAACCGCAATCAGAGTGACAATCTAGGGAGCTGCTTTCTGGGTACAGAGCAGCTCTTCTTTCCACAGCCATGGGAGACCATGCTGCTGAGCACGGATGGTGAGGAAATACAGAAACATTTCATGAATTCCAAATAAAAGGGGAAAAGAGATGGGGAAAATCTTAGTACATGGCATAGGGCAAACACTGGCAAAGAAAACAGAATTTACTGCTGAGAATTGGTAGTGGGTGGCTTGCTTTTTAAATCACTAAGCACTAAACTAGGAAATGTTTTTAAAAACAAAGATCTTTAAACATATTTCTTTTGAACACATCAAATGGGCCAGGATAATGTGAACTGCATTTGGGCATTGTGCCCATTCTCATGTATGAGATCTGTAAAGAATCTCCTTTTGAACTCAAGAAAGTTACAACGTGAAATACAAGTTCTGAAGGCTAATGGCCTTTGAAAGATACGGGATGTTTTCATCTAGCTTGTCTACCCCAAGGGTATTTGAAATACCTTTCAATCAGAATTATGTTGAGAATTATGCTGAAACTGATGAATCACATCTGTTCAATTTTCTAAAAAGCACAGTTAAACTAAGGAGGAGGGGTTGAAAGGGATCAAAATGTCCTGGGTGGGACAGGTAGAATTAAAAGAGCAACTACAAACCTATCTGTGTGTTCACCTTTATTTCTAGGTCAATTAATTTATGATCCTCATAATTTATGATCTTAAGCAACAAAGTAATTTACTACTATGAAGAGAACAACAGGTTAATCCATTATGGACAAAGATTAACTTTTTTTCTGAATGTATACTATAAATCACTATAGAGTATAAAATGAAAAAATACAGATGTTTCACTATTACTTTAAGCAAAACTAAAGGAACATTTGTGGTTTAAAAAAATCCTAATTAGCTCCTTTAACATATGTTGACATACTGTCACCAGAGTTCTTTGCCCCGAAATTAATATTTACAGTACCTCAGACTTCCAAGGTTCACAATGATGCGATCAAGAAAGTTAAGTCACAACTTACAGAGCTATGGTTATCAAGCAGAGTAAAGCATCACTGAAAAAAACCGTCTAACCAAACATCCCTAACCACCATTCCCAAATGCCACCTCTGCTCCTAAAGGGCCATATAAGAATCAAGGGGGCGGCTGGGGTGGGGTAGGCAGGGGGACAGGAGGATGCAATGGACAGCTCCTGAAAAGGCTTCCTACGTGATTCTGACGTGTGTTCCCGGCAGGTAATCAATGCTCCACTCCAACTCCCAAAGAAAAAGGTAGTTATTTCATATGGGTGGAGATATTGCAAAACTCCTAGAAGGCGAGAGTGCCTCAGAGACATTTCAGTCAAAACTGTTAACTCAAATATCTCACATTTCAATGGAAAGTGTATTATGACAATTTTTAGAGATAAGAGTTTTTCTGCACTTATATTCAAATGAGTTCATTTTATGGATGGAAATTTATAATTTAAACCAAATAAGACAGCCTTACAGTGGAAAGCTATTCTGCTCACTCAGCTGTTCCAACCTGCTCTCTATTTCTGGCTAGAAACTAGCTGCTCCACTGACTACAGTGAGAGCATAGAGTACTTGTCTAAACTACTATCTTCTCCATGCTCCCGAATGACTGAGCTTCTGGTTCACAATTTCTATATACCAAGCAGAGTGTTTCCATCCAGTGTGTTACGTGGCAATAAGAGGCATGAAGCAGATGAAGTTATGAGATTAAACAAAGGACAAAACCAAGTGGAATAAATGAAGTCCCTAAATTAAAACCAGGAATCATACTCTCCCACCTAAGGGTATTAATCTGTGTCCTATACCTGTCCTTTCGGAAATTCTCTATTGCTGCTTTTTGTGTATGATCATGCTTCCGACATCTGTCATGTGCATTTTGAATCCTAACTTACTATGTTTTGCCCAAAGATGCAAAAGTCCTTTTCCTGTAGAAAACCACAGTAGTTAGCAAGAGTGACAGTGTTTTAGGAAATAGCCTGAATTAAATATTTGCCAGTTGCTGCAATCAGACTAAGTAAAACCGTATCTTTTCTAACAGACCTATACACTTTAGAATTCTAAACAGTCTCAAGAAAATGTCTCACAGAAGATTTTAATATAACTTCTGCCTCTAATGGCTGTGACTTCTAGAAAATTCTGTAACTTCTTTATGCCCAGTTTAATGAAAGTGCAGACGGCACTACTGCTACTTTCAGATGTCAAATGCAACGATCTGACAAGAAATGTAATGTCTAGCACATACCACAAGCACACAGTTCACGTCTTTCATTTGGGAGAGACTTCACAAATAAACCTAAGCAATACAACAGAAATGGTAAACCTGTGTAAGAAAAAGCCAACGTGTACATGAAACATCAGGAATTCACACCCAATCTTCAAATACCCCTTTCTTGGCAGGTGACATACTTTTTCAGTTCTCTCTGCAACATTCCTCCAGGTGTAGAAAGTCTTTACTACGTTATGGATTTTTTCTGGAGCCGGCAGTGCTCCGGACTTCAGTTGGGAAATAGCTTTTTCCAGTCCCTCACACAAAGATTTTACAGAAGGCTCACATAAAATAATAAGATTTTCTGGAAGCACTTCGGGGATTCCACCAACCTTGGTACTTACAACCTTAAAAAGAAAAAAAAAGGAAAAAAAGAAAAAAGAAAAAAAAAAAACACAAAACATACGATCCAGTATAAGTCATATCTCAGACAAAGCAGCAAGACCAACTTAAAAAATTACTACAGAACGTGTCTGATCAGTTTTCAAAATATATGCACAGAAACCCCGACAATGTGAGCCCTCAAAGCTTTTTACCTGTAAACCACAACTGGCTGCTTCCACAATGGCCATGCAGAATGCTTCAGTAAGGGAAGTGTTAAGAAAAATATGTCCTTGAACTAAGACATTTCTAACATCCTTGTGTTCTAAGGCTCCCAAGAGACGCACTCTGATTTTTGAAATGAGAGAAGAAAGAGGACAGTGAAAATCATGCTACGGATGAAAGAAATATAATTTATAAGCCAAGCGTGCTATCCATTTTATGCTTAAATTCCTATTGGTTCTAATGCTTTCCATCTCAAAAAATTAATATTGCCAAATGCTGATCTAAAAGAAACAGTCTTACTGAGCTGGTTGGTTAAAATGCAGATAGCTACAATGGTTCTCACTTTCATCACACATATTAAATTTTACTGTTTCCAAAATGAGTTTGCATTGAATGAAAATATTCGTACCCTTTGATGAGTACATGTTAAATGCCATTCTTAAACAGGAGAACATCTCTTTTAAACTGATGTTCCATAGGCACACCCCTTGCATGTTACCTAAGTTACTGAGCAAGAGAAATGTTCACCTCTGTATGTGCAGAGCATGATCTGGGCCATGCTATTTGAATCACAACTCAGTATGGCTTGAAAATCTGTAACCATTTCCAATCAAAGCAGTTAGTTTTTCATGCCTTCCACAGTGCCTCCAATCACTGCCCCATAAAGTCAAGTAATATTGGGCCAACAGGAAAAAAATCAAATAAAATTGTGAGTTCTTTAACTAGGGTTTCCCACTTTATATAAATTTTTTAAAAATAGGCCTTACATTACATTTTACATCAGCTACATGTAGGAGAAGCAGCCCACTTAATGCAGGCATGTAGCCAAAACCAAATTTAGGTCATTGATATTTTCTCACCCAAGACAATATGGAATCCATCAATACCTGTCATGTAGCTGGTATCTTTCCCGCACTTCTTCCAAAATTATTCTCTTTGGTCCCTCTCCTCCAATTATAAAATTTAAATCTTGATATTTCTGACAGAGTTCAGGTATTATACCACTAAGCAAATCGGTCCCTGGAAACAGAAAATAAAGTTAAGTGTTGAAGACATTAATATTTAAACTTTAAAAAAAATCTACTGAGAATCCACTCACTTTGAAAAGTATTAGCTATGCCCTCCTTACATAAAGAAATGAATTCTCTAAAACCTTTCCTGGGAGGGTAGAATGGTTCACCCAAAAGCTGCGAATCCTGAAGACACACAGGCATGCACTGCTGCCTTCCATGCATCCAGTCTGTGCACTGTTCTGTTTCATTCCAGCATAACGTTCTTAAATTATTCACTCGTGTTTATGCATCTCCCACTTCTAGGAAAGGTATTTGAGGTAGCTAACATTTGAGTTCAAGTTTTCTACAGAGCAGGACGGCTGACTGGGGATCTAGATCCTGTCCCACCCTTTTAAGGAACAAGCTCTTTGACAATGGGAAAGTTTCCTGATGCAGAATATTAAGAGACCTATGTACCTAAAGTCCAAGGTCTGTTTCAGCTATCAAGTTCTGCTACCTACAGTTCCACTTCCTGCCACAGGAAAGGGCTACGCAACCAAGTATAACTGCTGTCTTCACTTTGTGCACAACGCAATTTATACCGAGGATTCTGTAGTCAATGCTATGGTATTAGCAAAATTTAAAAGACTAGTCCATCCAAGCTCGCTGTAGCCCACTTCCCCGAAGGAGAGTAAGTGAAGGTGGCAGGACCCATCAGCCAGACTGTTACATTCCAGAGAACAGAAAGATGCATCTTTGTACCCTTTTTCCTAATGAAATACTTTTCTTATAATATGTAAATACAACCTCAGGTAATGTAAAGCAATAAAATAAATCAGGCCCTCCTAGTCTGAAAGTAGCTATCCAAAGTGGTAACAATGTTGACACTATTTGAGAAGTTAATTCATTAACAATTATAAATTATATGCAGAATAAAAATGCGAAACATTCCAGGCAGTTTATTAAGAAATGAATACATACACACATACACCCCCCCGAGAATTGCACTATTGATCTCCCTAAATACAGGGTGTCCCCCAAAAATGTATACACACTTTAATAGCTGAGAGCTGTTACATGAAAATTAAATGTATTTTAATAAGCACTGCCTTTATAATTACTCAAAGTATGTGTCTACATTTTTGGGGGGACACCATATACAGGCAGATCAATTATAAAAAAGATGGTGGGACATATAATATACACAGGTCATTTTTATTGAAAAACTCAAAATAGAATTTAACTCTGCTAGTATTTTCAAAATGACCGTACTAGCAAACACAGTCATATGTGGCTTTTCTGAATTATGAAAGTTTCTCCTTAAAATCTTAGCTATCTTTGTTTCAAGTCTATTACCAAATCTATCAATAGGATTTCTAGTTAAACCAGAAGGTGGTTTAATCACTTTTAACATTTAGCCTCTTATAATTCTTTCATTTTATCTTTCCTTGCTTTTCCCTCTCCCCCTTCTAAAACAAGGTTAAGAACCCATTCTTCAGGTAAAAAAACAAAAACACACACAGAGTAATAATCATAACTGCTGATAATAGCTACCATTTACTGAGTGCTATATCAGGCAATGCACTTTAAATACAGCATGTCACTTAATCCTGACAAGTGCCTTATAAGAAATGGAACTGATTAATATAGTCAATTATCTATATTATTCTAAAAACAAAAGCCCCCCCCCCCCCCCCAACAACAATAAAAAATGTTCTGGTGCCTCTAAGAGTCAAACACAGTGGAACGTACAGAAGGACTTTCAATCTCCATAGTTACCCAAAATGGGCAAGGAAAATGCCTGATTCGAACTGCCTTTAAAGTTCAATTTAACAATATTTTAAAGAATCTTCTGAATCTATACCTAAGATAATGGTGACTGGGCTGGGGTGGAGGAAACAGGAAACTAACTCAGGAGGAGCTGAATTCACGTTTGTCATCTGTTACTTACTGTGTAACCTGAGCGAATTACTTACCCTCTCTGAGACTGTTTCTTTGTCTCTTACATGCAGAGAGCATATACCCTACAGCTGTTGGGTCAAGTGATGCACAGGCTCTATCAACTGCAGAACATAAATGTAAGCTGTCGTTACCACTACCGCCAGAACTGGGGCTCGCCTGCACATTCGCAGCAGCCCTGTGAACCCCAAACTGAACAAAAGGGGCTCAAGAGAAGAGGGAAGCAGCCAGCCAGGAGACCTGGGTGATAAGACTTTGGATTTATCCTGTCGCTTACTTAATACATTCCAGTGGGCCTTTCATATCTGGTCCAAATGAACACCTAAGAAAATTAATTTGTTAATCATTACTGGATCATTAACATAACTACTTGCTTTGGGGCTACAGATGTGGCCGTTCCTCCTCAGAATATTATTTTTTGCATGATCCCTGGCACATGGAGAGGGGTCGATAAGTATTTGTTAAATACTGAATTGATAACGGGAAAGGCTGTAACTTCACCCTGCTGGTAGTTAGCTCAGCTGGTTAAAATACCTGTTAGTGAAGTACAGGTAACAGGTTTAATTGTTGTACAAACAGTTAACACTTTGCTGACCAGGCACGAGTATACACGTGTTTTCGTGTCCGAACATTGCTGACCGATCACGAGATAACTCGTGTCTGCACTTACATTAAGTAATTTTAAACACCTTGCTGACTGGTCAGGACAGAATAGTCGGCCGCACAGGCGAGCTATGGCTCGAAATAGCCAGTCAACAAGTTAATTTTGCTCTGATCTTTCACCATGCATGCACCATACCTTCTTAGCTAGCTATCCCCAAAAGATTTACTATTTGATTAAGAAAACTTTTTAAACACATTTTCTAAGTTACAACAAACACATCAGCAATATCCCGAGGGATTCAGAATAGAGAATGCTGGTCCATTACATCTTCTTGGCTAGAGGATGACAGCAAGCCATTGCTTTCATCCCAGAAAATGCAGTTCAGTAAGTTTTATCACCAATCTCTGCTTAAGAGCCCAATCAACCACGGCTCTCCATTACAACGGCAAAGTGGACTTTAGGCCACTCCCTAGTACACTGGTACACTTCTGATCCCACCGCTAAGCTTCACACTTACCAAGAATCAGCTGTGTTGTCCCCAAATCTGTTCGATGCCAGCTGCACTTGTTACTGTGTTGGGTAATTTAATTAAAAGCACAGAAACTGACTTCCTATAAAACAAGCTGAGTGGTTTGAAGAATAAAGTCACAGGAAAAATCTCATCAGATTAGGGAGTATCCTAAACCACTGTATAAAATCAAAAACAAATGAAAATCTAGAAGCACGTTACTTCATATGCCTTTAAGTTCTCACCCCATTTAAAAGAAACCAAACTGGCAATTGTAAATGATGCTTTTTCAAGGTAACTGCAGGAAAGATGCAGCTCAAATCAGTGGACTAGTACTCTTAAGCCTGCAGGCCTACATCAAACTATTGGCAATTCAGTGCCCGTTAATATTTTGAATTGAACTCAAATATTTAAGGGGAGGTTATATATTACCTTTTTAATGATTCCTTACTTTAATTTTGATTACTGGATAAGTTTCCAAAGAGCATCCAGAACATTTATGTTTGGATTAAACAGGCTGTTTCAGACTTAGTAAATGAGGCTCTACAAATTCTATTGCAGCGACCATGAAGTGCTGCAGAGGCGCTAAAAAAGTCCTCCTTGCTCGGCCGGGCGTGGCTCAGCGGTTGAGCATCGACCTAGAATCCAGGCGATCGGGGTTCGATTCCCGGTCAGGGCACATGCCCAGGTTGCGGGCTGGATCCCCAGTCGGCGGCGTGCAGGAGGCAGCCGATCAATGACTCTCATCATTGATGTTTCTATCACTCTCCCTCTCCTTTCCTCTCTCTGAAATCAATAAAGATATTTAAAAAAAAAAAAAAGTCCTCCTTGACAACAGCACTCATCAAGTACAAACTGGCCTAAGGACTTCATAGGAACCATCACTGAACCCTCACAAGATTCCCACTGCTGCCCAAATTACACAAATGAAAAAACTGAGACTCAGAAATGTTATATAGCTTGTCCTCGATCACAGAATGGGACAGAGCCCGCCCTTTCCTTCATCACTTACCTGCCAATACATCACAAATGTCTCATCTATCATTAAATGAAATACGCAAGCTACAAAGTAATGTGCAGAATGAGCTCAATGATTGTGAATATTTGCACAAAAGACAGGAAAGCTATAAATTAAAATATTCACTAGTTATCCCTGAATAGTAACAGCTGATTTTAGTTTTCATCTTTGTGATTTTCTCAGTTTTCAATATTTGCAAAGACAAGACATTACTTTTGCAATTAGAAACCGGTGGTAGGCTTGGCCCTGTACGTCTTACCACATGTGCAGGCTTGTTTTAACTTTTAAAAACACCTGATGCTGATCTGTTACATGGCATCAGGTGGTTGTTTTTAAAGTGACTATTAAAACATCAAAGGTTGTGGGGGAGGTGGCATTCGCCACTGTTCCAAAAATTTTTTTGAATGTATAAAACAATATTCAACCTTTCTTTGCTATATTTAATGCAGTAGTCATAAAACCGTAATACAAAATAAAAAGGCAAACAATCATTATAAACAAGTATTCAACAGCTTTCTGTAGGAAAAAAAGTGTGCAGTGCAATTGTAGCTATCGTTTCATTTCATTACCTTTTCTGTAAACAAGTCTGCTGACAATAACAATAGTTATGCTATCATGCCTTCTAAATGGGTCTGGAGTGAAGTCAGTAGGATCTACAGCATTAGGAATGACGGACACTATTTCAGGATTCAATGCTGCTCTTAGCACAGTGTTTTCCTTACTAGTATAAGAGACACAAATTATGTGGTTTGTGTCACAAAGAGATACAGTTAGAAGCTTGTTTGTAAGCACCGAGCTGACATCAGCAAATCCAAAAAGGGAATGGTCCGTGAAGACTGTACGGAGCCCCATTGTCTTGGCGTGGAAGAGGGCGTCATGGGCCATGGCAGAAAAGGAGCTATGTGAGTGGACTATCGTGACTCTCTCCCGAACGAATATGTACCTGAGCAAAGGCAGACTGTGAAAGAGGGTCGTGGCTGTAGACTGGTTGTACATAACTTTCAGAGGCAAGTAATAGACTTTGAGGCCTTTGGTGAGGTAACGGATGCCTTTTCGATTTCCGTAAGCATGGGTGACAATTATGATCTTGTGTCCTCTTTCAATCAGGCACTGAGACAGCTGGTAAATGTGGCTTTCCACGCCTCCCATATTCGGGTAGAAAAAGTCCGACACCATGCATATATTATGAGCACGAGTTCTACATGTGAAAAATCTTCCAGGGCGTACAGAGTAGAGCGCAGCTGAGGGACCATGGCCATGCCCACCTCCTCCTCGACAGGCCATGTTGAGATGGTTTAGGCATTAGTCCTTTAGAGCAACCCAGTTAAGATATGTCATCTAGTACCTGAAAAAGAGAGTAAAAGAGGATCCCAGCTCAGAGAAATGCATTCCATATTCCAAATCTAGACAAAATATGGCTTTGACATTCATATAAATTTGTTAGCTTTTCCCCTAGAAATAAAACAAAGCATATCATGAATTTACTCGTTTGACATTTACCTGCTTAGCACTTGCTATGCGTCATACAACAAACTACACTCTGCAATGTCCTTATATCTTAATTTTGCTTTAAAAGACTGCTACACATAATTTCAAAAAAGAAGTTTGTTACACCATAGCATATAATAATTGGCCATGCTAGCAAATCAGTTCATTCTGATAATTACATATTAGGGCTCTTTACAGAAAAAGGGAGCCAACCCCACTCCAGAGCTTAGTCACTGATTCAGTGAATGTCATAAAGTTCTTCTAGTATTATGTTTGTGATTCACACTGAAATATACCTGGAGCTAGAGCTGTCTTTTTGAGAGCAGCTTTTTCAAGTGCCACTGGTAGCACATGCTGCAGACATCCGCATTTTCTCCTTCCTTACTCAAGGAAAGTGATGAAATCAAACTGTTCCCTTCATTTTCTTAACCTTTCTTTCAGTTTACTTGGGCCTTTCTGCCATGAGTGTCCCTCCCTTCAGTTTGGAGCCTGAAGATAAAGACTAAACTAGAGATGGGCTGAATCTGGGGCGATTTTCTACATCTAAAGTAGGAAATGTTTATCTCAAGGGGACTCCTAGATCCTTATCAGTGCAAAATGCCCACTCAATACTCAGTACTATTACAGACTTTTTAACTTTTAAAGCTAAAGAGCATTGGAAACCTACTGAAACTCTTCCTTAGCTTGACAAATGAGATTTCCATGGCTCCAGAAACTCCACTATACCATGGGAAGCCATCCTAACCGCCTCACTTTCCAATTTCATCTGTGAACTCAGAAAACGCAAATTAACTGCAGGTGAAAAGTCTTATCTATTCTCTCCAACAAATTCATCTATATTTTAAGTATATTCTCAGAAATACCCTACAAGTGTTTGTTGACCAGAATTTACTACTTAATAGTCAATATTATCAAATACTGAGATTCTTCAAGTTCGTACTTTTAAGTGGCTTCACTATTTTAACTGGTTTGTCACCTAAACCAGAATTTCAAGTTCTAGTCAATTTAAAAAGATCAATGATAACGAAAACAGTGAGTAATGAACCAAATGAAATCGGAGTTTTTCATCGACCTGTGAGTATGCCTACTTCCATCAGGTTCCATGGTGTAAAAGCTCAACAAACGGTACAACCACAAAATCTTAGATTTTAAAGCTAGAGAAACTAGAAGATCTAGTGATCTTACACCTCTTACTCTCCAAACGAAAAGCCTGATGAGTTGAGCGGTTTGTCCAAAGTCCTCACGTAGCCACTTAAGTGGCAAATGCGAGATGGCCGTAAATTCTCGACCCTGGCCAAGGAGTCCCTGGGCAGTCATGAGCAGCAGAGGTGCCCGAGGAGCCTTGGGGAGACCAAGCGGGGGCTCAGAGTCAAGAGGACGGTGCTTCCCCCCACCCCTGGGTACTGCCCCGGCTTAATTCACTGAGAGGACACTGGGGACCACCAGTGCCAAGGAACGGATGACCCTGTTCCACCGAGTCTGCTTTAGCGCATCCTCAGCCCTACTTGAGAACGGAGACCCTCGATCCCGGTTTCCAAGCCACAAGCCAGGCCAGCTTCGCCCCCTCCACCGCCAGCCAAGCTCCCACGGGGACAGCGCGGTGCCACCCGGAAACGGCCGACGGTGCCAGCTCAGGCAGGTCCGACGCGCACTTACCCGGGAGTCCTATGGCCGCCAGTGTCCGGACCTCCCGCGGCAGCAGCTGGAGTCCCACCCCTAGGCTCCCAAACACCAATCCTGGGCGTCCGCGCCCGAGCACCGCGCCCCCGGTGCGGCCAATGACAAAGTGGCCCCGGATCACGTGCGGAGAGGGCCTCAGTCCCCACTCATCAGCGTGCGTTGTAACAGCAGCGCGCAGGCGCATGTCTCCGCTCTGTTCCGGAAGAATTCTCCCTGTACTGAGAGCAGTAATCGTCGGCTTAACCTTTTATAAGAGTTCCTAACGCCG
This sequence comes from Miniopterus natalensis, assembly GCF_054644295.1. NCBI lineage: Eukaryota > Metazoa > Chordata > Mammalia > Chiroptera > Miniopteridae > Miniopterus > Miniopterus natalensis. The sequence goes on along the minus strand of NC_142103.1, from coordinate 99,882,996 downwards.
CGAACCTCTGAGAATCGGCCGCGGCGTCTTGTTGCACAAGCAACCCTCTAGGGCCCACCCGCACGTTATTGAGCCAAAATTCCCAGCGTGCCTCGCACGGACCCTTTCGCGCTGCCGGGAGTTGTAGTCCGGTGTCCTCTGAAGAAGAATCCGAATTTACAAAGCTAATTCCCAGAATGCCCGCAGTTCTAAACCTGGATCTTGCGCAGGGTCGGTCGAATGCTCGGGTGGGGTAGAACCTTCGTTGCCTAGTTACAGCGTCTCTTTTCTGGAAGCCTGTTTTCTCTGGCTTCGGATTGGAAAGACTCTGGTGGGAAGGTACAGAAAGGCGGGGCCGTGGTGGCGTTTTGTTTCTGATTATCTGTGCTACAGCAGAACCTTGCTGGCTCTCACCATTCTGGTAGCGTTTCCTGATGTAGCAAATGAAAACATACAAATAAATCAAATAAAGTCAGATTTTTTTTAAAAATTTGAATTTAACATCAATATTTTTTTTATATAAGTATATCCCAAATATTGGAAACTTTATAAAAAGTTATTCGTCGTTTATCTGAAATTCAAATTTAACTAGACATTTTGTGTTTTATCTTGCAACCATAGACTCTGGAGAAAAAAATCTGAGCTGAAATATCAACTACCACTCAAACTGGTTCAACTGGCTGTAGCGGTGCTTGGCCAAGAAGCGAATTCATCAGTGGGAGTGGTCTGATCCACCCTTCACTGTCAGTGCTTGAAGTTCCCCAGCCCTGCCCTGCATACTTTCAAGAATGAATGCCTTCCTTGACACCATCACCAGCGCCCCTTCGGAGCCTGTAGAAAACCTATTCATCCTGAAAATTTCAGCTGCTTTCTGATGCTCTCCCCGAACCTTCAGAGAGAAGCATATCCTCACTCTTTTGTCTTTTGATAGTACTTTGGCCATTTGCTGATACTGCTTTTATCAGGTGATATTCAAATTGTTTGCCTGGCTGCCGTCCCCCTTCCTCCTCAACCTGATCCTTGAAGATTTTTGTCGTCTTGGAATCTTACACGGACTTCTTTCTGAAAACTGACAATTGTATTTGCTTGTTAAATGTCTGCCTTCCCAGGCAGATAGTAAGCTGAGGCAGGGTCTGTTCCTGGTAATAGTGAATAAGTTTTAGTTGTATTAGTGAATTTCTTTATCCAATGCCAGCACAGTCCCTGACATATTATATACCCAATAAAATGTATTGAAAATATTTTGTAGAGCGTACCTCATAAAAATTACAGTGCAGTGATATAATTCAAATAGCGTTTTGGTTGTAGGATTTGAAGTGTATTAATGAGTTAACCTTAATGAGTAAGGCACAGGTAGGAATGGATATTCTGCTCTGTGTTATTGAAGCATCAGAGCATAAAAGTGATGAAGACTCAAGGATATTTATTCAAGCTTAATAATTTGCAGTTGGCTTCACAGATAACACCAATGCCAACAGATGGTATACAACATTGCTTTGGTCTCCTTTTCATTTTCGCAATAGGTTAAGACAAAGAGTGTGGGCAGACATCCTGAAAGGTATAAATGAAGGTTAAGCCTAATTTATTGAGCCCCTGGTTTGCCACTACAATAGTTCTGATCACAATACAATTTAGAAATTGTACCATGACTCTTTTAAGATCTCTATGCCAATACTCCTTCAAAAGAGTTATGATCTTTTTTCAAAGCAGAACAAATATTTTCAATCTTTATGATCAAACATTTACTGAGTGCCTAATCTGTAAAAGACTTTGTGGGGAATACAAGGAATATTAAACATAAGTCCCTATGTTTTAAAACTTTTTATCTTTCCTAGTTTTTATATACCTTTTACCAATAGTATAAAGGAATTCACTTTTCTTGAAAGGTTCTTTGTGTTTTAAATACTGTAGAACAGGCGGACCTTTATAAATAGATATTCATAAAGGCACACTGTTGCTGAGTCTCTGTTAGGGGAGGGGGTTGAGAAAACTTCAGGCTGTTCCAACAAAGTCTGAAAACATTGGACATTCATCATGCTCCAATATCTGACCTAGGCGCTGAGCACTAAAAGGCAAATAAATCATGATTCTGCACATGGTTCACAATCTCACGTGGGTGCAAGACTCCATTTATGATCAGCTAAACCTTAAGCAAAGGTCTCTATTTAAGGCTATTTTCTAAAAGTCAAAAGAACATTGTAGCAGCAAGATTAAGCTATAAATCTGGGGATAATTCTAATTACAGTATAATGTCCTGCCTGAGTGTATGGAATCAAGGTATGCCTTTAGAGAATTTTCTTAGAAACCACTAAAAGTAGACTGAAATACTTACGTGCAGTGTATTCAGATTACGCTTAATAAAATATGAGGGTAATCAGTAGTAGTTGTAATATAAAATGACCTATAAATGGAGAATGTGTAAAATAAATGCGGAGATCATCTTCCCTTGAATTCAGCTCTTTGTAAATACATATGTAAATTAGCTTCCTTGGATAATGTTGAAATGGAAAGGCAATGCAGTTGTATCGAAAGCCTGCTATCTGTGTCTAAGGCACAAGGCAAGGAACGTCTGGCATGAGCTTTACCACCAAGGAACCAAGACAGAGTTAAGGCATATGTAAATATCCATGATAAAAGGTGGGAAGTAATAAGTGCCATGAGAGAAATAAAAAACAAAACACTGGGAGTTCAGAGAGAAAGAGTATTTCTAGCTGCCAGCATTTAGCTAGTAGAAGTAAAGGTTATTTATGCATCTGTTGGGAGTAAGACCATTCCAAGAAAAAGATGATCAGGGTACAGAGACAGGTACTGTCTCTGACTGTCCAGTGGACACTGTTGTGTAATTATACAGGACAAGGGTAGGGGAAGGGCTCAGACAGGAGAAGGGTGGCATTTCCAGTGAAGATTGGAGCAAACTGTTAGAGGATCTTACTAAGAAAAGTGGACTTGATGTTGAGCCAGACTTCCAGCCAAGATGAGGTTTTCAATTAATATTTTGAGACTCCTCACTCACCATTCTGCTTTAAATGGAAAAATAAGAACTATAAGTGAGAAAATGAAAACATTACAGATATGATTTTATAAAGAACATAAACACTTCCATGTATCAGAAACAGAACCAAAATGCAAAATGGTAATGAGACCAAAGCCATGCAGATCCTGGACTCTATATGCGGAAGCAAGAAAACATGACCAGGATTCGGCTCTTGTAGAATAATAGACTAACAGGGCTCCATGTGTGGCCTTTGTGGGAGATTTACATTGGTGACCTGCAATGAACCACTTTCCAATACTCACACCCTTGTCTAAGCCCCTCCCACACTGACTCTGGGCTTGGCCATGTGACTTGCTTGGCCAATGGGGTATCAGTAAATGAGATACAGCAGAAACTTACTAAGTGCTTATGTACGGGGGCATGTCCTGTTGGAACCTTTCCACTTGAAAGCCAATAGCTAGGCTATGAAGCAGCTCTGGCAAGACACTTGAATGATGAAAAGCCAGATGGAGAGACCTTGGAGAATGAGAGTTCACCTTGGGTATTCCAGTGGCAGATGAGTTCCCATTCCCTGATCACAAAATCTATGAAATACTTCATTATGTATTAAATAATTATTAGGCACCTACTCTATGCAAAGCATTGTTCTCACCCTGAGAATTATGAGTAAATTAGACAAAGTCTAGCTCTCGTTGACCAAATCTATTAAGCTTACAATTTTAACCAGTCTATTACTTCCCTAAAAATCCTTAAAATGGATTATTTGTGTCATTTCCTTTATCAAGTATCTCAGATAGCATTTTAATCTCATCCAACCCTGGCCATTGTGCTGTTCAATCTGTTTCCATATCTAAATGGCCTCCCACCACATCACTTTAGTCACAGATTTATAATCTGAGCTGTCATATTAATAATTCTCTGGCCTTGTGTCTTAGATAATTAGGGATATCATACATCACTGGCATTTATTGTATTTGCTTTAAGCTCTTGGGGATTTTTTACATTTTGCAACAAGTTGAGAATTATCAGCCCACATACCAAAGCTATTAGTATGACAAATATTCCTGTATAATGACCAGTGAATTCTAATAAGGCAATAGGCCAGTTACCCCACCTCCACCCTGAGGAGCAGCCCCACCCCAGGTCAGACCTAGCCTCAGAACCCAAGTGCCAATCTCTTGGTGGTTATTGGGGATTGAGGAGGATACAGGGAGGGGTTTTAGAAGTGGAAAGCCAGATGGCAAATAGTTTTGCCCTAGCCCAGAATTCCTGAAAATAGCTCCACCTAAATGGCAATTAGCCAAAACATGGGTTGAGTTGGTTTGGGGATAGATCCAAAGATATCCAGGGGAGTCAGTGGGCTCTCCTTCCCCCTAGGATGTGGGTCAAGTTAAACTGAATCTCAAAGGAAAGATTGGTTTCCAGCTGATTCTTGGATCACATTTATTTAACCTTGTTTAGCATCTTAAGCCTTCTGAGAGCTACTCCTTAGGTTTTCCTAAACTGATGTCAAGTTTTGTTGAGCTTCTGTCTCTCCCCACATCCCCACTTCTAAATGCCTTTCTCTCTTCAAAACATTTTTTTCTTTAGCATAAAATTTAGAGTAAAGCAAATTAAATAACACACAATTCTATGGCTTGAATAATGGTGTTTATTTTCTTTAAATACACTTAAATATGAAACAACAGACAGGAGTTCGGTAAAGTCAAAACTACAAGCTGGACAGTAATGAGAAATTCAGTGCTGATCATACAAATCAAAATCTGCATAAAGAAGAAACAGAATAATTCACAAAAGAGTTGCAATTAGCAAAGAACTGAGAGACTATTCAAATTGCCTCATCTGCTGTGAGTAAATCAGTCACATGGCACTTGTCATTCCGTGATGATGGAACCTTTTTCATTCACCAAACAGAAAGGGTTACAGAGGCTCCTCTTCTCCACTCCTTGATGTGCAGAGGCACCTTCAGCTAAAAGACCTCAGCTGGTGTTTAATGGAAGGTTGTTCTGGATTCACCCGGTACTATGTGAAATTAATTTTTTCCAACACCAGGAAAAAAAACCAAAAAACAGTGACAGCAACTTGGCAAAGCGGCATGCTGTTTAAAATGACAGGGAGGGGGAACTTGGAAACAAAGCTGAATCAAGGATTTTCTTGACTGTGGAGCCCATGGGCAGGCCTTTTCTCCTTTGGAAAGCGGCAATGCTTTGCACAGGCTGGCTTCCCATTTGCACACATTCTGGTGTGAAAGGGGCATCCATCCTCACAGCTGTTGCAAAAGAAAATAAACATGAGAATTCAGAATCCAGGAGTATATTCAAAGGAATAACTCTGTTCTGATTTAATTAAGTTTTTAAGTAAATTTTCCAGATCTGTATTTAAAATGTCAATATAAAATCCTGAATGGTTATCCCACATGGATTCCCAGTCTATTAAAGTGCAGTCAGTAACCTCTAACTGTTCTAGTCATCAACAAATTTCTTGCTACATAAATCCAGTGACATCCCCTTCCTCAAAGAAAAAACAACCAAATAAACATATATGAACACTTATTGAGAGAGAGATTGAACCAAAGTCTACTGCTGTGAAACCCCCTACAAATAATTATTTACATCTCATCAATCTAGTTTTTTTGCTTAAGATCCATAAGCCAATAATATCAAGCGGGATTTTCTTGATTTCTCAATTAATCATCATTCTATATACTCTTGCTTATTTCTTAGTTGCCACACCTCTGTGTTACTATCAAAAAGGGGCTTGGGGGCTGAAAAAAAAAAGGCTTAATAAGGAATCCAACTAAATCAAAATGGCCTTTACATTAAGTGTCAATGAGTGGAGTTAGGCGAGAGGGAAAAAGCCATTCACCTGCAGGTGTCTGGGTGAAATACCTTGTGCTTCCGGCAGCAGCTCTCCAGGCTCTCTCTGCACTCGATGCAGCTGCAGTTCTCGGGGTGCTGGATGAGATTGCCCGGGCAGGGCGCTTTACACACGCACTCGCAACGATCCTCGTCGAACTTCATGTGTGGCCCACAGAGAGTCAGTTCCTGGAGGGGAGAGGGGTCTAAACAGAAACAAAAGTGTTGGTTGAATAGCTGTAGCATGGATAACGTGATCCCCAAAGTGTACACTTTACGTCATTCTCTATTAACTTGGATTCTCGAAATCTCCTTTCTTGTAGATTTTTCCCCCTAATCTTTGCACAGCGAAGGAGAGTCACCTCTAATTTCACAGTACGAATACAGAATTCATGTGGTCTCTTCAGTTTGTGATTAAAATGTTATAAACTGAATATTCTTGGTAACATTTTTTAGAGACTTTTAGGTTGGTGACTTGTTAAAAAGCTTATTACTCATACAACCAGGTATGAGTAATAAAATATAGGGTGTCTAAGGATTATGAGTCTAGTCCTTCCCAATTTTTAGGTGAAGATTAAAAGGAGAGAGGAACAGAAGTATCGACACTGTAGAAACACCCCTCAGACCTTCCAGGCTGTGGGTAGAAACAGTAATGTATTTCCTCACCACAGATCACAACACTGATACAAAAGATACAACAGTGACAATGAACTTGGAGTGCACAGACACCTGCTGGGAGATATGTTCAAGTGAGAGAGGAGGGCCTGAGAAGTTTTTGACACACTTAGCTGACAGACACTTCTAGAAAGTGTGCAATTGCTCCATGTCCAATTCTAAGCATTAAGATGAAATTCATTGCAAAAAGTGAAACTTTGGAATAACTTGACTAGATCACCTTAGCATTCTTGAAGGTTTTAGAGCAAGTAGAGGTTTACTTCCTTCCCCAGATCTGCTTCTCTCCAGTTTGCCTGATTTCAGGAGGGGGGCCATCACTCTTGACTCATCTGCCGTATTGAGCCTCATCAGGTCCACCCAGCTCTGAGCTCTACTCACCTGAACTTGTTCTTTCTTTTCCTTCCCCGCTACCACTGCCTCAATTCAGTGAGAACCTTGTACTTTTTGTGTACATGGCTGTCACTCACTGGCCAACACAAATTTTACCCCTTCGATCCATTCTCCATAAGGTTATCAAATGCAAATCTAGTCACTTCACTACTGCTTCAAGTACCTTAAAAGGTTGCCCTCTCTTTCAAAATAAGACAATTTCCCCACCAGGAATACAAGACCCTCTATGAACTGACATGAACCCTACACACCTCTCTCTCTCTCTCTCTCTCTCTCTCTCTCTCTCTCTTTCCCCTCCCCCCCTTATACATAGCCTATGTTCCATCCATAACAATTACAGTACTTTTTGTTCTCCTGATATGCCAGGGTCTCTCAGACCCATGCCGTTGGCCTTTGGTACTTCCCTCTGCTAGTAATTCTTTCCCCCAATATCTTTCTAAAACTCTGCAAGTTTAGCTAAGTGCCCTTGCCATGTGCATATTTCCACCCTGTCCATTTTTACATTTCCTACATTTGTCTGTTTATTTCTCTGTTTCCTCCATTAATAACAAAAAATCCTAAAGGTTATAGGAACCAGGTCTCATTGTTCTGGCATAAAATGGGCACTTGATAAATGTTTGTTGAGTTTATTTAGTATAATAAAAAGATCCCGAATGCAACCACATGTCATCCAATTTCATAGTTTTAACTGCTTGATAATTGATGATCTTGGAGGGATCATGTGAAATGGGTATTGGAAAGCTAGATCTGGGAGGACTCCACTCTGAATTGTGTGAAGAGGGAAAAGATGTGCTTTGTAAGCCATATGCCAAAGCAAATGCCACTTTGGAGCAAAATGCGAATAGCTTGTTAAAAGATAGTTAAAAGTGCTTACAGATTTGCATGGATCACAAGGTGGCAGTAGAGACTCATTCAGAACACTTCAGGCAAGAATAACACCATTCTTAGACCCATGGTTTAGGGAAACAACCCACTAGGTGTTCGCTGAACTGCAGCAAGGTAGTTAATAGAGGCTGCCTCAGTTCCTCTAGACAAGTTAAAGTAACGGAGATTGGAGATAGGAGAACTGAATGAAGCAGCAACGAGCTAAGGGTGATACCCTGAAGTCATATATGCATATATATGTGAAGTAATATTATTGTGGACACTATTACAAATGTCCCTCGTTTATGTCCACCTCCACCCAGCCCCTGATCCCCTCCTTCCCTGGCCTTCACGACCCTGTTGTCTGTGTCCATGGGCTATGCATATATGTTCTTTGGCTAATCCCTTCACCTTCTTTTACCCAGTTTCCCCAACCCCCCTCCCCTCTGACATCTGTCAGTCTGTTCCATGTATCCATGCCCCTAGTTCTATTTTGCTTATAAGATTCTACATATTAGTGAGATCTTATGGCATTTGTTTTTCTCTGACTCACTTATTTCACTTAGCACCATACTCTCCAGGTCTATTCATGTTCTGTTGCAAAGGATAAGATTTCCTTCTTTTTTACAACTGCGTAGTATTCCACGGTGTAAATGTCCCACAGCTTTTTATCCACTCATCTACTGAGGGGCACTTGGGCTGTTTCCAGACCTTAGATACTGTAAATTGCGCTTCTATGAACATAGGGGTGCATATATTCTTTCTGATTGGTGTTTCAGAATTCTTAGGATATATTCCCAGAATTGGGGTGGCTGAGTCAAAAGGCAGCTCCATTTTTAATTTTTGAGGAAACTCCATCCTGTTTCCCTGAGTGGCTGCCCCAGCCTGCATTCCTACCAGCGGTGCACTAGGGTTCCCTTTCTCCACATCTTCACTAGCACTTGTAGTTTGTTGATTTGTTGATGGAGCCATTCTGGCAGGTGTGAGATGACACCTCATTGTAGTTTTAATTTGCATCTCTGGTGATTAGTGATGTCGAACACTTTTTTCATATGTCTCTTGGCATCTGTATGTCCTCTTTGGAGAAGTGCCTATTCGGGTCCTTTGCCCCATTTTTTAATTGGATTGTTTGTCTTCCTGGTGTTGAGTCGTATAAGTTATTTATATATTTTGGAAATTAACCCTTTATCAGATGCATCCTTGGCAAATATGTTCTCCCATACAGTGGGTTCCCTTTTCATTTTGTTGATGGTTTCTTTTGCTGTACAGAACTTTTTAGTTTGATGTAGTCCCATTTGTTTATTTTTTCATTTGTTTCCCTTGCCCTAGGAGATATATTGGCAAAAATATTGCCTCAAGAAATGTCTGAGATTTTACTGCCTATGTTTCCTTCTAGGATTTTTATGGTTTCACCACTTACATTTAAGTCTTTATCCATTTTGAGTTTATTCTTGTGTATGCTGCAAATTGGTGGTTTAGTTTCATTTTTTTGCAGGTACCTGTCCAATTTTCCCAACACAATTTATTAAAGAGACAGTTTTTACTCCATTGTTTCTTTTGACCTTTTTAATGTGAGTACTATATAAAATGTAATTTATATATGTGACTCACTGTAATTCCATTGGACAGTAGTGCTCTGGAGAGAGAGATTTAGGTTCAATATAGTTTACTAGCAACTAGAGTGTGGCCAGAGTAGCTGCGCTGCCTTGGTCAGGGGTGACTTTTCCCATGACTGATGTGTAGTCTAGCAGAGGATGTCTGAGCACTTGGTAGGAAGGATGTAGATAACATTCAAGATCTTCATTGGCATTAAAACTACATGGACGTTAAGTTTCCCTTAAAACCTGGGTTGAGCTTTCATGCTGACAGACAGAAATATAGGAAGTAGGATGCTACTTATGGTTTCAAGGGACTGATTCCTTAGAGTTGAATCCTTACTGGTCTTGCTTGCAAGTCATAGTTTAAAACAAGCAAGGTTCAAATTGCATGATTCCTTGCATTTTTTTTTTCAGTGGAATCATATCAAGTTCTCTGGGAAATAAACAAAAACGCATTCATTTTCAGCCAAATATTCATCACCAAAAAGCATAGCATTATGAGATATGAACAGTGATGGTTGCCTATCTCATTTGGTTCCCAACTCTCCCTAGTCCAATAGCTGTGTTTTGCTTTTAGTTTGCTTTAGTTTCAGAAAAAGTTTCCTCTTTTCACCACCACTCCTTTTTTCAAATTATTGGCTTGTTTTCATATGACACAGTCAAAAGAAACCAAGAAATCCAAAATTACTTCATGTTCTGGTTAGACTTTTATACAAATACATTAGTAAAAATAATGTTTGACTGTTTAGTTCTAACGTGGCTTTCATTAAAGGTTACCATTCTCTTTCAAATTAAATGTTTCGGGATGCTCTAATTGCTTTGGGCTTTTCTTTAATATTAAAAAGCAGATGATGCATTAATGGGCTTACTATATAATTGAAGCACAGAGGGCTCTGGAATCTGACTGCTTCTCTCACTTTTAGCTGCGTGACCTTAAGAAAATTACTACACATCATGGTGTGTCCACTATGCAATTGTTAAAAGGGGGATAATAATAGTACATTATAGGATTATTGTGAGGATATAATGAGTTAATACATATAAAAGACTTACAACATTGCCTGGTCATATTAAGCACTCAATAAATGTTAGTTGCTATTGTTGTTATCTTTATTACTACTATTATTATTTCATACTGCTCTCATTACCTTCCATTCCAGAAAGTGGATTCTCCTCCTGTAAAACACATTTACATTTGTTGCTATCCCATAGCATGTCAATAGGACAGAGTTTCTTGGAATGGGGACAGCTAGGAAAAGAAATAAACCAGATTTAAAAGTTTTCAAGAGCAATCATACTTTTGGAACATTTTTTTTTTAATGTTGAATACATTTTTGAGTGGAGAATAGTTAAGAGTTTTAAAGAGATTAATTCATATTTATAAACTGCATGTTATTAGTAATTCTGTAATTACAAATATTCTATTTAGAAACCTTTAGAAGTAAAACTATAATTTTGGGAAATTATAATCTTTAAGAAGATTCGTGTTAAAACAATGGAAATTAACTGTCAACAGAGCCTACTTACCAAAAGTAAATATTGTTCTAACATAGTTCCTAAGCACTATCTTCTTTACAATAGAGATAAGAACATTGGCCACGACAGGAGGAACGTCTTGAGGATAAATGTCCCTTATATATGAGCTTTCCTTTCCTCTTAAGGGAGGTAGAGATGTTTTCTTGGCTCAGTGTTAACTAACAAGTAACCACCATCTCACTCCTTCACTTGCCACTCACACATGCGTTTACTGCTTTACCTTTGCAAGATCTAAGTATCCAACTTATTTACTTTATATTTTTATTCAGTGTTTGTAATTTGACCTTCATTTGTTTATCTTTTTTTCCAAATCAATGATTCTTATCCTTGATTCCAGAACACTTCAGGGTGTTAGAATTTGTGTCATAAAGAATCACCGAATACTCTTAAGAAAATTTCAAAGTCAAATTAATTTTAAGTCATTTTCATTTAAAATAAGAATTTTCCATTTGATAATCTCCAGAGGAAGGGTTAGAAAAATCTCCAAACTCAGATACAGATAATTTTGTCACTCTCCAACGACTCCAGGAATCTTTTCCCCACCCCTAATTTTGGGACTGAAATATATAAAAAGCCTAGAATGAGTTTTATTTAATGTTTGTTCTGGAATGAGGGAACATGTGCCAAACTTGAGGCTGGAAGAAAGTTTTACAACTGCATTAGACTATGTGTATTAAGAACAAAGGTACCCATCAGCAGACATACTGAGTTAATAACCACTGAGTTTTTTGACCCTACTGCAATACACATATAACACCTAATAAAAAATGTATTTGCCAAACAGTTATCACCAGTAGATCTGAGTTAGAAGCTAAAAAATGAAGAACCTGAAGATAAAGTGATGACTCTCTAATTAATGAAGTATTCCACACACACAGCTTTGGCAAAAGCAAGAACAAGTATTAATCATTTACAAGAAATGCTTACCGATCTTCTTCCGGGACCTCGATGGATCTTCTGATAATGGGGTATGGATGGCTGGGAGCCGTTGACAAGCACTTACAGCCTGTATGGTTGGCAACTTTAACAGGCACTAATTCAGGTACTGATGTCAAAGGTACTGATATTTCAAAGAGCTAGAGTAGAGAAAAATAACCACAATACATACACATTTAAAAGAATAATTTCTACAGTCTGCATTTTTGCCTTTGTCCTTTATGGTAGTAACTTTAGCAAAGTTTTCCATTGAGAATAGAACTAATAAGGATAAAGACTCACATGGTGGAAAGAATACTTGGCTGGGAGTCAGGAGACCAGGGGCTTATCCAACTTTACCAGGTATTTAAGCTTGGTTAAATCTCCTAATTTTTCTGTGTCACTGGTGTCTTTGTAAAATGGCACTATTAATCCCTGCTCCTGCTTTAAATCTGAGTGTAAATAGTAAGGATTAAATGAAATTATACCTACGAAGTTTCTTTGAGACCATGGTGAAGAGATTATTGTTCAAAACAATTTACTTATCACTTCTCATACTATCTCCATTGAAGGAATATAGTTTCCTGTTCTTTGACTTTGGACTTGGCCATGTGACTTGCTTAGTTAACAGGATGGTAGCAGACATGACACAACTACAAAACCAAACTGTGTATGCTTCGTAGGGCTTGTTTTCTCAAGTGTATGCAGTAGCCATGAGAAGAGCATGATCTAGCAGGCTTGCTGGTCCAAAGGATGAGAGGCACAGGGAACAGATCTAGGTTTAGCCTGTAGCTTGGAGTCAAACCCAATGGCAGCTACTCTAAACTAATTAAATCTCAGATACATGAGTAAGAATAAGTCTTTGTTGTTGAAGCCCCCGAGTTTTAGGATATTTATTATGCAGCATCACATAGTAATAACTGACTGATACACAATCATCATGCCCAACCACTTAATTAGAGGTAACATGAATGTCACTCTATGTTTCTATATGCCAGGCCCTGTTGTAAGCACTTTTATATTAATTCATTTACCCCTTATAACAAAATTATAGCATGGGTTTTTATTACCCTCCCCCACCCTCTATAGGTGAAGAAACAGATGTACAGAGAGGCTATATAACTTCCTAAGGCCACATAACTATTGATTGGAAGAGTGGGGATTTGAACTCAGGCAGTCTACTCTAGAACAAGAGGCGATACTGTTAAGAATATACTTTATTACATTTTGGAATGAAATTGCTGCAACCAGAAGGAGTAAGTTGGGATCTCGGCAAGTAGAATTTAGAGAAATGTCAGTTACTTTGTTTCTAGAGTGGTTCTGTGGTATAAGGATGCATCTGAACTTGACTTTAATGCTCTGTCCATTCAATCACCATTCCATGTAGCCTTGCTACAGAGAATTCATTTATTCACTTTGTTTCTAAGAGGTATTTCATGAAATAGTCCATAACTTTGAGATGAGAGATAGCTTTTTTTTTTTTTTAAAAAAAAGCACAATTAAAATGTTCAAGTATGCATATTTGGAAATAAAAACTGCTATACACTTACACTTAAGTACATTGTGTAAAACTAATCATTTGTTGAGTACAGCAGTCAAAATAAAGTACTTAACTATCTATTAAATGAAAACAATCCATTAAACTTGTGTTTATTCTGACCTTTCAATATGTAATGGAACTTCCATGAGTCTGAGTAAGAGAGTGTTTTTAGAGTGTTTACTTTGCATAAACTTTATCTTCTTGCGAAATTTTTCAGCTATGCTAGGGAATAACATGGTCATGAACTAAAGCCTTTTACATTAATGCAAGCTTTGTTTCTTCTGACAGCTGGTGCTTAGCCAGACATACTTATGTTATTTTTTTACCTGATTGTCAAATAGTAGAGGTCAGGATTTACAAGTTCCAAGATTCTCTAAAAGAATTTAGAAAAAGAAACTATACAGTTTAAGGGATATTTTAGGGAGTAGGGGAACAAATTTAACACATTGTATGAGGGAAACGTATTTATACGTTTTACTTTGACTGGTAGTAGAGCGCGCGATGAAAACTACCCGCAAACAATGTGTTAGGAATAAGTTAACTTATTGTCAAACAAATCAGCATCCCATTCTTCACATTAAATTAAGATAATTACCCAACATGGATATATTTGGTGCATATGTAATTTTATTATACTACTATTGTATATATATTGTACATATGTATGCAGAAGAAAAACTATATAGGCAAATGTGATAATTAAATGAATATATCAACATGCACAAGGAATTTGCAACATAGAGCCAAAAGGAATGGAGCTTGACTTCTAGTGTTTTAATATGTTTTCCTAAGTTTGTTATTACTGCTCTCCTATGCAACAATTATATTTTACAACAATATGATAGCAATGAAAAGAAAAACTTATCTACTGAGCAAAAAGGATTTTATAAGATGGAAAGGGAAGAATTATTTCTTTCATGGAGACTGCGGAATTCTTTTCAAAGGTCTTTTGTGCTGGATATTTTCCATTTGCTTTTCCAGAGATTCAGTCCTCTCGTTCCTTCCCCACTGGGCTCTGTGACCCAGGAGGCTGACCTCGTGGGCAGCATCTATAGGTCCTCTTGCCTCCTCCACGCCCTACCCGGCCCTGCTCCTTGCCAGGCTGAGGGGTGACAGTGGCCGCCATTCCTCCAGCCAGTCCCGCAGCCCTCTTCTTCACTTTCTCTCTGGGTCTCAGAGCTGCTCTTCACTCCAAGGGTGGGGGCAGGTCCCCCTTTTTGCTAGCTCTGGGCACTGCACCAGCCCTTCCTTCTTTCCCTCAGCCCATTAAACTCTTCTCAGTCACTTCATTTGAACAACATAGAGCCTAACTAATCAATAAGACAGTGCAGCCATCTTCATGCCTTTCGATGTCTATTCTAGTAACTTCCACCTGATTTTCTGATTCTTGACGTTATAGCATCAGAGAGACAATAACTGATACAAATCCAGGCTCTGGAGTCTCAGAGACCTGGATCTGAAGCCAGCTCTGCCCATAAGCTACTTCTCTGAGCCTGAGTTTTCTCATCTATAAAGGAAGATAACAAGATACCCTTTAGCTTGTTTCAAGGATTAAATGAGACAACGTGCATAGAGCATTTCGCACAGCGCTTGGCAAGAGCTCGGCGGCAGCTGTCAACACTGCGGGCCTCGGGGCCGCGCGGGGCCTCCTACCTGCTTGGAGACGTAGGAGGTGCTGGTGTTCATGCAGACGCCGCTCTCCTCGTTGCAGCAGCCGCCACAGCGGAACACGTTCACGCAGGGGGGCTTGAAGAACCTGTTGGTGCTGCTGCCCAGCTCGCTGGCCACCTCCACGCACGTCTCTCTCGGGCTGCACTGGGTTCTCTGCCATTCCTCATCTATAACTGCAGAGAGGGAGCTCATGGGGCCAGCAGAAGCAGCGGCCCTGGCGCGCACCGAGAGCCAGGGTTATGCTGGACACAGCTGTTTTCACATTGGCAGTGTTTGTTTGTTTTACTAGACGGATATGTTCTTTTTATCAGTCCTTTAACCAAAGATTGTTTTCAGAGAAATTAAAACCAAAATCTGTGTTCTTTCCCCCTTATACAATACCTAGGTAGAATATAATTTTATTTTTCTTTGGTGAAGAACACGATATCCTGTATACAACCACACTGGGTACATCTAGAGAAGCTGGCTAATTAGGGAGTAAATGGATGTGTGTACAGAAATAACAGGTAAATGTTATTTATTAAGCAACTCGCACAACACAGCTGACTCGCATTTATTCTACTTGAAGCCAGGAGTGGAGAGGTTTTAGCACTATTGAGGAATACGTTTTTTGTTGGTTGCTTAACTGGGTCCTGCCAACAACCACTAAGTGAACTAGAAGATACATCCTGCCCCAGCTGAATCTTGAGATGCCACCTGTGGTCCAAGCTGACACACTGACTGCATCCTCTGGAGAGGCCCAAGAGAGACACCCATCTAGGCCATGTGTGCGCCTATGACTCACAGAAACTGGGAGATTAAAAAATGTTGTTTTAAGCAGCTACGTTTTAGGGTAAGTGCTATGCAGCAATAGATAAACTCTTCTCCATTGTTACCCCGTCTTCAAAAACTGGTATTGGTCTCTCCCCAGCGTATTCTAAATTCCCATATATGTGAACATGTTTCCACTGGAAGAGACAGAAGAACTTCTGCTTAAAGCACACAAACATAATATTATTGTTGGAGATCCGACTATACTCTGTAAATTATTCCCTTAAAACATCTTTCCATATTCTTTCCCCCCCTAAATTTCAATTTTCCTCATATGTTGCTCCTTCAATCACTGAAAACACAAAATACAAGATGTTTGGCCAGCTGAGAAACATTGCATATACTAAACAACTTTCCTAAACTCTTGTTTTTTTTTTATAGTAAAATATTTTATCCTGATACCTT
Source organism: Miniopterus natalensis (assembly GCF_054644295.1). NCBI lineage: Eukaryota > Metazoa > Chordata > Mammalia > Chiroptera > Miniopteridae > Miniopterus > Miniopterus natalensis. The sequence goes on along the minus strand of NC_142103.1, from coordinate 99,866,763 downwards.
TTTAAATTTCTAATTTTGAATATCTATACAAAAAGCCTGAACTCTGTAAACATGAAAGGTAAATTGTCCAATTAGGTGTTAATATGGACATCACTTAATTCACTATTATTAATCATGAACCCTGGAAAAAACAAGTAATTAAGTTACGAAGATATTCCTATTAAATTATTAAAATTCTACTTAAATATTGTTTTCCATTTGATTTTTTATAAAACTTAAGTTTTGAAAGTTGGAGTGGTAAGGTTTTAATCAAAATTGAGTGGAACTATGACCAATGACACCGAGTAAAAGCTGCATAACTCCACTATTCTTTACTACTGCCCAGCAGGACTGTTCTGCCTCCAAGATTACCCTGAAATCCATGAGGGTAGAGTTGATAACAAATTACAAGTGATATACTACATCCATTTGATTATTTACTGCTTCGAAAAATAGTTTTACACTTTTATTGGTTTCCTCCTTAGGAAATGTCAATGTCACTGACTTGTTTTTAGATCACCTAATCTTGGTTTTATGGTAATGCTTGTCTACCTTGTCTTTTTTTTTCTTTTTTTTTCCCCCAGGCCTTTTACCCTCACATCAACCAGGTTTTATTTCTATTTTTTTAAAATTTATCTTTATTTTTGGAAGTATTACAGATGTCCCCCTTTTCCCCCCATTGATCCCCTCCATCCTGCATTCACCCCACTCCCAGGCCTTCCCCATAACAATGTCTGTGTCCATGGGTTATGCTTATAGACATGTAAGTACTCTGATTAATCTCTCTCTACCCACTCCCCCACCCCCACCTTCCCTCTGAGATCCCTCAGTCGGTTCCATGCTTCTATGTCTCTGGATCTATTTTGTTCATCAGTTTATTTTGTTTATTACATTCCACATATGAGTGAGATCATGTGGTACTTGTCTTTCTCTGACCGGCTTATTTCGCTAAGCATAGTACTCTCCAGGTCCCTCCATGCTGTCCCAAAGGATAAGTGATCCTTCTTTTGTACAGCTGCGTAGTATTCCATGGTGTAAATGTACCACAGCTTTTTTATCCACTCATCTACTGATGTGCACTTGAGAAGAATGTATATTCTGCAGCTTTGGGGTGGAATGTTCTGTAAATGTCAATTAAATCTACTTGATCTAGTGTGTCATTTAGGGTCACTGTTTCCTTTTTGATTTTTTGTCTAGAAGACCTATCCAGTGAAATCAATGGGATGTTAAAATTCCCTAGTATGACTATCTTGCTATTGATCTCTCGCTTAAAGTCCCCTAGAAGTTTTTTTAAACAAATTTAGGTGCTCCTATATTGGGTGCATATATGTTTATCAGGGTTATATCCTCTTGTTGGATCAAACCCTTTAGTATTATGTAGTGACCTTTCTTGTCTCTCATTATGGTCATTTTGAAGTCTATTTTGTCTGATATGAGTATTGCTACCCCAGCTTTTTTTTTTTTTTTCATTTCCATGTGCATGGGAAATTTTTTTCCATCCCTTCACTCTCATCCTGTGTGAGTTTTGTCCTGAGGTGGTCTCTTGTAGACAGCATATATTTGGGTCTTGTTTTCTTATCCATTCAGCCACCCTATGTCTTTTTATTGGAGTATTTAATCCATTTACATTTAAGGTTATTATTGATAGATACTTATCTATTGTCATTTTAATTCTTTATGCCTATGTTTCCTTTTCTCTCTATTTCTACTTCTAATTACAGCAGTCCCTTTAACATTTCCTGCAATGCTGGTTTGGTGGTGATAAACTCCTTTACCTTTTTTTTTTTGTCTGGGAAGCTCATTATGTCACCATCTATCTTGAATGACAGTCTTGCTGGATTGGGTAGTCTTGCTCTCAGATCCTTGTTTAGCATTACCTTGAATACTTCATGCCATTCCCTTCTGGCCTGTAGAGTTTCTGATGAGAAGTCAGCTGACAGCCTTATGGGAGCTCCTTTGTAGCAACAGCTTGCTTTTCTCTAGCTGCCTTTAATATTCTCTCTTTGCCTTGAATTCTTGGCATTTTAATTGTGATGTATCCAGGTGTGGGCCTCTTTGGGTTTGTCTCTCTTAAGACTTTCTGTGCCTCCTGAACTTGTGTGGCTTTTTCCTTCACCAGGTTAGGGAAGTTTTCTGCCATTATTTCTTTAAACAGGTTCTCTAACCCCTGCTGACTTTCGACCTATTCTGGCACTCTTATAATGTGAATATTATTATGTTTCATGTTGTCCCACAGCTCCCTTAAACGGTCCTCCTGTTTTTCAATTGTTTTTTCTTTCTGGATCTCTGACTGAGTGATTGTTTTCTATTCTGTCTTCTAATTCGTTGATCCAATCCTCAGCTACCTTTAATCTGCTGTTTATTCCTTCCAATGTATCCTTTATTTCTGCTATGTCATTCTTCATTTCCTCATAGTTTCCATATCTTTTTTCATGCAGTTGAGCATCCTTACATTCAGTATTCTGAACGCTATATCTGATAGATTGCTTATCTCCATTTCATTTAGCTCTTTTTCTAGAGACTTCTCTTGTTCTTTCATTTGGGGCTTGTTTTTTTGTCTCCCCATTTTGGCTGCCTGTTTGGGTTTGTTTCTATGTATTAGATAGATCTGCTAGGACTCTCAGTCCTTTTGGAGGGTCTCTTGTGCAGGCCAATGTCAGACACAGTTGTGACTGGCCCTGAGTACCCTGTTTGAAGTCTCCTCTGTTGGGGATGGCTGCTATTGGACAGGACCAAGATACACACCAAAGTCTGCTTTTCCAAGGCCTGGTTCCAGAAGCAGATCAGGCAAAGACTCACAGCACTCTGAGGTCTGCCCTTGCCTTCAAGTTGATTAATCTGATTCTGTTAATGAGCCTGAGGCTGTAGAAACTCCACAGGGTGGGGTGGCTTTTGTTATCAGTCTCTTGAGGAGCCTCAGGTTGTAGAAACTCCTCTGGGTAAAGTGAGAGGCTTTCCAGCAGGGTGGGGCAATTACCCCCCCCCCCCCCCCCCCCCCCCCCCCCCGCCCAGGCAAAAGCAGCAAATTGCCTGAGAAAAATGTCTTCTGCAGTATGGAGAAATGACTCGGCACAGGAATCCAGAGGAGTGCCTTCTGATCTAAATTTCCAGAGCCCACAACCCTAGATTCTCCTCACACAGCTCCAGTCCACTCTGCCCTACCTTTGCTGGAGCCCAAGGTGAGTGACTGCACACAAAACTTTGTGTGTTTCATCTTTAAGAGGGTGCCTGCATTTCCAGCCATCTCTCCCTGGAAGACAGAAACCCAGCTGCTTTTCACAGCCAGATGTTATGTGGGCACCTTTCTCAGTTCTGGTGCTCTAGGTTAGGAAGCCCAGTCTGGGGTTTAGGTTCTAGAGTCCTCAGTGGGAACCCCCACAGCTGAGATATCCCTCCAGACCTGCAGCTGCTGCTTGTGGGAGCCCAGACAGCCTTTTCGTGCCTCTGTACTTCCTACTAGTTTCTACGCAGTCTCCACTCTTCCTCCTTGGTTATGAGGGTGCTCTCCAGCTCGTCTTCAGTTGCAGTTGATTATTCAGGATGTTTTTTCTGTATTTTAGTTGTAATTCCAGTTTGGTCCCAGGAGAGTGTCAGTGTAGCTTCCACTCAGCCCGTTGCCATCTTTAATCCTTTTGTTTACCTCATCTTCAGAGAGTATCTCCAGGCTCACCTCAGGCCTTCATACAGGTAATCTGGTTAAGGCCTTGGATCTCAGGTGAGGTCTGACCACTTTGTTTTTATAAAGTCCAGGTTAATTTATTACATACAAACAACTAGAGCTTCAAACCTCTGGCTAAAGTGGGTTCTAGGCCATGGATCCAATGATCTCAACTCATTTAGACACACAGTCATACACGAACACAGAATCCTCTTCACACTCATGCCCACGATGCAGCCAAGGGATTTACCCCTATCTACGCAAAGCCTCCCCACAGCCAACAACAGCAGAGTGTGCAACTTCGTCATCTTTTTACAAATGGGGAAAAATAAAAATAACTCTAGAAAGAAAGAAAAGAATAATTTTGGCTTAGAGGTCAAATTGAATTATTGGATAGATATAATCCATTACCAGGTAATCATATCTTAATCAAATCTAAAATGCTAGGGCAAGAATGCCACAGCGGCTTCTTGCGTTGCTTTGACATGTCATAAAAAAAGTTAAATGCCTAATTGTAGGCCACACAATTTTATTTGGCACCCATTTTATTCATTACGGCACAGTACAGACAATGGATTTCTTATAAAGAACCACCACACCTTACTAGGGAACAATCATTCCATTTATTTCAAATGATGTTACTTTACGGTCTTGAGGTAAGATTATTTCATCTAGAGAATCCCCCCTCCATTATTCTCCTAGTAATACCAGTGTGCATTATTATAACTCAGCTTCCAACTTCTACTTTTCACTTTTCACTAAAAAAATAGGGCCCTGGCCGGTTTGGCTCAGTGGTTAGAGTGCTGGCCTGGGACTGAAGGATCCCAGGTTCGTTTCCAGCCAAGGACATGTACCTCGGTTGCAGGCTTGATCCCTGGCTCCAGTTGGGGCGAGTGTGGGAGGCAACCAAATGATGTGTGTCTCTCACATTAATGTTTCTCTCTGTATCTTTCTCTCTCCCTTCCATTCTCTGAAAAGCAATGGAAAAAATATCCTCTGGTGAGGATTAAAAAAAAATCATAGAAATTCAAATAAAAAAGTTATTAAGTTTATCCATGTACGTATAGCAGTAGAATGCTTCTTATTGATGAATACCTAGGTTGTTTTACTTTTTAAGTCAATGCAATGATTTTTTAAAAAAATTAAGAACCATCTTTCTAGTGTTGTTTTGCCCTCACATCTCTGAATTAAATATACTTCTATATTTTGAAGTGTTCTTTTGTGTTGATTTCTTATCTCAAAATCACACTGAATACATTTCTCTATGGAGTATATAAAGGAAACCAGGATTCTCCATTAACACCAAAGCTATGAGATCAGACCCCCTGTTCCTCTCCCTAACACAAGCTGCCCTGCTCAAACCGTGGGAGAGGTTGGTGCATTTATGACTGTGAGAAAGAGCAAGAACTGGCCTCCACGCACACACACCTACCTTTTAATGTTTCAATGTCATAGAAAGTTGCCGCAAACCTGGTGGACCGATGGGACGCTGAGCGAGAGTCCGGGCTGGTAAAACTCTTCAGCTTCAGTCTGCATCTCCACAGCTTCCAGTCCTCGAAGTGTGTGATCTGCAGAAGTTCTTCCAAACCAGAAGCCGCCCTAATCTGCTGTTCAGATTGTTCTAACATTGACTGCTTGGAAAAACAAACAAACAAACTACTGGTTTAAAGGCAAGTTACTCAAGTTTTACCTTGTCTGATAACATTCATTGCTAACACTTAAAAATGTAAACAGAGCTAAAAAGAAATTAGAGAGATGATTCAAATGTACAGCAGTACCTAGAGAAAAAACAAACTAGTATTTTGACTCACATTCTGCTCACTTATGATTGAATCAAAGGAATTACTTATTCCCCCTGGGTTCTCAGAATATTTAAAAACAGTGGTGGACTTCAAAATGATATGTCTACTTCCTAACCCCCAGAACCTATAAATGTGACTCTATTTGGGAAAAGGATTTTTGCAGATGTCATGAAGTTAAGGATCTTAAGATGAGGTCATCCTGAATTATCCAGGTGGGCCCTAAATCCAAAGACAAATGTCTTTATAAGAGACAGAATAGGGGAAGCCACAAACAGAAAGGGGAAGATTTTGTGGAGACAGAGGCAGAGATTAAAATAATGCAGCCACAGGCTAGGGATGGCCTGTAGCCACCAGAAGCTGGAAGAGGCAAGGAAGGGTTCTATCCAAGAGACTGTGGAGGGAGCAGAGCCCTGCTGACACCTAGTTTTCAGAATTTTGGATTCTAGAACTGAGAGACAATATATTTCTGTTGTTATAAACTACCAACTTTGTGGAAATTTGGTACAGCAGCCACAGGAAATTAATATATATTTTAAAATCATACTATTTTTGTGACAGGAGTCAATGACAATTGTTTTCACTTCTATTATTTGTTTGAGAAATTGACCCACAAAGTTCTGGGGACCCTGCCTACAGTCACACAGGAAAGAAGATTTTAAGATTCTAATAACTTGAATTTTCTGACTTCTAATCCTCTAAGCCTTTTTTCTTTTAAAACCTTTTTACTCTATGAAATCAATAAAAATATATTTTCAAAAAAATAAACCTGTTTACCATTTCAAAGATATGATGGTGGTTTTTCTCTGATAAAATACACTTCTACATATTATACTGAAAATTTCCTTTCCACACAGTTGCGTGAACTGTATTGATTGATATGATGCCTGGATTTGTGAGTAAAAATGATTCGGCCAATAAAAGATTTTCAATATGTAGTCTAATTGTTCAACATTAGGGGTGTGGTTATATAAATAATGATACATGCATACAATGAAATATTATGTGAGCACCAAATCCAATGATTTAGAGATATACTGAGAAAGAATGAATCTTCATTCAGCAGTGTTTTGAGTAGAATTTAATTTAGATATGACAATGGATACTGAGTGGTCCGGAAGTGGGTGCTCAGAAGAGCAAGCATGGTCCAAGCCATGCACAATTCAATTATATCTCTTTTAAAATTATTTACGTGTGTATAATGTGCATCATATATATAAACAATTAACCACTGCTAATTAGACTGGACTTTCTGTTTTCTTCACTCAAGTCATCTGATCAACTGTTTTCGGACCAGTTCTCAGCTTCCATGACTTTTCCAAGATTGAAGACGAACAATCTTGTTTTCCAGGCTAAACAGCCCAAAGTCGGCTGCCTCATGTGAGACCATTCCAGACGACAGAATAAACTGCTGCTCAATTTCCTAAGAAGCCCAAACAACTCATTTGTCAAAAACCGATTTAAAAATAATAGGTACCGCCTTAACCTAATGGAATTCAACAGGGAAGTGCAAATTATAATCCTTTTACAAGCTGGTCTGTAAAATATTTGGAAGAAGATATAAATGAGAATACAAACATGGACGCCAAGTGGAGGGAGCATGGCTTAGAGTACACGGCTGGCTTCCCATCTCGGCTCTGAGCCTTTCTTGGGCCATCCCAGTCCCATGTGGTTAAGAACCTTCTGTTCTGGACACGGAAAAGGAGATCAGCTTTGCAAGACTCCTCACTAGACCTCTTGAGAACCGTATCTCTGAGACTGTGTTTCCAAGCCTTTTACAAACTGTTGATGCTATTTTGTCAAACTGTGTTGGCAACATGTCTTCAGGAAGTTTGCTGGTAAGGGGGTGAGATGAATAGAATTTGTATACTTGGAAAATCCAGAAGCTTCCGTGTGAGCAATGGAAGGAACACATTTCACCTAACTTTCCCTAGGTTTGCTTAGGGATTTACAAGCATTGCCTGGGGCACAGTTCTTTGTAGTGGGTTTAGGGAGGCAGATCAGGTTGCAGCAGAAATAGTTCCTGTTCCCTCCACCTCTTAGCAACTTCCATTTCACTAGAAGCATTTTGCATTGCATCTTTAACTTGATGTTTAAGGCTTAGCCAGAACCACCAAATCTTCCCCGGTTTGGGGTCCAAGTTGTACCATCAGGTCCCCAGCTGTCCCCCCCCGCCCCTCTATTCCCATTTCTCACTCTCCCACCTGTCAAAAAATCTGTTCAGGTCATGTTAAACTTGTGAGTTCAAGTTGAAGTTTTGTGACTTTGCCTCCTGCAACTCCCAAGTGGAAATAACATCTCCCTAAAGGAAGCTTTGCCTAATACAATGAACCCCTCTGTCCTCTGGACATACAGCTATTGGGGAGGGGGGAGCATGGATTCGAAGTGTTCAAAACTGGCTTTGAATGCTACAGCACTCTGGAAAATGTGTGGGCAGTTGCTATGAAGTTCAACATACACTCACCATATGACCCAGAAGTCCCAGTCCTGGGAATTTATCCTTGAGAAATGAGGACTATGTTCACAGAAAAAACTTTACATGAATGTTTATAGTTTGGCTTTCTTTGTAATAGCCAAAATAAAATTGGAAACAACCCATATGTCATTCAGTGGGTGAATGGTCAAGCAAACTGTGCTACATCCATCCCACATAATACCACTCAGCAATGAAAAGGAATGGACTGTGGTACACGTAGCAACTTGGATGGCTCTCAAAGGCTTTGGGAGTGAAAGAAGCCAATCTCAAAAGGTTATTGATGGCACTATTCCATTTATGACAGTCTCAGAAAAACAAAATGATGGTGATGGAGAAGAGATCAGAGGTTGGGGGAGGGTGTGACTATAAAAAGCTAGCATAAACGAAAATTTTTCTGTATCTTGATTGTGGTGGTGATCACACAAATCTATGTGTTAAATTTCATAGAGCTGCACATAAAAATGGAATAATACTGATATTACTATATAGTAACTTTAAAAAAATTAACGAAACTGGCTTTGAATCCAAAAGGCACTGCTCCTTTTTAGCTGTTTGACTGAGGGTCAATTTTTGAACTTCCTTAAGCCTTGGTTTCCTCATTTGGAGATGGCAATGCTGATAACACCTCATAGAGCTGATGTGGCGATTATATGAGGTCATATGTGGGAAATGATCAGGTATAGAGTAGACACTCAATAATGTTCATTTCCTTTTTCAGGGGCAGGGCATCTGGCCCTGTGCTGGGGTTACAGATCTTTGTTTGATGGCCCTTGATTTTCCTTAGTAAAATCAGAGAGGTGGGTTTGAAAAGAGCAAGATGGGGCAACTCCGATTACAGTAAATAAAAACTCAAAAAAGAGAAAAATTTTCAAGGGTAAATCAAGAACACATTTCTTTCTTCTTTCTTTCTTTCTTTCTTTCTTTCTTTCTTTCTTTCTTTCTTTCTTTCTTTCTTTCTTTCTTTCTTTCTTTCTTCTCTCTTTCTCTCTCTCTCTCCCTCTCTCCCTCTCTCTCTCTTTCTCTCTCTTTCTCTCTCTCTTTCTTTCTTTCTTTCTTTCTTTCTTTCTCTCTCTCTCTTTCTTTCTTTCTTTCTTTCTTCTTCTTTCTTTCTTTCTTTCTTTCTTTCTTTCTTCTCTCTTTCTCTCTCTCCCCTCTCTCCCTCTCTCTCTCTTTCTCTCTCTTTCTCTCTCTCTCTTTCTTTCTTTCTTTCTTTCTCTCTCTCTCTCTTTCTTTCTTTCTTTCTTTCTTTCTTTCTTTCTTTCTTTCTTTCTTTCTTTCTTTCTTTCTTTCCTTCCTTCCTTCCTTCCTTCCTTCCTTCCTTCCTTCCTTCCTTTCTTTCTCTCTCCCTCTCTCTCTCTCTCTCTCTCCCTCTCTCCCTCTCTCCCTCTCTCCCTCTCTTTCCTTCTTTCTTTCTTTCTTTCTTTCTTTCTTTCTTTCTTTCTTTCTTTCTTTCTTTCTTTCTTTCTTTCTTTCTTTCTTTCTTTCTTTCTTCTTTCTTTCTTTCTTTCTTTCTTTCTTTCAGATAAAAAGGCCAATTTCAAAGTATCTACTCAGGCTTGACACATATCTTTTCTTCATAGACGGATGAAGGCAAAAATGACCCACTTCTTAAACCTTTATGTTTTCTTATATTAGGGTCTGGGCTTACCCACAAGAGATAGTATCTTAACAGTATGGGGCATACCTACTGTGGGCACTTGCTAATAATTACTGTTGTGGCTACAGCTGCTTCAGAGGCTCAGCTGGAACCAGCAGGAGGCCTGATCTCTGAAACCCACAAACCTGGCCATTTGGGAGGGGGCTGAGGGAGTGAGGGAGTGTGGGGGGACTCATGCTACCAGCAGCTCTTTTACTTATGCAGTTCTATATTGAAATGCGTATACAAGAGAAACCCAGGGTGTTTAATTAAACTTAGATTTAGGAAAGGAAGTATACACCCAGGGAAAATGTGTGAGTGTGAGTGTGTGTGTGTGTATGGTCATGTGCATACATATGCAAACATGCATTTCTGTGAGTGTGTCTGCATAGCTGTCTGGGTATTTTAAGAGGATACTAAAAGGCTAAATGCCTGCGACCTTCAAAGCCTCCAATTTGATGACTATTATTGGTGGCTTTCTCCCAACCATGTTGTCTAGCATTTGGGGAGATGTCTATGGCCCCCTATAAATGTTTTAAATCTGTGGTCTACTCAAATGCCTCTGCTCCCATTTGATGCATCTGTGCTTAGGAAATGTGGGGGCACACAAGTGTTGGATGAGTTTGAGTGGAAAAACTCTAAAAGGATGCTCTGAATAACCCCAAGAGAATATATATATATATATATATATATATATATATATATATATTCCTGAGTTACAGTGTTTATCACTGATCTCAAAGATGAAGGGTCCAATGTCTAAGGAAAAACCCAAAGCTTTATGGTAATTAGGTTATTATTAAAAGCAATTTCACTGCCTACCCCCCAAGGAAAGACTCTACTTCTCAGCCACATTGATGTTGGGACATGTGACCAGCTTTGACCAACAGGACAAGGCATGATACAAGCAGAGGACTGAAATGCACTTATGATTGCATGGTTCTCCTCTATTTCCGCCACCATCTCAAGCACCTGCCCCTGCTAGCCCACTGATCCGAGGAGGAGGAAAGACATATGGGGCAGTCCCACACTCAGCCTATGGCTTGAGTCTTGACTCCCAGCTGACCCACAGAAACATAAATGAGAAGAGATTTTTGATGTCTGAAGCCACTGAAATTTGGACTGGTTTGTTACAAAACATTACTGTGGCAATAATGAACTGCTACAATCCTATTTCATCCTACGTCTAACACAATCCATTGGGTGGGCAGAGGATCTGGATGCAAAAATGCATTGTCCTTTTCACAAGGCAGCCCTGTTGCGCTGCTGGCAGTCCAATATGCCCGCTTTCACCTTCCTTCCCAAAGATGCTCTCCTCCTCTTCCTCACCAAATCCTCTGCATTGTCTAACATGCCCCATGATCCCGAGTCTTGCTTTGATGGTGTAGTTAGGAACTAGCACACCATTACAAAGGCTGCTTTTACTTTATCATCCCACTCTGGTCTTTTTGGGGAGTCTCTTATTCAGGGTATTCATTCAACCAAAATTATACTCCTCCTAACTCCAAAATGAAACAGTACGCAACAATAAAATATTTGCCATAGCAATATTCAACACATGTCATTTTCTCTCTCCAGAAACAATTTTAGCCAAACCTAGATTTCAGGAAAGCAATACTTTTCTCCATGTGAATGTTATAACTATTTAGGTAACAATGAATGACAAAAAGAGACTCATTATAAAAAGTTACAGTGTTACTTAAAGGTTTCAGTATTAAAATGAGCCTTCCCACAGGCCAGATTGAACTCTTTGGCTGTTGGTAAGACACACAAATAACTAAGACCTCTTTAGTTTATAAAAAACATCACTTCCACTCATGTGCCTGGCACATAGAAGACATTCCACAAATGTTTACTGAACTGAATGTACAGCTTTCCTTTTTCAGGAAGAAGGAGTCTCCTGAGCAAAAGAAATAACCCTGAGTATCTTGCTTCAGCAATTCTATCCCAGTGTCCAGCATGGCTGTTTCCCATCTCAAAGATATGTTCAGAAACACTTAAAAGCAACTCAAGTTGTATGCATTAGTCATTAATACTGTTCACCAAATATTTGCAGGTCTCTACCTTCTGAGCACATGGAAGGATTGCACTTCTGGGCCCCTTGTGGTTGATAGGGTGGTGGTGAGTCAAGGGCCTATGACCGAAAGTGATGTGTGTTACTTCCAGACCAGAGCATTTAATTGTCAGGGCAACACTCTCCAGGGCTCTCCTTCCTTCTGTCATGGTGATTAATGACATTCAAGACGTGGATGCTCAGCCAGTTTCATCCTGACATGGAGTTGACCCTGGACAAACCAGGATGGTCATGTGGTATGAGCAATAAATAAAACTCTGTTGTTTGTGAGTCCTAAAGATTGAGTTTGTTATTGCAGCATATCCTGGCCTATCCTGACAAGGTATCTGACCAGAGTACTTTCCCATAATTTACCACACCTTCACAAACCAACTGGTGTAAGATAAAAACATGGATAACACTTCTCAAGAATCTCAAAGATGAAGTTGATCATCAGTGTGTCCAAGTTTTAATCAGATCTGTTGTGTGGTCAGATGCTGCTTTGCCCATCTCTCTTCCTGTGACTGCCAAGCTGGAATAATGGGTTAAGTTAACTTTCTTCTATAGCTGGCTCCTAGAAGTGAACACCTTATAGGATAGCTTATGGCTGCAAGGACAAGGAAGGGTTCTTTGATACTTCCACCCCAATCCTCTCTAATCCCCACAGGAAAATAGCCCAGGGTGAGTATATTGCCTTATAAAAAATGCTTTAGGATTTAAAAAAATGAAATCAGACAAATCATGATAAGAGTAGATGTTGGAGACTGTTTAATGCAGTAGTTCATAAACTGGGTATCTCAAAATCGTAGAAACCTAGTTCATTAGTCAGTCAATAAATACTTTTTTTAGTATCCACTCTATTACAGGCTTTGCACTAGGTTATTGGGACACTGAAGTAAACAAGACAATGACAAGTCCCTGTTCTCAAGAAGCTTTCATTCCCATAGAGGGTAACAAAGCAATAAGCTTAGATACAAGCAAATAAAAATGTCAGGTACTGATATATACTATGAAGGGGACAAAATAGTGTAATAATATAGATCAGTGTTGACAAACTAGGACCTGTGGGCCAAATCCAGCCGTCAGCCTCTTTTTGTATGGCCTATGAGCTAAAAATTATTTTTGACATTTTTAAATGGTTGAAACAAATGAAAAGAACATTTCCTGATGTATGAACATTATATACAATTCAAATGTCAGTGGCCGTAAAGTTTTACAGCAACACAGCCATACCCTAAATGATCTGCCCTGGCTACTTCTTCAACCTCAACAACTGCAGTGCTGACCTCCACTCTCCCTACTCTACTCACACTGGCCCTGACTAATACCCGAACACCCTAGTCACCTCCCTGCCCTCACCATGGCCATTGCACAGTGGTGGCCTCTGCCTCCCTTACTTCCTTCAGGAGTCTGCACAAAGGAAACCGAATTGGAGAAGCCTCCCTCATCCATTACTCTGCGTCTCCTTCCCCTGCTGGATTTTCTTCATGGCATTATCACCCCTGAGTTATTATAGACTCATGTATTGCCTGCCTCCACCTGCCACACTTGGAATATAAGTTACATTCCAATTGAATTGTCTTATTTCCTGCTGCATTTCCAGCACTGAGATCAGTACTAAGATATAGTAGGTACTGGACACACAAAAAAAGAATTGTCGAATACTGAAAAGTTCTAATGAGAGACAAGGGAGAAATCCTTTATGAACTAGGACATCACAACCACTCAAGGCTTTCATGATGCAGGGGGGAACCTCAGAGTGTTTTTGCTTTATGAAGTCCTAGTATCTTGGTAAAGACTACAACTAGTGGCAGAAAAGAGAAAAGTGGACTTGCTACCATAAATGCACCTGAAAAGGAAATGTCTCATCTCACCTCAACTCAACTGCTAATCTCAAGTGGTAGGAAAGAGCTGAACTTAGAAATGTGCTCAGAAACACATTTTACTGTCATTTTTTTTTCTGTCATTTGTGTCCCTATTTCTCTAGCACCTCTAGCCAATTGTGATAATAATAAATGTACCTGCGAGTTCCAGATCTTATTATGTCAAGTTCTACGTGGGAGCATCCATGTGTCCAAATACTATATTTTCATTCTATAAACTGTCTTTACAAGCCTGTCCCAAAAGGGGTTCCATAACGGAAGTTGTTCAATATTCAGCTTTAATGTTATTTTTTTCTAGAGCTCTTAGGGGTCTAAAGATTTATCTACAAGCTGAAATCAGGTTTTTAAACTAAAAAATAAGTCATACAAAGTACTATATTCAAGATATAAGATACAGGTGGTTCTATTATATGCTAAATACCAATAATATGCTAAGGTTCAACCACTAGTTAAAAGTGACTAACTAGGATAGAACAGGTCTGTGTATAGAAGCATGTAATTCAACACATTCAACTACAAGGTCATAAATGAAGAAGAAATTAATGGAAAGCATGTCAATGTCTTTTATGCCAAGGACTGTGCCTGATAGAAAAGTGGACAAGAGCTTGTGGGGCCATTTGACTAACAACAAAGTCAATGGACTTTCCTGGGCATGACTTTGGAAGTAGGAATAGGAAGGGGGGGTGGGGATGGGTCTGCTTCCCGAGTTAAATATGGAAAGTGCACCTCAGTCTTTGTTATTCAATTCACTTTAGAGACAATTTCAGGAGCAGGCAAGTGAAGCAAAGGTTATGAAGTGTTGTCAGCCACGTGGCTTTCTCAGGAAAGTTAGTTTTCCCACATTCCGGTGCACCTTGGACTTATTCCAGTCTCACACAGTGTTTGGATGACTCCAACACCCAGCAACAGTGTTCCACCAGTGAAGTTAAGAAAGAAGGGGCTAAAAGGAAGTGTGGTGAAGGAAACAAATTTTGCCAGAAAAGAGTTGGGCAAGCCTAAAATGACCTGGAATTATTTCTTCATCACTCTATTGATATGTCTGCATCAATGACTTTAAAAAGATTTATGGAGGATGGCTTCCCCTAGTAGCTTATCAAATAAACCAGAAATAGTGCTGGTCAGAAGATCAATATGAATGACAGGACAGTGAGGTTGCAGATATTTATTTACCAGATGCCCCAAGTGTCTATACTATTATACTCAGGACTCATATACAGATGTGAGTCTGTGTGGATGGAGCTTCCTAGAGCTGTGCAGTGCACACCCTGTGCACCTGTATATGAGTATCTTACCTTTACTTAGAAAGCTGAAGAAAACAGACACGGATGGTTAATCTGATTATATTATTGAATCAAAAATAGACAGTAGGTTAACCTTATTTCTAGAAGAAAATGTGTTCTGCTTAGATTGAGAAAGTTAGCAGCTAAACAGTACATACAGTAGATTTGAGTTGAGATTTTCAAAAATATTTATCTCAGTTCACAAATTCCATGCAGTTTACCCCAAACAGCTCCCGTGAGTACAAGTGGAAAGGCTAATGAAATTAGGATGCCTTACACTTAAATGGCATTAGCACAATTGTCCAAGGTATTAGTAGCTGTTTACATGGTTGGTACAGGAAAAAAAGTGTTCAGAGACTCATGTAACTATAGCAGAGGCAACTCTAGTCTAAGCTGAAAAAACAGGAGATTGTTCAAGGCTAGAAAGTGAGGACTACGGGGGAAGGTAATCTAGGGACAGAACTGGCATCGCCGTCCATCCTGAAAGAGGCGGTTAGAAGAGGTTAGGGTGGAGAGAAGAACCTTCTCATGGACCTACAACTAAGAAGGACCCCGAAAATGTCTTAAAATAAATAAAACATTTTCATGTCAAAAAGCAAAAAATAAAATTCATACCCCGGTGTCCAAACCACTACTATCCTGAATATGCTTTCATAGTAAATTTTAATTTAAACAAGAATAGCATCAACACTAAGAAACTTCTTAGATTTTTTTCTTAAGAAAAAGTTGGGAGCAAAAGGAAAAGCATTATAATCAATATGATAAACCTCCTTTCCCTCCTTTACCACTCAGTCACATCTATACCCAAGCTTCTGTTAACTATAGGCAACCTCTTCTTCACATCAGAGATATTTAATTTAGCTGGGGATTGGGTGGATATGTAGCTTTATTTTTAAAGGAAATTCTAATATGTATGAAGAAAATCACTAATAATATTACTAAACATATAATGCTGCACCTTCCATATGTAAGGACATGTTTTCTGTCACATGCAAATTCAGCTGCTTTCCTTCATTGCCCCATTAAATAAGTTTATGTGTTACCAGTAAATTTGAAACATTTAAAACTTCACTGTGCCGAAGACACCTAAAGAATTCTTGGTGTATGCACTCTTTAAGGGTTGAACAACCTCAAGAATAGTACTTAATTACAACAAATTAGTCTCTTCCTGTCCCATCAAATACAGTGATGTTTTCAAAGTATGATGGAAACATTTTTAAACTCCATGCAACAATCCTGGGGCAGGGGTGTGGGTGCAACTCCATGAACTCAGCACATCTAAACTCAGATGTGATAATAACTCAGGGGTGATAATGCCATGAAGAAAATCCAGCGAGGGAAGGAGACGCAGAGTAATGGATGAGGGAGGCTTCTCCAATTCGGTTTCAGATGTGCTGAGTTCATGGAGTTGCACCCACACCCCTGCCCCAGGATTGTTGAGCCTGAAAAGTCTTACTTGCTTCAAACAAGTCAGCTTTTTTTCCCCCTCCTGTTACAGATTCCCTCCTCAAAATCAGATTCCTTTTCACCTGTAACCTGGCATTGAGATCCAACACCCAGGTTGGTGGCAATGAAGGGGAACTGAGTAACTGTGACCTCTCTCCCATGTGCATTTGGAATCTGCAAAGTTAGAAAAGTGTAAACTGCTGGACAAGGTGACCCTCTACCCCTAACACAGAGTCCAGCCCTTACAGATAAATTGTATATCTCTTTAAGTTACTGCATGTTCATCTGTGCTTTCAGCCCCAAGGACCTATTTCCCCTGTTGGGGGCACTATCAACCCTGGTGAAAACGCACGTCTTAACAACAGCTACAAAAACTCAAGTCCATATTTGATTGTCGGCTCATAGCCAGAAATTCCTAAATCAATAATGATTTAGCACCACTTCACTCATAACAATTATATCAGAAACATTTTCAAAATAAAAAGTAGAAAAAAACCCAATATAATCTATGAAATACATAAAACTGGGTGAAATATTGCTCAGTCAGTAACATCCTGGTTAATTTTTTTTGCATTACTCTCAGTCTATTGGAGTAATGTTTGCTCACAGAACCAAAGATTTAACTACTGTTGATTTTACATGCTTCAAAGAGCAAAAAAACCAAATTAACTTTCGAGAAAATATTTTCCTAGATGGTATCAATGAGTAATTTGGAAAACTGGATAGAAAACTTCTGTGAAGAGCACATAGGTTTTCATTGACAGAAGTAATTAACTAACTAAATTAACTAACATATGCTGCTCACAAACGACCTGAAAATAAATGGCCCACAAAGTTACATGTGTCACAAAAATAAGTCAGTGGTTCATTAGAAAATCACTATGCCATCCACATATACAACTGAGGGGAAAT
This sequence comes from Miniopterus natalensis, assembly GCF_054644295.1. Lineage (NCBI taxonomy): Eukaryota > Metazoa > Chordata > Mammalia > Chiroptera > Miniopteridae > Miniopterus > Miniopterus natalensis. The sequence goes on along the minus strand of NC_142103.1, from coordinate 99,849,641 downwards.
TTCCCCATCTGAAAAGATTCCAGAATATATATTTATATTCTTTTATACCTCCAAAACACCCCTCAGCATTTTCAAACACTCAGAGCAAGAATCATAGGAAGACTAGGAAACAGAACACTCATTAACAAATGGAGGATGCAAAAAAGGAAAGTCCTCTGTGTAAGCCAATTAAAAAATCTGCATCATATTAAAAATTGAGCTCACCTACCTTCACTGGTTCATGTTCATTACTGGAGTCTTGCACCAACTGCAGGTAAAACATCATGAAAATATTCACCACTGCCCACTGTCTGTGCATTTTGAACATTTTAATATCCACTGATTACCAAGGAGTTGACATCAGGCAGCTAGAGAAAACTGTTTCAAAAGGCATTCTCCAGAAGGAAAGCTTGAAACCCCAAGATTTCACGTGGAAAAAACAATCAGTTGTGATCAAAATCCAATGAAATGACTTCAATTAGTCAAGGTATGTTTTTGCACAGTCTTATGCGGACAGAGAGATGAAAAAAAAAATTAAAATGTTCTCATGCTCCAAAAATAATCAGGAGGTGGACATGTTTTCCACTGGCAATGAGAAAGCACTTTAAATCCATTTCATAGCCAGCAAATGAAAAAAAATCTCTCTACCCTATGCCCCAGGTTCTAGCTCCTTTGTAAAGAGGTGGTGTGGCCACCAATGTTTGCAGCTACAGAAAAGCTGGAACCCAATTCTGGATTCCAACTCTTTTCACAACCCTCATGGAAGCTTGTGGGAGCATGTGTCTTAAATCTGACACAGATTTTGGCAGAAAATGCAGGGAGGTCTTGGCTGTAATCCTGTCACATCCCTACCAATAGCAGGGATGTTTTAAAAACTGACTCAAACACTCAGGACTGCTGTTATTTTAATGCAGATAACCTGTAATGTGAAACCTCTGCATGCACATAGGCATGACTGTGGATCGAAACTGCAGTGCTCAGGAAGGGACCTCGGATGCTCACACATCAACTGCCAGTGACACACAGAAGAAATCAAATATGCTTTAAAACCTCACACGTTCACAAAAATAACAAAATCTCCACACACACATGAAAAGCAAACAAACATAAAATAAAGAACACCGATTTTTAAAGAAGCAACAATTAGGTTTATTTGCATGTGCCAGGAAATACCTCACGTACATTTCTATAAAAACCATGTTGTCACTTTTGTGGAACCCTTTGGAAGCACTGGCTAAGTCAGCTTTGGAAACTGAATGCATTTCCAAAAGCTTCGAGACCAGCTCCTGGGCTCTTCACTAGTTTCCAATCTTTGACTTCCAGGTTTTGGCTCTTTCAAACCCATTTTTTGCATTTCTGAAATCAAGAATGGCCTGAGAAATCTCTTCATTGGTGTTCATCACAAATGGACCTAAGCAAGAAAGAGACATTCAGAAAGTTCTGGGTGATGATAACATTTTCTTCTATCCCTAGAAATGGTACGTGTTTCTGTAGTTCTTAACTTGAAACAATTCCAGGCATATCTGAACAGTAAAAGGTTATTTTTGCAGCACCCGATCACCAAGGATGGTAATACAAGTTTCTTGACTAGATAAAGGCAACTGCATCTCATTCATCCATTGCAGGTTGTCATCTTTACTCAAAACATTCTTAGGTTTAGTTCTATTACAACCATTTTGTAGTTGTTAGGCTTTTTTTTCATTCCTTATGTCTTGGAGATATAATTGACATGCAACATTGTATTAGTTTCAGGTATAAACATGATTTTATATTCGTATATATTGCAAAATGATCACCACAATAAATCTAGTTAATACCCATTTTTTATGATGAGAATTTTTGAAAAAAAATATTTTTATTGATTTCCGAGAGAGGAAGGGAGAGGGAGAGAGAGAGACAAAAACATCAATGATGAGAGTCATTGATCGGCTGCCTCCTGCACGCCCCTCGCTGGGATCGAGCCCGCAGCCTGGGCATGTGCCCCAACTGGGAATCGAACCATGATCTCCTGGGTCATAGGTCAATGCTCAACTGCTGAGCCACGCCAGCCAGGCCAATGAGAGCTTTTACTGTAGTGCTAGCTTTGTACCACTAGCTACTGTCAAGAACTGAACCAATTTGGTACAAAGAATTGACAAATCTCATCCTAATTTGGTGCCTACATAGTATATGAGACTGTGTATTTAGATGACTGGTCTAAGTCATTTTTGAAGATTAATAATGGTTCATTGAGAATAAACAGGAAATTACAAAAATTTCAAGTCAAGAAAGTGTCATATTTTGGATTCTCTAAGGGCTGGCCAACTTTCAGTAAAGAGCCATGTAGTATATTTTTTAGATTTTGCGATTCAATAGTCTTTCTCAACTACTCAACTCTTTCATTGAAGCACAAAAAGAGCCACAGGCAATATGAAAATGAATAGGCATGGCCGCATTCCAATAAAACTTTCTTTATAAAAAGATGCAGTGGACGGATTTGACCCCGGGGTCAGAGTTTGTTGGTCCCTTTGCCTAATTCCTAGGTTTGAATTAGGGTTTTGCTAAAAGTGCAGAAGTCTGTAGCGCCTGTTTCTTCCCTTTTCTTCACATATTACAGGGGCAAAGGGACACTGTCCTGGACTGTACACTACCAAGATCTATTGGATAAAGAAGGCCAGCTCCTGTATGGCATTTGAAGTGTCTCAAAAGCAGTTGACAGATTTGTCCATTCAGTATATTTCTTCTTCCAGTATGCAGAGGTTCCTGACATTCCTTTTATAAAAGCTCATCTAAGAGGCTTTCTCAGAGAGAACCAAATTAAAATAGAACTGTATTACTTAGAAGAAATCACACATTAGAATTTCTTAACAACTGTTAGCATATCAGGGCTTTGGCACTCACTATAATATGCTTTGATGATGTTGAGGCCTTTTGGGATGTTGCATGGAATAGGGTGACTGTACAAAGTGAAACAGGCAGAAAGCCTCTGAATTCATTCATTAAATTACCTATCTATTGAGTATTTATTGAGTGCCTATTAAAGGACAAACATTGTGCTAGGAGCTAGAGACAAATGACACACTCTCTTCTCCCAAGGACCTCAAATCTATCACACAGACAGATATGAAAACAAATTATTACAGGCAGTGTGATACATGAAATGATAAAAGTATGTAAAATGTATGGAGTCCGTACAGAAAGGGGAAGAAGGGTCCAGAAAAGGCGTTTTGGGATCAGCATGCTGGAGGGATTGAGAATGGGGCACAGTGTCTCAAGGAGGGATGGGAGTAGAAGAAAGAATGGAGGGAGGGATCTGATGTGTAGGAAGAGGCGAGACCCCTCTGGGCTTTGGATTCCATCTACTGAAAGACGTTTGGACATAATTCTGCAAGTGATCAGGAATCACAGAAGAGTTAAGTAGAAAATAACGTGATCTGATTTGCGGCGTTTGAAGACTTCGGCATCAGGATAGAGAAGATGTCTGATGTGGGAGGCTGGCTGATGGTGGAATTGTTAAGGGTAATTGAGATACAAGCCTTGGGGGGCTGTAGGTAGAGCAAGGACTTCAGTTCTGGATATTCTGACATGAAGGTGCTGGAGACAATAAAATGGCTTCCTGCCAGAGGTGCTTAGTACAGTGTTGGAAATATTCATCTGGGGCTCATGGGAGAATTTCATCTGGAAGTGGAGGTTTGGATGTTATCAGATAGGAAAAAGGGAGAGAGCCTTCATGTGCGAAATAAATAATAAACCCAAGAGGGCACCCTGGAGAAGCCAACTTTTTAAAGGACACATGGAAGAAAGGGAATAGAACTTGGAAAATGAGAGTAAGTACTGAGCCAAGGACAGATTTCCTGCATGGCATCATTGTGCTATAGTTTGGATTTATGGAACACTTCTCCCATACCCTAATTATACTTCTGTAAAAGTAGTGCACTTCTGGGCTTCCATTTGGACACTTTTCTGGGGAATTCTGCTGTGCTTCTCAATTTATAGTGTGCACATGAGTCATCTGGAATCTTATGAAAAAATGTATATTTTGATTCCAGAGGTCTGGATAGGGTCTGAAACTCTGCACTTCTAACTATCTCTTGAGAGATGCTGACGCTGCTGGTCCACAGGCCACACTTTGAGAAATATGGGAAGTATTGGAAGCTTGGAGCCCTCCAAAGCCAGGTTGGGGAAGCTCATCTCCTCAAATCCTCAAGAAGAAAAAGAAAACTGAAACCAGAAAGCAAGTTTTGTTTTTCCCTTTTTCTCATGTTCTTTTATTTTTATTTTCTTGCTATTACATTACCAAATTTATTTATTTTTTAAAATTGAGGTGTAATAGGCATACATTATACTATTTGGGTGTTCAATATAATGATTTAATATGTCGATATTCCAAAATGATCACCACAGTAAGACTACTTAACATGCATTACATACATAGTTACAGATTCTTTTTTCTTGTGATGAGAACTTTTAAGATTTACTCTCTTAGCAACTGTCAAATATGCAATACAGTATTACTAACTATCATCACCATGCTGTACATTATATCCCCCAGAAAACATGTTTTTAATTGATCAGCTATAAGGGTTATAAACAAGAAAAATGTTTGAGAGTTGTCAATAATCCCATAAATCCTCTTTCAAACTACAGTTTTCATCTCTTTAATTAAACCTTTCAACTCCCTGCCCAGTAATAAAAATGGCATGAGTTTAATGTCTCCTGATGTAGAACCTTGGTATAGAGGAGAGAGCACAAAACATGGGGTCAGGGGTCAGTGTTCGAATCCCAGCTCCACTGTCAACAGTCATGTCCCATTAGAGAAGTCACAGGGCAAGCGAGCGGCACCTGGCACTGTGCAAGGCAGAAAGGTGGGCTGCTTGGAAACCAGACAGCCTGAGTGTGAACCCGACTATGTGGCTGTAGGCAAGCCAATGAACCTTTGCACCTCCACTTCCTCATCTGGAAAATGGGAATGAGAGAACCTACCTCATAAGGTTGTTCTGTAGATTAAATGTATTAATATTTGGAAAGCTTTTCAATCAATCCTAGTAAACAGTAAATGCTACCCAAGGATCTGCTAAGTAAATAAGTAAAATATTGAGATTTCATTTTCCTCATTTATAAAAGGGACATGACTACATCAATGCTAAGGACATTCGCTATTCCAATAATCTATGACATCCTGCGCTTAATTTGTGGACACATAATTAAGGACACTCCATGATAAGAAAAACAAAGGCCTTAACTAATTCATTCCGAAATAGTAGATAGATGATTGTGGCTGTCTTTATACATGAACAGGTAATAGAATAATTTAAATGTCTGAATTTTTAAAAGTTTAAACAAACAAACAAAATGCTTTGCTTCTCATTAACTGAGATGTCAAGGGACATATCTTTTGGGCTTACCATGTTGGACAACTGGTTCTCTTAATGGCTCTCCAGCAATTAGGACGAAGTGGCTTCTCTCAGGATCCTAAAGTCAAGGAAGAAAGGATCAATCAATAGACATGCTTTTTTTGAATATCAAATTAGGAATAATTTGAAGTTGACATGCTAGACAAATGGACAAAGTTCCTAATTCTGAACATAAATTCCAGAAATATTATCTGTGCAGTACTCAATATGGAAACACTTATTTCTTAAGATGTTTGGTAGCATTTAGAACATAAGGCCAGACCACAAAAATATTAACCTTCTCAAATAAGGAAGAATTTAAATTAAGATCTTCCTTAACTGGAAACATCTTTAAGATAAACTGTGTGACTGACCTGACTATGAACTGACTGTGTGATTATAGGATTTGTAATTTCCTACTAACAATATAATTTTTTTCAACACAACATACCTCTCTATTTCAAGCCGGATGTATACAGAGGAAAACATGGCAGACCTCAGACTTATCTACTAAACGTTCATCTAAGAGTCCACTTCAAAGCACTACTTCCTGGTAACTTCTCAAGTCACTCAGTTGCTTCCCATACAGATGGAATTTGTCTTTAAAGTAGAAGCACTTCAAAATCAGGTTATTTTCAGACAGAAATCAGTCCTCTTTGTGCCCATTCAAAAACAATTACTCTAAGACTGTAGCAGAGAATCTGAAGACATGAGCACAAGGAGTAGAACAAGCTGACGTCAGATCTGTGTTAAGGTCATGAAGGTAACTTTAGGCACAAGCCAACTTCACTTTTTAAATTTATTTTTATTTTGTTTTTAATTAGAGCATACATTCAATATTGTTCTGTATTAGTTTCAGGTGGACAGCACAGCGGTTAGACCATTATGTACTTTACGAAGTGTTCCCCCTGTTACTTCAAGATCCCACCTGGCACCGTATATAGTTATTTGCACAGCAGGGGAAACCATCAACAAAGTGAAAAGACAGCCTACTGAATGGGAGAACATATTTGCCAATATCCAAAAATTACAAAGAACTCAAACAAATTGACACACAATACCAAACAGTCCAATTAAAAAATTGGTACTTCTCCGAAGAGGACATACAGGTGGCAATACACACATAAAAGATACTCAACGTCACCAATCGTCAGAGAAATGCATATTCAGACCACAATGAGATATCACCTCGCACCTGTCAGAATGGCTCCATCAATAAATCAGCAAATGAATGTTAGCAAGAATGTGGTGAAAAGGGAAGCCTCGTGCAGTGTTGGTGGGAATGCAGACTAGTGCAGCCACTGTGGAAAACAGTATGGAGTTTCCTCAAAAAGTTAAAAGCGGAACTGTCCTATGACCCAGTGATTCCACTTCTGGGTACTTATCAAAAAAAACCCAAAACAATAATTTGAATGAATATATGCACCCCTAGTTCACGAAGCATTATTTATAATAGCCAAGCTATGGAAGCAACCCAAGTGCCCATCAACAGACGAGTGGATAAAAAAGTGGTGGTACATATATGCAATGGAATATTACTTGGCCATAAAAAAGAATGAAATCTTCCCATTTGTGACAACACTGACGGACCTAGAGGGTATTATGCTAAGTGAAATAAGTCAGATAGAGAAAGATAAATACCATATGATTTCATTTATATGTGGAATCTAAAGAATAGAATGAATGAACAAGCAAAATTAAAACAGACTCATAGATACAGAGAACAGACTGATGGTAACCAGAAGGGAGGGGGGTTGGGAGACTGGGAGGAATAGGTGAAGGGGTTAAGAAGTACAAATTGGTAGTTACAGAACAGTGACAGAAATGTAAAGTACAGCATAGGAAATACAGCCAATGATATTAGAATAACAATATAATTTTAAATGAAAGATTTATGCAAATCCAAAAGTAAGATTTTATTATTTTTGACATTTATTACTATTAATGTAAAATATGCTCCAGAAATATTGCACTAAATGGAACCTTATAAAAACATCCAAAGGGATATCTGCTCAGGCAAATTTCTCTCCAAAAGACTCCTATTGTGCTAAAGTCTCTAAAAATTTTTGCTTAGAATTAAGATTTTCCCCCCCTGAAATTGAAAAAAATATAATATCCAGTGTTAATGCAGATGCAGAGAAAGGTACACTTTTATATATCATTTGAGAGGTTTTAAATGGGTACAGGAATCCTTCCAGAGAGCACTTTCACAGTGACTCCAAACTCCCTCCACTGCTGATGTCCTCTGACCCAGTAATGCCAGAGAAACCAGCAGAAGAACCCCCCCACCTCACCTGTGAGAATAGTAAATAACTGTTTTAAGCCACTACTGAGTAGTTTGCTACTCATTAATAAATAACTGAACATTATATATTTTTTGAGGCATCTCTTAGGTTTATCTGATTTAGAATAAAACAATAAGTAAGCCCATAATGATTGGATACTTTAAAAAAAGCCTTTACAATTTTTTAAAAACTTCACCCATATTCTAATAATATAGCATATTTATAAATATGTGATAAAATAATGTTATATTTATATGCTTTTACTAATATAAATCTCTTTAATTAGCAATCATTATAATGTTATTAGTACCAGAAGAGTTATCACTGGATTCAATAAAAATGAATAATGAATTCTTTTATTTTCCATGCAGTTAAATTTATTTCTCCTTCTGCCTCCAACTTTAAAAAATTAAAAGGGAATTTAGGGTAGATGTTTTCTGCAAAAGTTTTCCACCAAGTGGATGATTTAATCATTTCTTCATGTTTAAAAAAATATGTTTAAGTATTCCTAGGCCTACATTTATTTATATATCACCACCTTACCTATCCATAACACAATTTTCTGTCAAAATTTGCTAATGCGAACTCAGTTGGAAATCAAAGAGTGAGCCTAAAAAGGCTTCTGCTAATTCAAATTTTAAACATGTCATAAACCACATACACTAAAGATCAGTGCTTTAACTTTAACACAGACCCTCACTCAATTCCCACTTACTCTTGCTTTATACACAATGCTAACGATTAGTCTCTGCGGCTATCAGATCTATAAGACATTCAAAGCTAGAAGACAGAAAAGTACTTCTGGATAGCAATACAAGAAAATAGCTTAACATCAGTGGTGGAAATGAAAAAAACAAAAAACAAAAAACACCTATATAAAACAGGCACAGAAGCTTAAAAATTAGTCTAGGTCCACTTACATCATACTTTATAGCTCACAACAATAACTGATACACATACTGATGTCCCAAGGTCATGAATAAGTGAAATTGTGCATGACAGAATCTAAGGCCACAGGAAAGGGGCATGTTTCTCTCTGAAAAGATTTCTTTTTCTTTTTTTCAATATCATGTTTAAGTGACTAAAAACTCAACTTAAAAAAAAGCAGTTAATTTAAAAAGGTTTATTTCCTAAGAGCGTTAGAATGGTGAAATTTTAGTGTGAATCAATAGACATGTGAAAGAAAAGCATCTTAGAAAAATAGTTCTGATAATTGGTACTACATTATCTCTAATTTAATCTGAAAGAAGATATCCCTGAGTAGTGTTTTGAGGTGTTTTTTTGAAAGGGAGACACACTTGAGTTTTAGGGTCAGGAGGCAGAGAAGAGGGTTGGGGGTTTTGAGAGAAGGCAAGAAGAAAGGCTGATCTCCTGTGTCACGGATGCCCTGACTTCTAAGACTGTAAGTTTTTAAGTTGAGAACATGCATCTTTTGTGAGTAACAAACTTGTCCTACAAGTTTATACATTTTAGAATACTAATGTTTTAAAAATTAAAGTTTTGCTCCTTTTGATATTACTCAAATCAAATGATGACTTTCCATTTATAAATAGGACAATAGGATAAAATGACACTTATATTTGGTCTGAAATGAAAAATGATTAAACTGCTGGGTGTTGAGGAGTTCAGGGGTTTGGTTTCTCACTTCAAAAATCTGAAGGATGGTTCAAGCTTCTTTTAATGACTTTTCCACAAAATTAACCTCCGAGCTGCCCCTTCTGCACTAACCTAAACCAGATGTGTCTTTTTCTTTTTTAAGTGCATCTTTTCTTTTTCCTTAGCTCACCTTTTTTAGTGAAAGCTGATAATCTTTCTGGATATTTAGTAGGGTGCTGATGTGGTTGAAAGTTCCAGTTGCTGTTATCCTGAAAAATCCTTACCTATGGTGAGTGAGTGACCTTGTGTACCACATCAAATGATGGAAATCATGCAAAAGCAGAAAACAAAAGAACTACTTAAGACATGAGTCCCTGTGTCAGTCTAAGTCAATGCCTTTTTGGGGTTTGATGAAAAGACCCCACACAAAGGTAACAGAGGCCCACTTACTGCTTCATGTATAATTAGCCCAACTAAAATTCATGATCTTTTTGGGCCCAGACCATGTCCATTACTTTACATGCTTTTTGTTTTGTTTTGTTTTGTTTTTCCTTTGCTGCACATTCTTAGAGTTCCTGGTTCAGAGTTAGGCCCTTCTGTGTTTACTTAATAATTTATTTTTACAAATTGCTCTTGTTATTCCATAAATCTTATTGCCAAGACACATCTTGGGTTCCACTAATACCAACAATAAATTATCAAAGCCTAGATGACGGCTCTATGATTCATTTAAGGTGGTGATAACTTCTACACTATGAGTATGTACTCATAGTTTGATTGATTAGACTTTGGGAATGAATCTAAGGGCACGCTTTTGCTTCAAGAACATTTATTATAGTGATATATTATTACCTGAAAAAATTACCAGAAAGAAACTCAGTTGTAGCATGACTTAATTGCATGCAATTGTTCTAACTAGATTTCATTGTTTAAACTTCTTAGGCCAATTGAAAGGCAAAACAATGAACTATTATCAGTTTTTAAAAACTAATGGCTTGTCAATATAGAGACAGACTCAGATAGAGAGCAAGCAGACAGCTCTGGTGTGGGGGGTGTTGGGGAGGTGGAGGGATTGAGCAAAAAGGAAAAAGAGAGAACTCATGGACATGGACAACAGTGTGGTGATAGTGGGGGGGGGGAGTTGGAAGAGGGCATAGAGGGATAAATGGTGACAAAAAAAAAAATAGCCCAGCCAGCATGGCTCAGTGGTTGAGCATCAACCTATGGTCCAGGAGATGCCTGGGTTGTGGGCTCGATCCCCAGTATGGGGCATGCAGGAGGTAGCCGATCAATGTTTCTCTCTCATCAATGTTTCTATCTCCCTGTCCTCCCTTCCTCTCTCTCTCTTAAATCTATAAAACATATCTTACTTTATTTTATTTTTATTGTTGAAAGTATTATAGATGTCCCCCTTTCCCCCTCCACTCGGCATCCACCCCCAGGCCTTCCCCACGCTGTTCTCTGTGTCCATGGGTTATACATTTATGTGTGTAAGTTCTTTGATTAATCTCTCCCACCCACTCCCCACCCTCGCCTTCCCTCTGAGATTCGTCAGTCTGTTCCATGCCTCTATGTGTCTAGATATATTTTGTTCATCAGTTTATTTTGTTCATTAGATTCCACATATAAATGAGATCATGTGAACATATTTTTAAAAAATAAAATAAAAATAAATTTAAAAAATTTTAAAATAAATGAAAGTTAATGGCTTGTTATGAATTTTTACACATAAATAAGCAAAAAAGTTGTCTCTAGCTTTAATAGGGTGTTTTGTTTTATTTTTGTCTTTCAAATATTAATCTGTATTAATTTAATGAATTTCCCATGAATGGTACCAGTTAAAGAGTACCATTTCTCTCAAGTATGGTTTTTATGGCATGCCATGAGGAGCTGATTGTCTACCTTGACAAACAAGTAAGTTTGCTAATCAATGAGGCTTCAGACCTTCTCAATATACTAGTATAAACATGGGGCTGAAGGTGAGATCAAGCCTTCATATCAAAGCCCTGTGCGCCTGATCATGGAGCCATCCTGGCAGAGTACCAACTGTGAGCCAAAGCAGCACAGGGAGCCTTAGCTCTTAAAACAGAGGCTGTTCCAGGGTGACCAGTCCAGTCCAGCCTCTGTTTCAACAGCCAAGGCGCCCTGTACTGCTTTGATTCATAGTTGGTACTCTAAAAAAGTTAAGGCCATTTTGAAGCCATTGTTGGGGTTTGGGCTTCCCCTAAGAAGTCCAAGGGTGTGGCTTAAAGACTCTTACAGTATCTAGCATAAACCAAGCCCCTTGCAGTTGCTACCTGCCATGGAAGACTTCAGAGTAATGGTCACAAAAGAGAAGCTGCCCTATGAGTGCTAGAAGGAAGCCAGGGAGTGTATCAACTCCTCATTCTTGACCGTAAGTCAGTACAAATGGGATTAGGGGGAGCACTAGGAAGTCACATCTTCCTTCTTTATCTAATGCTTAGGCTAAGTCTAGTTCCAAGTGAAGATAACCTTGGCCTGGAGCCTGAGTGAATCAAGGTCCGTTAGGGCCTTTCTCTTGCTGTAGAAACTGTTATGTGTCCTAAACCTTAGGGCCTAAGGCATGAATTCTCATTAGGTAACATGTATCTGGCATGACTATTGGGTAAATTAGGTGTTTAGATCAGTGAACTTTCCAGCTACCATTCCTGGGTACCCACTATGTACTATACCAAAGATCAGCAAACTTTTCCTCATAAAGAGCCAGAGAGTAAATATTTTAGGCTTTGTGGGCTACCTGGTCTCTGTAGCAACCATTTAACTCTACCACTGTGCTGTGAAAGCATCCATAGACAAATGGCAATGAATGGGTGTGGCTGCCGTCTGATACTACTTAATTTACAAAAATGGGTTTGAATTTGGCCTATTGAATATAACTTATTGACCCCTGTGCTAGATCTGGAGTCAACTCTTGACATAAGTAATCGCACATATTCTTTCTAACCACACCACGCACTCGGTGTCATTATTTCATTTGCAGACAAAGAAACTGAAGCTCAGAGAGGTTGAGAAACTTGTCCAAAGTCACACTGCTAACAAGTGGTAAAGCCAAGATTTGCACCTCTTCTCTGTTGTAATCTAAGGAGGACTTCCTACTTTTCATGAATATAAACAACACACACCCATTTAAATGTTAATTTTCTTAAAAAATAAAATGTTTCATAGAAATCTTTGTAATGTGTTGATGGCTCAGACTATGTGTATACACAGCAATAATTACACAAGTGCATATAACAGAATGATGCCCCCCGAGCCAGGAGCGCTGCTGATCAATAAACTGATGGTTTCTGCCGATTCTTTTGTACCCCGGCTGCCTTCCATCCTTCTGGCTCCCCTCAGTACTTCTTTCTAGTGTTCCATTTCAGCTTCCAAATCCTTAACATTTGCAATGTGCCCTCTGCTATGGTATAGAAAGAATTGAGGTTATCGAGTTAAACCAGATAATGCTACAAACTAATCTGCTATCAGTAGGTTCTGGCCTATGTATAGCTTCCATGCTTCTTTCCTGCATTGGGTTGATATAAATAGAATAGCAATTTTTGTAGGTCAAAAGTGGCAGTTTCGTACAGTTCAACCTAATAATAGTGTAGACACTGAGATATGCATTTCATCTGGTGCTCATGAGTTTTTCTTCTATTTACTTCACAGTTCATGGCAGTGTTACAGATGATTAAGGCAGCAGTTGGTAAGCTGCCAGAAAGTGGACTGAGAGAATATTTCCTCAAATCCATTGCATTCTTCAATGCCAGGTTCAGCGGGCCAGAAGTCAGTGAGATCGCCTCCCTACCAGTTACGTTCACACTGAAATTGTTTTTATTCCTACTTTTCAAAATTCACCTTTTCAGGATCTTTTGAAAAATTGTCTCTTCAATTCTCTTTATTAGAATGATGCAAAGCAGTCAGATTGGCTTCATAGGCTCACAAGATAGTGGGTGAGCGAATCACCCAAGGGAATGAAATAGACAAGGGAAAAAACTTGGCAACCTGGGGAGGTGGGAAACTCCTAATATTCCTAAATATCAGAAACTTTACTTAAAAAGAAGGGCTTCAACACAAAAGGAATACGAAATGCATCATATGTTCCTCTCAGTTCAAAATGGGGACAACTTCCAAAGGGCCCTCTGTGAGTATGTGTGCACATTGATGTTTATACGCCTAGAGGGCGATACATTTTCACTTACACTAAAAATAAAATAAGCGAATTGTATAGAGAAAGTTAAGAGACAAGGAAGATGTGTTGTCTCCAGATTCAATTTTCTAGGGATAAACAATAGGGACATAGATGATTCCTGGAGATGGGCAATCAGTATTGATAAAACCTTAAAATAAGCCAACAGAAACAACAGAAGTTAATGAAAGGGGTTGATAAACGTGTAGCATACTATTTTTGCCCATGGAAGAGAAAATTTTCTAGCTACACTGGAGATTCAGGCATTTTCCTGGAAACTACTAGCAAGTACAAGTTAAGAAAAATTAAAGATTTTAAATATTTACCTTGTTCTCCACCTGTACACTGTCACCTTCCCCCAGCACTGCTGTGTGATGAGGTTCAATTTTTCGTTGTGCGTCATCAGGCCCTAAAAAAAGGTGACCCACTAAATGTCATACTCATCACAGTGCATTTATCACATGGTTACAAATCTGGTTAAGTACATAGCACCATAATATTCATTTAACTTCAGAAATAACAGGCTTAGTTATCTTCTTAAATATCTTGGTTGATTAGTTGTACAATTACTAAAGTCTGAAACTGGCCGGTTTCCATTGTAGAAGAGAACAGGGAGGTGAATTTTACATTGTGTTTCCATTTATACCTTTTATATCATACCTAATAGTTCAATTAATAAGTAAACCCTTGACATTACATGCTAAGAAGGGTTGTTTCCTTGAGTAAATCATAAACCTCATAAGATTAAGCATATTTAGGAAAATGAGTAAATGCATCATGAATTTCAACAAGTATTTATAGAACACCTATAATTGCTAGTACTGAGAAAATACACATAAATGCAAAGCATATTTCTTGTATACAAATAATTCAAAATCTCATTGGGAGAAACTAAATAATATTCACAAATAATCAGAGCATAATTCAGTTGAAATAGAAGTTGAATAGCTAGTGAACTATGAATGAGGCCCAGTGCTAAAAGCTGTGAGGGGGGATCGTCAGGATGGGTACATTACTATCCCTTCTATACTGAGACTCACAGATGAAATAATACAAATGAAATTGTGTCTTAAAGGCAACAATAAATAAGCAAAGTTCAATGAGAGAACAGAGACTGTAAGGCTTAATTCAGGTCTAAGGACCCTATGAGTTTGTTGTGGAGGAGTTAAGACTTGAAATGGTCAAATCTGTATCTTGGAGAAATAACTCTTGGAGCAGAGCATAGAATAAGTTGAAGGGGGTAAGACTGAAGTTAGGATAGCCTATTTATTATAACAGTCTAAGTGAAAGTGAATTACAGTCTGAACTGAGAGAGTCAGCACATAAAGATGGGGATGGATTTGAGAGGTAGAGCTGAGAGAGAATCTAAAGGATTTGGCTATAGTGAGAGAGAGAGAGGAGTCTAATATGATTCTCACTAGGAGCAAAATAATGCAGTGACCTGAAGATTACAACAGTGGTTCTTCAAGAGGAGGCTAGAGAACGGAGAAGCCAAAGCACGATAGAACAGCCACGTGAGTGGACAACAGGGAGAAGATTCTAAGCAGGGTGGGAAGCCCGTAAAGATGTGCAGGAGGATACATGTGCAGGACAGTAATAATCAATAGGGAAGTGTTTATGGACGTAAAGACAGCAGCTTGGGGAGTTATTATATGAACAGAAACATAATTTGTGAATTTTGTGAATACTGCTTGGAGTCCAAATATAGCTATCTTTTCTAGAGAAGTCCTCCACTTTGCAGATAACTTATATGAAGTAATAAGGTTCATTGTGATGCTCACAAACATGAAATAGGATTCTAACAGGGCAGGAGTTCTTAACCTAAAGTCAATGTGTTCCCAAGGGGTCTGTGGATAGAATTCAGAGCAATCATGAACTTGGATGGGAGAAAAATTACATCTTTATTTTCACTAACCCCTAACTGAAATGTAACGTTTCCTTCAGTTACGAATGTAGCCAACAAAGCACAGTAGTACTAGCTGGACCAATGACTTTATCTCCAGTAGAAACCACAGATGTTTTCATATCATATTACAGTGCTAAAGATATCTCAAAATATAGTTTATGTTAATCACTAATTAGAATTCAGAGTAAAGCGGCTGCTGGATCATGTTATTTCAAATGCCATTAGAGAAGCACACATATAACTATATCTCAAACTTGTTCTTTTAACATTTTTTTATTGTTCAAAATATTACAGATGTCCCAGTGATCCCACTTCTAGGAATATATCCTAAGAATCCTGAAACACTAATCAGAAAGAATCTATGCACCCCTATGTTCATAGCAACACAATTTACAGTAGCTAAGATCTGAAAACAGCCCAAGTGCCCATTAGTAGATGAGTGGATAAGAAGCTGTGGCACATTCACACCATGGAATACTACGCAGCTGTAAAGAAGAAGGATCTCGTACCCTTTGGGACAGTATGGATGGACCTGGAGAATATTATGCTGAGTGAAATAAGCCAGGCAGCGAAAGACAAATATCACATGATCTCACTTTTATGTGGAATCTTTTAACATTTTAATAACTTCACTGAGTTAAAAAATATATATTGTTCACAAGTGGGGCCTTGGCAAATGTCAAAGTGTCAATGGCACAAAAATGATTAAGAACCTCTGTCCCAGAGGCGGGGGTGTGCTAGTTAATGTTTAAAACTAGCTTTTGAAGACAAGGGGGAGAACAAACCTGATTTGTAGTGTGTGCAAATTTCCGTGGTGTGAATGCTCCCATTCTGGCCAGTTTCAAGCTATGGATGTGAGGTCAGGGAAGAGGTGTACAACCAGCTCCTGCAAGCTGGCAGGAGCCAGTCCCAGCGCACCACTAAAGGTTGCTTTGCCATCCAAGATTTAGGTCAACAAATGCCATGGAAGTGAATGATAGAACTCTGTTGATTTTCTACTCATGCAAGGGTTTGGCAATTAAAGAGATTTCTGGAAACCTAAGAATAATCTCACTTAAAGTCGGGTAATATTTTTAACTGTGATATGGAGCAGCATTTTATTAAGTGTGCTTTATTGAGATTCACTGGGAGCAATGAACCATGTCTTTACCTTCAATTAATTAATACATAACACCCATTACTCACATGGTCTACTCCTGGCCCCTCATTTTATCATGCAGAACAGTTCCTGATACATAGACCCAAACAATTTTATAGCCCCTTCACTATATTTTAATGGAGTGAGCTGGCAAGAGGCAGCTCTCAAAAAGAATGGTGGACTGGGATTTCTCTGCATCTCCTATCAGGGTCTTGCTTGACTATGGTGTTCATTGGTCTGTGAGGAAATCTTTATTTAGAAACAAAGAGTTCATGTTTCCCTAAGAGCTTTCATTCTAACTTTACATGAAATGCCATTTCTGCTCACTGTCCTTGCTGATCCAGGAGAGGAAGCACAGTGTTGATTCTGAAGAGTCCATTGGAAATGCTCCCCACGAAGGGAGACCTTTCTTACAGACAGTACTGGAGTCAGGTTTCCAGGTTAATCATTCTAAGTGTATCTTAGCTGCTGTATTCTTTTATGAAATATTTATCACAAAAAGCAAAGACTGATTCTATCTTAATGTAATTTCTATGCTATTTAACATATCTGGTTATCTCCTGAGAATGAAATAAGTCTCAAAGAAAATATAGTTTATTGTTTCTGACTACTTTCAATTATAAATAGAGCCAAATCAGATAATAAATAGTTTCCATTGAAAAGCTTTGCCAAGAATGTTAAATCTAATAGTGCAGTTAAGGAAAATTTAACTGAAAACAATTGAATTACAAATATTTTTGTTTGCCTAAAAAGTCATAAAAGGGCAAAATACTTTAAGACATATTTTAAAGTTAGTGCTGTATCTACAGTGTGTGATGAATTGCTGTGCAGCTCCCCCTCCTGCCCCCCCATGCCAGCTTTTCTTTTTCTTTTTCTTCTCTTTGTAAGAACTGCTGTCCCATTTACTCTATTCCACACGCTCTGGTACTTCCATCATAGATTTTGACAGCATCAATTTTATACATACGGTTGCAGCCTTATCAAATTCAATCAAGATCATAACTGAGAAAGACAAACTGTCTTAAACATTTTATTTTAAATTAAAGTGTAACTATGCCTTCATTCGGCAATTTTTAGAAATAAAGCCAAGGCAGGTCTGCTGATTGGATTGAAGCACTGCCTTTCCTTATAAAGCATGCACATAATGGGCCACTGAAATTCTTCTAGATTATTACAGCCCCCCCCAACCTATTAATGTCATCTCTCCCATACTAATTCAAGACTTTTCTTTAATAATTCATGTTTGCAAAGCAATTGACTTAGTTGTTTTAGAAAAACGAACTCTCTTTTCATACTACTTCATTAATTAACCTGCATAATTGCAATTATTGGTGCAACTGGCATAAACAGATTTGAGAGCAATCATAACTGCTGAGTTCACTTGGATTTGGCTGGAGGGAGTAGCAAGGGGCAGGTAGCCAGGGGAGTTGATCATCCTGGTGTTCAGGCACCCCACTCAAGGTATTCACCGTGGAATGAAGCACACAGGCTAGTCCAGTTCATTTTGGGTACATGGAAGTCAATTTGGAGGGCTTCTTGTGCGTTTCCTCACCTTTATTGAGATCCAGGAGGCGTGTCAAACTTCTTAACACTACCCAGAGCCAGAAGCAAAGAACCGAGCGCAAACTAAGCATGAATAATTACTCATTTAAATAAGTTTGAAACATTTCACTACCCATTAAGCCAGTTAGATGTCAGTTCAGTAACCATAGACAAATATTTTTAGATTTCTAAATATATTTTCTAAGCCCCAACAGTATAGTTGATAATGGTCCTTCTAGGGGACTGGCATCCAGGTGGATAGACAATCCCAAGCTTCAGGGATACAGGATCTAAACTTTTCTATCCTTTTGATTCCCATGTTAATGTGTAATATCATTTTCACCACAGCTACAAGGTAGGGGTTCAGTGCTAGTACCCTTGGGATATATTGCTTTTCTGAGCGTATACTTTTTATTTTCTTTAGAGTTTAAAAATCATATACTGCAAAGATTTCAGCTGAGGGCTGGTCAAAGGACTTGCTGCCTCAGTAGACTGTATCAAAGGTATTTCTCTCTCTCCTGTACAATTTTTAAAGCTACTATTTAACCATCAACTTAGAAGACTTGAAAAAAACAAGCAATGTATCAAAAATTAGGAAGATCACAGAGGAGCATAAGACATCTCAAACGTATACTTTTTAAAATAAAAAAGTATTAATTCTGCTCAACTTATTTTATTTCTGTTAACTCCTCTTCTTCAGGATTTCCTTAGAAGGAAATTCCATGGCTTCACCATACTTGCCTTGAAGTTTAAAATATCAGATTAACTTAGACAGCTAGTTAATACCCAGCATTTTCTAAACTCCACCTGTCTGTGCTCAAACTAAATCTACTGATGTTCATCTTTTAAGCACTTCCTGCATCAATTAATATTTTTAATAGTCCTCCTAAATCTCCATTTTATGGAATCTCCCCAGATTATTTTCTGAGCCCAAAGTGTTGTCTATTTATTCCAGTCCAATACACGAAGTATGTACGTGTGTGTGTGTGTGTGTATAATAGCTATTTAAATAAAACAGAGGTGCTTGACATTTTGAAAAGGATTATCACTTGCTTATCAGCTTCTACCACCTGTGGCTGGCAGGTGCCATCCTGGTTTTATAAGCAAGATAAAATTGAGGCAGTAAGGTCAGAAAGCATTTTTGAGATTCTCTCTATAGATTTTATAAATCAGTACATATTCAATAGCTTTTCTGCTTTATCATTTCTTTTTTTCTGGTGATTTCTTCTTGCCCTTTTGTTTTCTCATTAACATCTCTATTAGGGGATGGGTAGGAGGAAAGATGAGGCCATCTGGCCAGTCACTCATTGGCTAAAGCAGAGTCCCAAGAGTCCAGTTTTATAAGGTGGATTCTCTCCAAGGTCCAGTTTACTCTGGACAGATGCAAGTTCACTCCCACGCTATAGACTGTGACCCCATTTCCTGCCAGATGTTTTGCACTTGTGGCTCATGGTCACAAGGGGGGACCAGACCAGTGAGAAGAGATGACTCAGGAAAATGTGCCTCACCTACAGAAAAATAAATAGATGTATAATTCATTCTTCCCCCTTGAACTGTTGAGCTTTTTACCTGTAAATTCTTGGACTATTTGTCAGAAAACAAGGCTGTAACTACTGATTAAAACAGGTTTTGAATTACTTATTAATTTTTCTCCTCTTTATCCTTCCAACATTTTATCCAAAATCAAATGTCACTTTTGTACCACCCACTGTTTAAGAAAGGTTTTTACATTTTTAATTAGTTGAAAAATACCAAGAGTAGTATTTCATGATGCAACTGTGTAGGAACTTCATTTGTTCAATATGACCTTTTCTCCTTTCTTTCCTTTTAATGCTAACTGGCCTCATCCAGCCCCTGACTCACCTGTCTCCTTCTACCTTGCATGTCTACTCCCTTAACCATTGAGCCCTCAGGACAATGAGGTCCTGGTCAGCATCAAATACACTTAGGAACAAAGCCTCGGGTCTGTTGACCCCAGAGACAGTTTCAGTCAAACTAGAGATAACACCTAGGCCTCAACTGTGTTTCAGCTCCGGGCCCAGGAAAGTGGCGAAACCAGATGACAGGGAGCCCTGGCTGAGATCTGGATCAGGTGCACTGGTCAGCTACCCCCCAGCCTAGTGCTGACCAATCAGTAGAGACCATGATCCTAATTTAGTCCCCATGATTTTCCCCCTACAGAACCCCAGAAGCCACAGGGGAGCCAGGTGTTAGAGAACTGGCTCACCTGTGCCTATGGACTTGGTGCCATTTCCTTAAATAAACCTTTACTTTCTTTGCTGCAAACTCCTGTTCACATCTTATTGGGCTTTGATGTGTGCAGGCAAACAACCCCCTTTAGTTCAATAATAATACATAAAAAATATGTGAAGTTCACATTGCAGTGGCCATAAATACAGTGTTTTATTGAAGTTCACATTGCAGTATTTTATTGGAACAGCCACCCCAATTGTTTCCATATTACTTGTGGCTGTTTTTATGCTACAAAGGCAGGAATGTGTCATTGCATCTGAAACTGGATGGCCCACAATGAAAATATTTGCTATCTAACCCTTTACAGAAAGTTTGCTGCTCCTGCCTTTTCTCATTCTACACAAACATTTCTGCAATCCTTAGCACCTTAGGAATCATGTGCTTTATTACTTTCCATTTGTGCAGATTATTTTGTTTCTCTTGAAATCATAAGTCTGAGGTCCTACCTCCAAAAAAAATGGTTTGTACTCTCTATTTTTATAAAGAACTACATGATATGCAAGATTTTCAAAAGATCATAAACACAAATGATGTCTCATCTCTTCCAGATGGTTAATATAGTTTAATGTGTATGCACATGGGCCTGTGATACTACTATAAATTTTTTCACATTTTCTCAAATGCTAAAATAAATGAATTTTGCTTCTGACCCATAACTGAAATGCTATTCAGTGAAAGAGGGACTAAGCCCATTTCTACTGTATAAAATCAAAATACATGGATTTGTGTTACTATGATTTTTTCAGAAAAAAATAATTTCAGACAATTGAACATCCCTTTTGGAGAAGATAAAAAATGGCTCAAATGGTTCTGGGTGTGTCCTTTAAGCCCTGAGCAGATGTTATGAGGAAGCCATCTGTCCAGGGCTAGAAGTACACTGTGCAAGGAAGAGGTCACGTTAAGGGCCCCAGAAAGTTCAGTGTTGAGGAGGCCAGCCTGCTGAAGTGGAGTGGAGAGCACCCAACTTCAAGAGGGTCTCAGAAATGGGATTCTTGGCCTGCACCTTGGAGCAGTCAGATGTCCTGCCCCACCCCCATCCACACACACATCACTGTCTGTGAGGGGCAGGGGAGAGGGGAGGCTGGTTGCCTTACTTTAGGTTTCCCCAGAAGCATAGCTTTACATGCATATCTGAGTATAAGGAGTGTATTTGGGAGGCGGTCCTAGGAAACACCAGTCCAAGAAAGTTAGGAAAGGGAAGGCAGACAATGAAGGGTGTGTTAGCAAGCACATACCCACTGTGGGCCGCTTGAACATAATCCCACAGGAAACTCTAGGAAAAGGCCTCGCACACAGGCCTCAGAGTTATCCCACAGGAGGGGTGAGGTAGCTTCCAGGCGTGTTAATTCCCTGGCACTGACTGGGCCAGAACAGCTTTCCTAGGTTTCAGAGAAAGTCTCAGGCCAAGAGACACAGACACTACTGGCAGTTAAAAGTTGGTCAGTGGGCCCTGAGGAGCTAGGATGACAAGCTAGATGGTATGGTCACTGCATTGTCATCGTACAAGAATATGGGGTGGAGTGTAGGGGGTGAGAATGAGGAGCCCTTAGTTCTGGTCCTGGGCCTAACCCTGGCAAGTTAAATGCCATTCTTTAGACTAAATTTACTTTCATCATCTATAAAATGAGAGTCTTGAACATCCCTTCTAGATTAGACTCAACAAGCGACACATATACAACCCTTAGAAAAAGAGACAACCTCCTTCCACCTCATGGGAGATAGATTCCTGCTCCCCTTGGAGCCTGTTAGAGCTCCATCCCTTTATCAGTACGGAGGTGTCAACATCTTAGCAAAGCGTCAACCCACATAATTGTGCCTGGACCTTATATCTGCACCACACAGGCCACAGTAAAATGGCTGATGTCATGACTGGTGTTTGTATTCTCCTTCCTCTCAGAACATACTGGAAACTGAGAGGTGACCTACCCTGGGTGTACGAGGATGTACTAGGATGTAAAGAGAGCTGGTGCTGGACAGGAGGAGTTGTAGTATTCAATTACATAAAAAGGTTCATATTATTCTTTCCTCCCCTTCAGTAGTTTAAATTATATTGCAATTGAACCCAAAACAACATACACATCACTTACCAATATATGTATTTCCAGAAATGGTATAAATGAAGCTTGTCCATCCTGAAAAGGGACCAGAAACATTAAAAGGTTAGTGTCCATAATACCAAAAGAAATAAAGATATAACAATATATTTAATAATATCTGTCTATATGAAACATAAATCTATAAATTTATGTAACAGATATAAAAGATAAATTTGGAGATGAAATACTTTTCTTTTAGATTATATTTAAAAATTTAAGTTCTGTGAGCTGTATAAAACACACAGTCACACATGCACACACACACACCACTAAGCCTAAATGACTTGGCCCCAAATGTTGTAGAGCCACCCAAGCAGAGTCTACAGTTTGCTTGGCTATATCTCTCTCTCTATATATATCTATATACCAACTGCTGTATGCACAAACTGCTCCTTCCGGTTCTATGATCATGCTAATAATTACAACCACCAGTCTGGCAGTTCATTGTGCTTCTTTCTCTCCAGGAAGACAATGCTAGAAATATGCTTTTCTTCACTTAGTTGCACTTTAGTTTCCAGTGAACTCATTTCTTTTTATCTACCCTAGCAAGAGATCCATGGGTGCATAATCTTTGGGGGCACAAATGGATGGCCTTTGCATTCCCTGGAACTGTCCCCACAATTTCTCCTCTATGGACATTTTTCTGTGAAGAGGATACAAAGCATTCACCAGATTCCTACTGTGACTCATGGAGCCAAGAGCTCAGAACCATGGACCACCTGCCATTAGCTCTTTGAGTTACCAGCACTGGGTTTTCATGGACATTTATGTATTGTGCCCACAGCCCAGAAGAGATGCTATGGTGCCGCTGAGAGAGATGAATCTAGAAACGGCAAGCTCAAAACGGAATTAGGATGTCACTCTGTGCCTTCAGTGGAAAAGGAGGGAGCAAAAAGGGAGAAAATGGGAGACATCTGTAATACTGTCAAAAATAAAATTAAAAAAAAAGAAAGAAAAAGGAAAAGAAAAGATCTAGGAAGTGAATGCAGGGCAGAGCCTGTGTGAGAATCAATGTGATGACACAGTAAACAAAACAAAGGTAGGGGTGGAAGGATCAGAGAGGACATCCCTAGGCATGTGGATGTGATGACAGGTGGGGTGGAATGTGCAACAGAGGCACCAAAGAAAAGGTATAACTGCTAAAACTTAACGTAAATGAGTCTGTTTAAGAAAATCAGAAGGATGGCAAAAGATTTTGTCATCCACTTGGGTGGGTGCCAGAGGATATTTTTCACCTTCGTATTTCAGTTTTTCCTGAGACTTTACTAGACTAAGTTTTAAGGCCTCTGGAAGTAACGCTATTTGCTCATAGCTCACTCACACCTTTTCTCCCTTACTGACCCACTCACTCAGTCTTCTGAGCTCAGTCTACCATCACTTAGTTAAATTTTACCACTCACTGTAGGTGGAGATAAGAAGATGAATAAGGCACAGCCAAGTTTTCAAGTCATGAGATTATGGGGAGGGCGGTTCTTAGCAGATCCTGGAAATACATGCTAACAATTCACAGCTCCATTCCACGTGTCTTATCCCAATGGGCTGACTCTATTAAATGACTTCTCTCTCTGCTTTGTAATGGATGCTAAGCTGCTCTAGTCCTATTTAGCCTGATTTATAATAAAACTCTGCAACAAAACACTTTCCTTAGCTGCTTTTTAAATTTTTTCACCATTGAAAATTGTTTAAATTTCTTTTTCAAAGTGTAAAGATCTTTATTGATTTTTCCATCATAAAAATACACATTAACTTGAAAGTACAGGGGTAGGAAAAAGTAGGTTTACAATTGTGAATGACATTCTTTTGAGTTAATAAAGATAACAATCATAACCTGCCTGTCTTTTTCCATAGGAACAACTGTAAACCTACTTTTGCCCAGGCCTGTATTTTAAGACTGTGAATGTGTGTGATGTTATATAAACAGAAAATCTTTCTGCAACATTTGTACTTACCCTGACATGAATATTGTTAGCAATTCTGTATTTGCACTTTCTGTTTCTTTTATCTTTTATACTGTTTGCTTAAAAACTAGGATTAACTCAATGATCTGTTTGGATACCTTTCCATGTCAAAAAGTAGAGAAATAACTCATCCTTGGGCAAGATTACAAAGCATCCCATTGTAAGGACATGTTGTAATTTATATAAGGTATTTAAAAAGGAATGGTTTCCGAGTCTGACAGAACCTCAAAGTTCTCAATTGCTCAGTTGGGTTTTTATTTGGGATTATTTTGATTGTTCTAATATCATGTCTACTCTAACCCCTTTGCGTTATTCCTACTCACCCTCCAAGCAGAAAACTACTTTATACACAATTGCCTGGGTCTGTATTCTTTCCATTATCTTCTTACATGATCCAAAAGGACCAAACATTTGCTTAAAGGAATGGCCAAGTCAATTTATTAAGTACATTCACCTATTTTTGCTCTGTGAAAAAGCCTTCTATTAGGATATAGAGTCCAACTTCATTAGTAGTAACATAATTCATGTTACTGGTTGGAAGGCACAGAGTTTAGGGGGAATGCTATAGGAACAGGGGGCAATTTCCTTTTTTCCCCCTTCTTTTTAATATGTTGTCCATGTGCGCTTGCTTCTGTTAAGCTTTGTTTCATTTCCATCAAGCATTGTTTCTTAAAGCTACAGCAAAAAGAGCCAAATTGTTTAAGACCCACCACATTTTATTAGAATTCCTTCTCGGCCTTGCGTTAGCAAAAAGTTCTCTTGTGAGATTTTCAAAGCCTCCACTCTCTATCTCCCCCCACCTCTCCTTCCACTTTTAGGTCCTGCACCAGGAATCGATACCATCCCCACATTTTTATTGTGCCATCAGAGGTCACTGGTCCTACAGTTTCCTGTCTTCTGCAAATGTTCTCTCCAAGCTACTGGCTCTTTGCAGCGGGAAAGCTCTTCCCTTCCCTTGGGCAATAAGAAAGAAAATGAGTTGGGATGGAAGTCACATTTTACCTCTGTCCCTGTAGGACAGTTTAATGAGTAACACATTTAAGTCAGTACTCCCTTAGTCAAACATAAAAAATGTAAAACTTTTCTTTTAAATATGTAAATCATTTTCTGTGGCATTTGCTCTCATTTCCATGGAGGTTCCCAATTCTTGAAAGGGTCCCTAGTGAGAGCTTTACTTGGCCTACATTCCTTGGCTTAAGCCAGCTCATTCTCCTCCGGCCTCTCAGTCTTGGAGTTCATTAGTTCAATGAACTTTACAACTACTCCTTACATTTATGGGGTGAGCATAAGTAGGTTTACAGTTGTTCATATAAAAATAATTAATAAATATAATACAAGGAAAGAAAGAATAAACTCTGTGTTTCATGTACTCACAATCGCAAACCTACTTTTGCCCTCCCCTGTATATGTGTGGAAAAGTAGAAAAACATGGCCTGGTGACACACCAAATCCTTGAAAAAGGTAAGCTCTGGGGAGAGAAAAAGAGAAGGAAGAAGCAAAGGAAACGGGGCTAGGAAGGCAATGAACCTCTGGATCACAAAGATGGCCAGACCCCAGTGCTGGTTTCTAAGAGCCCTGCAACTGTGCTCAGCATGGCACATAACCACAGAGAGGGCCCCATGCGTCCCGGCTCACTCCCCTCAGCTCCAAGACAACTGGTCTCCTCGCACGCTACACTAGACACTGAACAAATCTTGACAGGATCACTGTTTCCCAAAATGTAGAGAACAGATCCTTGCTGCCCTCTTCAAGAAACTTCTGGCACTTAGGATGCTGTCTGTGTCCCAACAAACACTTCAGTCTATAATTGGTGACATAACGTGGGCTTTCTGATCATACAGCAACTGACAGTTCAATATAAGATCTCTAAACTGGCCAAGCACAGGCGTTCAATACCCATCTTATAACTAAGCATAAATAGCAAGAGAGAGGTATCAGTTTTGTAGCTCTGCCATCTGGACAAGAGACAGGACCTTGTGAAAATTCCGTCAAGAGAAAATGCCCATTTTACTAAATATGGTGAGTGACATCAATAATAAAATACTCAATGATATTGCATAGAATGGCACCCACACTAAGACACTTGAGAAGATTGACCAGAATAAAATATACTCAGAATGTTTCAAACATTCTAGAATGATCATATGTCTAATGGTCATATGGTCTGTGTTTATAACCCATGGCCATGTAACATTATAAGCTGTCTCTGAAGATCCTATATTTTAAGCAACAATAATTGAAACCTACAGGAAAACCTTCCCTATGGGTTGGTCCACATTGATAATACTGAACATTCATTGCATCAGAGACTAACAGAAAAACTTAGAAATTCAAACTTTTGAACAAAAAAGTATATTGGCAATATAAACTCTTTGGAATGTAAACTCTCAGAAGATAGTCTTCTGCAAACCCAGAATGCAGCCTAGCCCTCTAAGGGACAAACTCCATGGATTATTTTCTTGCTTATAAGCCTACATTGAAGTTTTTCTCAGCAACAAGACATTCAATGTGATCATTTAAACTAAAATAATATTTGTTATTATTATTTCTTGGCTTTATTTGAACAGATCTTTTCTCCTCTTCAAATATGTTAGTATTCATAATTTGTTTTTAATTGCTGAGAAAAATTCAGAAAATAATTAAAATATGTAGTTACAGTAAAACAATTATATTTAGGGCTGCAAAGTAGAAAAACTATTTTAGGTGTTTGAACTTAGACTGAAGCCAAGGTGATAGACAATTTAGAACTAAAGTAGAGAGGCAGAGAATGTCATAAATACTCCTAGGATTATCATAGGACCTATCTAGGCACCTAATTGGTTTTAAGAGAAAAATATTTTTAAACAGGACCTGGAAAATATTGAAATGTGTTTCAATTCTTAGAATAGTTTCTTACTTTACATGGACTCTTAATGTAAGAGTAAATTAAAGATGATTAATTCTCTTAAAGATGATATATCAGAAAAACAGAATACAACCTTCAAATGGATGAAATTATTCATTTAAAAATTTCAAAACTAGTCATTTTTACAAACTATCTGCAAAATCTTGGGTTTCTTTAGTCATATATCCAAGGCACTAACAATAGGGTATTGGTCAGTAAAGTTCCATTAATTTGTCTGGACCTTAGTGGTTAAGAGCCATAGTGAAAGTCAAATTATATGGGTTAGAAATCTCAGCCTTGCCAACACTCACCAGCTAGTTGACCTTGAGAAAGTTACTTAACATCCTTGTATCTCAGTTTCCTCGTTTAGAAAATAGGATAGTCACAGTCCATACCTCATGAAGTTATGAGGACTACAGATATTAGTACAGGGGAAGTTCTTAGAGCAGTTACTGGCAAACAGTGGGCACTTAATAAATGTTAGCGATTATTATTATTATTATTATTATTGTTACTACAAGATGACTCACTGAACTGTGAGCTCCTAAAAATGTTCATGATATTTCCCATCATGAATTTTTTGCCATTTTTTTCTCTTTTTCAAAACCACATTTTAAAAAATGCAAGCATACCTCCCCATGGAAGTCAATTCCAGATATAGACATTTGAGAAAAAAGGAAGAACAAGAAAGCATCTATAATAGAGAGAACATTTTCATGATTTGGGGTTCGGAGACAATTATTAAAGAAACCACAGAAAGCACTAACCATTAGAAAATAGATTGATACATTTAAAGAATTTTTGTTTATTAAAATTGGAAAACAGGCAAAAGAGAGAAGATATGTAACACAAATAACTGAAAATTACTAGTATTCAGAATATATAAAGAGCTCCTACAAATCAATGTGGAAAATACAGACAACCCACCCAAAGGAAAATGATATGACCATTTTATATTTTAGGCTCTGGTTCATGTTTACCACTGCTCTGAAGACTTAGTTTTTAAAAATATATCTTTATTGATTTCAGAGAGAGGAAAGGAGAGGGAGAGAGAGAGAATCATCAATGATGAGAGTCATTGATCGGCTGCCTCCTGCACACCCCTGACTGGGGATCGAGTCCGAAACCCAGGCCTGTGCCCTGACCGGGAATCGAACCCCGATCGCCTGGATGCAAGGTCGATGCTCAATCGCTGAGCCACGCCTGGCTGGGCTGAAGGCTTATTGATTAACATCCATAACTTACAAGTATATTCTAAGTATGAGGGGAATTGTGGCTCAACATTCTAATGTACTACCGGTAGATAACAGCTTTGCAAAAATTACCCATGAATTAAATCATGTGTTGTATATAGTGAACCAAGTAAAAATCACTCGTCTCTATGAAAACACCTGAAAATCTAAAATTCCACATGAATCATTCATGTTGGGAGCATTCTCCTCTAAAAAGCAGATAATGAAAATAGATTTAGGCAGGAACTCTGAAGAGAATTCACCATGTATTTCTCCAGGCTTACTCAATTTTTTTAAAAAATCACCAACCAGAGAAAAAAAATCACCACTTCATTTTTGAGTTGTTGATGATATGGAAAAATGTGCAGCAATTTGAAGCAAGATCATAAGCTTGGTGAGTTGACACTAAGATGTCTTCTGCCTCCAGGTATTCAAACCCTGTGTAATCCCCTCTCTCCAAGTGTGGGCTGCGCCCAATGACTTGGTTTTAAGAAGAAGAAGAAGGCAAAAGTGATGGGCTGTCACTTTTGAGATTAGGTTATATAAAAACTTCCATCTTGCTCACCTTTTTTGGCTCTCTCACTGGCCAGCTCAGATGAAGCCAGCTGTCATGTTTTGATCCGCCCTACGGAGAGGCCCATGTGGCAAGGAACTGACAGTGGACTGCAGCCAACAACCCTCAAGAAACTGAATGCTACCAACAACCACAAGACTATGAGCTTGGAAGTGCACCCTTCCCATTTAAGCCCTGGGATGACTGCAGCCATGACCAACACTGATTGCAGCCCTTGTAAGAGTCCCTGAGCCAGAGGACACAGCTAAACTGTGAGCCACTGTAAGATAACAAATGTTTTAAGCCACTAAGTTATGGGCTAATTTGTTATGCAGCAATATAGATAACTAATACAATGAGACACATTTAAACATATCCTAATGTGATTTACTGAGTAGCTACCATATTCGTGGCATTAAAATCTACTTTCTAAAAAAATTGTTTTGAAGCATTTATTTCTTTGCCCCCCAGCTTTATTAAGATATACTTGATGTGGTTCCTTGCCTTTTTTTCCCCTTGAAGGTAAACAGGGAATCAAAAATATATTAATAATTTAAAAGGGAGCATTAGTTTCCTATTGCTGCTGTAACAAATTGCCACAAACTTGGTGGCTTAAAACAAAACTTTATTATATTACAGTTCTGGAGGTCAAAAGTCCAATAATGGGTTTCAAGGGTCTAAAATCAAGGTGTTGGCTGGGCAGTGTTCCTTCTGGAGGCTTTGGGGGAGAATTCGTTTCCTTGCCTTTTCTATCTTGTAGAGGCTGCCCCTATATCTTAGCTGGTGGCCTCCTTCCATTTCAAAACCAGCAATTGCATCACTCTGAACTCTGCTTCCATTGTCACCTCCTCTCTCTCACTCGGACTCCTGTCTTCCTCTTTCATTTATATAGATCCTTATGATTATATTGGGTCCACCTGGATTACCCAGGCTAGCCTCCCATCTCAAGATCCTTAGTTTAGTCACACAGGCAACATCCCCTTTACCATGTAAGGTAACATATTCACAAATTCCAGAGATTAGGGCATGGATATTTTGGCAGAGCCATTATTCTGCTGACCACAGAAGGGTAGGTTATATATTTTCTAAAGAAATTTTGTTGATTGATATACAGATACTGTAAAGTTAAAATTTGAGGGATGAAAAAAAAAAAAAAAAGGCTTATAAAATTAAGTTTTTCCATACCTTTAACATTCCAGAGCATGCTTTTAAATACCTAGTAGCAGAGGTACTATGGAGGAAGATGGGGAGAACAGAGTGGTTGTTGAGGGCCAAATTTTGATGCAGTCAGAAGACAAAGGGGACATGAGGACCAGAAGCCACAAATTCCTTGGAAAAGATTGATATTTTCCTAGAAATACAGATTTATGTCCTTCTTAGTGAATGATAACAGTGCTATCTGTATATCAGTTTACAGCAAGGAAAATCAGATTGCTCAGCAAAAGATGGCAAAAGTCATTGCAAAAAATGAGAGAGTGAGAGAGACAGAAAAAGAAAACAACTACTTACTCTTATTTTAGCCAAGAACTAACATGAAAAACGTGTGGCGATTGTGAAAAGAATCTGGTACTGTCAAAGACATGACAAATTGGATTATTTGTAAGTGATGCAGCATGCAGCTCCATTCCTGACATTAACTGCCTTCCAAATCATCACTGTATGAAACATCTGTTTTCTGCAAGATTAGCACAACTCCACAGAAACATGCCTCGCCCAAAGGAAATAAAGAGATGGCAAAAATCGATTCCAAAACTATTTATGGGAAGGAATTCAGAAAACATTTAGTCTGATTCATGAGAAATGTTTCCAGTATCCCTTAACTGGACATCCCTTGGGAAATGTGCATTTTCCTGGTATCAGGAATGGGATGTAGCACTGTATGCCTCTATTTCTAGCCCATTTGTTTGGTAACGATACAATGAAGTCAACATTAAATTAGTTAGATTGCAAAGCATATGCCAAAAGCCAAACATAACCCAGAAATCTATGTCACGTCCATTTACCATGAGTAACAAAACAATCAAAATGTTATAAACAAAACATGTCCAGGGTCCAGCCAGTGACCCAAACATTTCAAGGAATATTTGATACAGCAAAGCACCAAAATGAAATTAATTTAGACAGTCCTTGGATTTTATAATGGAATTTGAACTGGACACAGAGACCAATCTGAGAATGAAAGATACACACAGACTAAAAGTAAAAATATTTCATGCAAATAGAAAGGTGGTTTAAAAAAAAGACAAAGGGTGACCTTGACTTCAAATGACGATACTGAAATTTATACAGCATAATTTTACCAACTAACATGTCTGCTTATAGGAAACCAGAACTATCAAGTCTGCAAATAATAAGTGCTTTATAAGATTTGAATTGTTTGTCTGGTACTGCACAGAGCAGCCTCAAACTTTGGATTCGTCACCTAAAGCAAGCATGAATGAGTGTGTGTGTGTGTGTGTGTGTGTGTGTGAGAGAGAGAGAGAGAGAGAGAGAGAGAGAGAGGGAGGGAGGGAGGGAGGGAGGGAGGGAGAGAGGGAACTATAACTATAAGCGATGTCTTAGAGAAAGGTTCTTTTGCTTCGTAGTTGGGTTTATAAAACCCGTGTTTAAAGTGGGTTTCAGTGCCTCAGCAATAAACATGTATTTCTAAGTTACTCGCTTTTGTTTCCATCCAAAAATGTTTTTGAAAACAAATCTCTGGTTTAAAATTCATAGTGACAAAATAATACAGAAGTATAGCTTTGTTAACTGACAGATACGCATTATCTCACGAGGCAATATAGGGTGGTGGCTAAGAGTAAAGCAAAAATTGACATGAACCATACACAGTGCTGGTGGGGTCACAGAAACTGGTCCTCTCGTACATGGCTGTCTGACAATACCTTTTAAAATTAAACATGGATAGACCTTGTGACTATTCCTGGAAACCTGTCACATCGAAATAAGTCCCCATACGGCAGGACATGTGTACAGGGATGCGCACTGCAGACCAGTATGCAGTAGCCAAGTGCAAGGAACAAAGGGAGCGCCCAGTGACAGGAACTGGCTAAACGCACTGCAGTCAGCCCACGGCACAGAACACCAGCATTTAAGAGCCACGTGAGTAGACGGAAGGACTTCCAGGAGGTAGTTTGGTCAAAAAAGCAAGATACAAAAACGTATTTATAATATGATTCTATTTTAGTAAAACAATGACAAAATAACCCCACATATGTGTCTATTTGCATGCATATATATGTCAGTGTACAAAAGTAAGTGTGGAGAAAAACACAGCAAGATCTAATTCAAGGATGCACCTGGGATTTCTCCTAGCTCTGGGATATCTAGAGAAGGTACTGCTATGGGCTGACAAGGGAGGAAAAGGGAATGCAGGGGCACAAACTCAAAAGTAAAAGAAAAAGGTTAAAGCATATGCGTCACTACACTTATCGTCATAAAAATTATGCATAAGAGTAGGGATATGTTTAAGTGAATTAATTAAATGTTTTTCTATATTTAGAGCATCATCCCGATACACTAAGGTTGCGGGTTCAATCCCTAGTCAGGGCACATACAAGAATCAACCAATTAAGGCATAAATACGGGGAACAATAAATCTGTCTCTCTATCTCTCCCCTCCTCTCTTTTTAAAATTAATATATAAAATAAATTTTAAAAGACAAAGAAGAAAATAATGGGTCTGAGACTGATGCCTAATGACCTTGTGTGTAACCATATTTAAAAATAAAATTGGCCTTAAATGCTTGGGAGCTTTCTAATTATTCTTTGTATTTAAATGTCAACCTAAAGGTAAATCTTTCATGGCAATGCCTTTATCAAGAGATGCATGTATCTCAGTCAAGGATTCGCTTGTTCATAAGTAACAAGGTTGGAATTTGCCTCCAGGAACACTGCAAGTCAGTAGTGGCCAGGAAGTCAGGACATGTGAGTCCTGCCTTGTCTTGCCTTTACATGGTCCTGACACTTGGCTAATTATTGGGCCTTAGCGTTCATACCTGTAAAATGACGGGGGTGGCCCAGAGGGTCCTGCCCTAACATTCTATGATTTATGTAACTTGAAAGGCCCCATCAATATTGGCTAGTTTAAACATAATTTAGCATAAACAAAATTCATAGAACTTTGGGCTCAGGTTCAGAATCAAGAACATTCCAGAAAAATTACCCCCCTTTTTTTCCTAAAATGATCACTAAACCCCAGAACCCATCATACCTTTAGGAATAGGCTGGGAATGCTTTGCTCCTTGGTCCAATTTGAAATCCAAATATAAGGTTGGTGTGCGAGTGTAAATCTTGGACTGAAAAGAAAGGAGAAACCATCAGCATCTTTCCAAGAATAAGATTCTTCTTTACTTCAGAATGGGCTGGGGCCTGAATCCATTATATGTACAATTCCTCCTTTGGAAGGCACTGTTAAAGCAGGGTGGGGGTAGGGGGCTGGATGGTTTGCCAGTGCAGCCCCCTCTTAAGGGTCTAGGTCTAAGAGTTAGCCTTCCTAGCTTTACAATATGGTTGACAAGCTATTTCAGGATGACAGCTATCTCCCAACAGCCATTTCTTAAATATGGTCCGATGTTAATGGCTTACTGGGCAATAGTTAATCTAAATTTCTCACTTCCAGTCTTCCACTTGATATGGTAAGTTATCTCTCATCCAAATGTATGCTTCTTCCCAGGTCTCAATAAAGCTAAGTGAGTAATTGGATGGGGTTCAAAACGGGGCTTTTGGGGCCTGACAATGTTCTGTTTCTTTTCTTTTTTTTACTTTTTCATAAAATTTATTTTTATGAAGTTGCAACTTAAATACAGTGAAATGCACAAATCTGAAATATACAGTTTTTTGCTACATTTTGTTTTTTTGCCTATATACCCATATCAAGCCATAAAAAACCATCACACCAGAAGGCTTCCACATGTCCCTTTGGAGTACCCTCAAAATTAATTTTTCCAATAAAAAATATTTACAACTTTTGAAAGATATAATTGATAGACAATAAATGGTGTATGATTTGATACATTTTGACATATATAAATCTGTGAAAACATCAGTCAAGATAATAAGTATATCTACCACTCTCAAAAGTTTTCTCATGCCTCTTTGTAATCCCTCCATCGCATGCTTCCTTACTCTCTAATCTCCAAGTAACCATTGATGTACTTTACTCAATTTTATATAAATGGAATCATATACATGTAATTTTTTATCTTGCTTAATTTATTCAATAATTATGTTCTGTGTCTTGACCTGGCTTCTGATTTCATGGCAATGTTCACTTGATGAAAATGCTCTGAGCTATACACTTGATTTATATACTGTTTGTATATGTGTTATATTTTAATAAAGTTTACAGTTATTAAAAATATGAATGTGTGAGTAGATCAAATGAGAGAATCCAGAGCTCAGAATTATTTTTTCCTTGATAAAGGCATCATTTTGCAGAGAATAATTATGTAAACTCCACGAAACACATGGACATTTCAGCCTTTTTCACCCAGGGCCAACCCACTGTGCCTGTCACATAGTAGGTGCTCAATAAATATTTATTGAATGATGTTTCCTAATGGAAAAGCTCATGTATAATAAATTTATTTATAATATACACAGGATATTCATCAATATATTTACCTACATGTAGCAGAATGCCTCTTTTTCAGGAAGGGTGATTTAGTATGGTCAAAGTGTACATCTGTGCATTAAATTTTGGAATAGACAATTATAAACAATGCTATCAGAAGACTGTTCCCTTTCCTATGAATGTTTCATGTACTGAAGAATTGGGCTTTAAGTGGTCTGGTAGGTGGTTTTACATGGCTTAGAAGGTCAAGATGCATCAATATAGCTTCAAAGACAGGGAAAGCAAATCCCCTTGTGCACACATAAATGAAACCAGAAAGACCTGTGACATCAAATGCAGCCTGAGGCCAAAGACTGACAATCAATCTGAAGAGGTTGAAACATACATAACACAAGGGCAGCACCAGCAAGACACAGGAGCTGATTCTCTAGAATTATTAGGTGTGTAAGACACCATATGGAAAGAATCTGGTTTTGTCTAATGAAGACTTCCAAAATTACCTTTAAAAAGATCAAGGGTAAATGTCACATAATATCAGATGACTCCTCTATATGGGCAATGTTTTGTTTTTTTCCAGAAAAAGAACCCCTGTTTGCTTTAACCGTCTTTCCTAACCTCTGCCTCAGGGGCAGATGCAGCATCCCTGCCAACAGCAAAGAGATTAATCACAAAGAGGTTCTTAGTTTAATTTTTACTAATATTCTCCCAGAATGCAGTCATAAAAATAATTTCCAACTGGAAACCAGGAGTCTTTGATGCTAGGATTGCTTTCCTGCTGACTAGCAAAACACCTTTCTTCTTCTGGGCCTAGTTTGCTCATCTGAAAATCTTTTCTTGAAACTCCCTGATGCTGAAGTCTATTTCTGATTCTGAAATTCTGAATCAGAAAATTAATGTTTTCCTCCATGTTTTCATTTTTAAAATTCCCTTCTGATTTCTCAGACAAGAGCTATAGAAAAGTGAGATGTGGCTGCAATGAGGAGAGCAATGAGGCCTATGGGGAGAGAATGGGGAGCCGCTGATCAATTCACTCTATTCTTGCCTTCAAACTCATTCACCAATCTTGCCCTCTGGGCTAGCTTTTATTTTTCTTCCTGTCTCTAACTTTTCAACCTAATTCATGTTGTCCAAAAAATAGTAACTTATATCTCTAAGACTGCAACTACATAGATACATGTGTGTGTGCGCACAAAACACACACAGAATTCTGTACTTAATGTATTCATTTATAAAACTTTAAACAGAAACCAATCAGGGACATCACAACATTATAAAGCCACAAATATACCCTATTGTCTTTTGGCATGAAAAGGGTTAAAGGGAAATTTTTAATTCATTTTGAAGGTATTTTTCACCACATCATTAACCTAAAATAGAATTCTGATTCTAATCTCCTTTTTATATTGAAAATCAGATCACTGAAGGTTTCAATACAGCACACGTCTTGAATAATCAACTACCCCAAACCTAAACATACATTATTCTATTTCAATTAATCCATAATAAAATAAACCTCATTTTGGAAGCCGTTTCCGTGTGTGTGTGTGTGTGTAGGGTGTGTGTGTGTGTGTGTGTGTGTGTGTACACGCGCACGCACACACAGTTTTTGAAAAGCAGGTAGATTTTTTTTTTTTAATTTTTATCTTCCATGGTAATTCTGTTGAAATAGCAAATATAAATTATATTCATTTAACTCAAGGATGATAACATCAGCCTCGAATACAGTTTAGGCAAACCTGTTTAGGAAACCAGTTTAGGCAAATTTTTCTATTACACACTGCTGATTTGTAAAAAATAAAGAAATATCACCAGAAGGCACATTCTTTTCTGTGTTTTGTTTTGTTTATTTTTATGTATAGTATTAAACTATTAATACACCCTCAAAATAGAATGTGAATTTAAGTAAACAAATCATTCTTTTTTGGTTAAAACTTAGCTATATATCTATTTCCATAGGGTTAAAATAAATTGGTACATTACAACCTAAAATAAAGCATTCCTCTACGGATGTTTCAGCATGAACAGAACTATCGCCCTTCAGTTACATCACTGAAAATTTCCCCTTCCTTTTCTCTGTTTTGGCCCTGATTAATAGTAATGGTGCAGGTACTAAAATCCAAACTATTCTTCTTTTGTCTTTATTCTCATTTCATAATTCTCTGTTTAAAGTATTTAGAATACTTATCTTTAAGGGCTTTAGTCTGCATTTGAAAAGGCTAATGACTTAAAATCTTAGTTCAAATATCAAGTAGGGCGAGGCTTCTAGAAGATAATAACTCTTCATAAGAGGTTAAGGGTAAATTTTGGCTAACCAGCAATAGGAGTGCCACCAAATCCATACAAGTCTTGTCTCTCGTTCTCTATAAATGTGTCAGAATTAAACCCTTAATGAGTCAAAAACACCACTCCAATAATGACCAGAAAACAACCAAGACCAAACAGGGTCTACAAAACCACTTCCTTCCGAATCCCAACTACCTTCACCTTATATCCTTCAAAGGCTTCCTGCTCACCCTGGCTTCTGGTGTGATACCCTTGTCAAGCTGGCTTCCTTCCTGTTTTTATCTGTAAATGTGATCGTAATTAGGAGGTGAAATCACTTGCACATGGAAAGCATGTGGCTTACACACATCTCCTGGGAGCGTGCTACGTTGCTTGCTATGTGTGAGGGTGGCAAAAGAAATCTCTTTCATTTTGCCACTGCGCCTTTCACGAGTAACTGCCACCCACTTATCCCTGAACGCTGCTCATTTTGCACCACGCTGGCCTTCTCTAAAAGCAAGTGGCAGCAATTTGCCACGTGTCAGAGCTGTAATAAATGCTTTTACATTTCTTTTGGGGAACAATTTCAAAGACCCTTTATGATTTAGTGATTTTTCAGGAAATGCACTTAAATCTCAATCTTACTATATGTTGCTTAAGCAAATTATTGTAAGCAACTATTAACAAGTGTGAATCCTCAATATCCAATAAGAAAAAGAAAGTGTTTCTACCTATTCCTGGTTGCTCACTGTCATGTTGGATCACCCCCCCAATGCTGAACATTATATATATTTTTCTTTTGCATGGTTGCAAAAAGAAAAACTAACTTTTGATGAAGACCTTTGCAGATAAATCTCTGACCACATTTCTATTTTTTTCTTCACAGTGAAATTTTAGGTCTAGAAGTCTAGGTATTTTAAGCACTCTTGATAGATCTGTAGGTTTATAGCTAAATGCAATGTGGCCAAAAGCAAATTGGTCAACATGATCATGTGATAAAATAGCAATTCTGCTGAACATGTCTACCGCTAGTCATTGGTTTTTCTAGAGTTGGTAATTTTGCTACACCACAGGGCAGTTTTTCAACTCAGTATGTGCTTTACATATTGTTTTCCCCTACTTAACCCCTTATTGTTAGAAAGTTAACTAATCCCCTGTTGTTGCCCATTTAGATTTTTTCCAATATATCCTTGCCACAAACATAGAAAGGAAGGATTAATTGCTGAAGAAAAAAAAAGGAAAGGAAAAGAAAAAATATCTGAGAATCTGAAAAATGGACAAGAAAACGAAAAAGCTTAACCTGAAAAAAAGTTTAAAGGCACCACCTCCATAGCACAAATAGCAATGTTTGAAAAGCCATTGTCTAGCAGTGTTTGTTTTTGAACAAAAAACCATTTTAGTCAATTGTTATACTAACTGACTTGCTTTCATCCAAATTTTTTGTCAAATCACTTGGTAACTATCTGTAAAAAGTACCCATCTCATCAAAATGTTGACCATCTAATCTTTTCAATCTTAGCTAATTTAAGGAGCAGAAATTGATATCTCCTTACTCTTTTAATTTGAGAATCAGTTTAGGTGACAATATTAATTTTAATCTGCCAAATACTATTAAATATTATTAATATAAGAAAACAATATCTAAACATATTAAGGGCTTAGTATCTAACAGGCACAATTCTAGGTGCTTCATGTATATTAATTAGGCCACTTGTGTTTCCCTTTTTATAAACTATCTGCTCACTAACGTATTTAAGTTTTTATTCATTATTAACTAGCTCCCTCATTTGAAAAATACTGATAGAGAGCCTGTAGTGTGCTAGTCATTGGATATGTATATTGATGAATAAAAGATGTGCTCAGACTTTGTGGAGTTTACTTTCTAGTGAGGAAGACAATTTAAAATATTAAATATATAATGATACAGACTGTAAAAGCAATAAATAGCATACAGAGAGAAAATGAAATGGGGGATAGAAGGTCTCAAATGAGAAGAGGTGGGGGTAAAATGTTTCTAGGCAGGGAAAGGAGGAGCACAGTATGTGGAAAGGCCTGGAGGCAATAAAGGACTTGGAGGATTCAGAAACTGAGAGGAAAACAATATGAAGACACAAAGAAGTTGCTGGAGAGAATGCCATGAGGTGAGTTCAGAGAATTAGAAAAGAACCATTCAGATATAGACCAGAGTAAGGTATTTAGGATTTCTTTGAAGTACAATGAGAACACATTGATCCAAATTTATCTTAAAGAGATGTCTCTAGCTATCATGTGGAGAACTGGAAGGGAGTAAGAATAGGAGAGAAGAGCCCTCTGAAGATGCTGCTGCAATGGACCTGGCCAAGGCTGGGCAGAGATGGGAGAGAGGTAGATAGATTTAAAGTCTATTTTGGAAATAGAAAGGTTTTGCTAATAGACTGGATGTGGGTGGGCGTGGAGGACTGAGATCCAGGGAACTTGAGTATTTTAGGGGCCTGGTAAAGGAAAAGGTACCTGCCTTAGAAAAGAAACTGAGAAGGAGTATCTGGAGACACAAGAATGCATTATCTCAGAGGCCAAAGTAAGGACAGAGAGTGTGGGGCCTGGAAGAGTTAACGTTAGGGGGAAAAAGAAACCTCTGGGTTTGGCCACACGTTAGGGGGAAGTCAGTGGTGACTCAGAGCACTGACGGGGGTGGCTGTCATGTTGAGAGCACTGAGGAAGTGGGGAAGTGGAGATAATGTGTGCAGACAAGTCATCTGCAAAGTAGGACTCTGAGAAGGAGGAAAGAACTGGAGAGTGTGGGATCAAGGGGTTTGGTGCTTCTCTTATCAATTTATATGAGATATGTTTTTTAAATAAAGTAAGGCTGCCCTGGCCAGTTTCGCTTAGTGGTTAGAGCCTCGACCCTGGGACTGAAGGGTCCCAGGTTCAATTCCAGCCAAGGGCATGTACCTCGGTTGCAGGCTTGATCCCCATGTGGGAGGCAACCAATCGATGTGTCTCGCTCACATCAATGTTTCTCTCTCTCTCTCACTTCCACTCTCTCTGAAAAGCAATGGAAAAAATATCCTTGGGTGAGGATTAAAAATAAAGAAATTAATTAAGTAAGTAAGTAATGCTATTAGCCTTTAATAATATCTGCTATAAAAACCTCCCAGTTTGTTTTTGGTCTTTAATTTTATTGATGGCAGTTCTGATATGGGTCAGATCTAACAATCTTTTCCTTCCAATGCTTTTAAACTTAGAAAGTCTTTCTCCATCCAAAGATGAAATTAAATATTTGCCTATATTTTTCTAGTTCAACACTTTAAGCATTTAATTATTTGATCTGTCAAATTGATTTCACTGTGAGGTGTGAGATCGCAAGGTAAACTGGTTTCTCTTTATGAATGGTTAACCAGTTGTCCCAGCTGACTCTTTCCCCATTTGATGATAATCTTCTTTATCATTATTAAGTATGCATATACACTTGGGTCTATTTCAGGTAGGTTCTGTTTCTGCCGATCACACGGAAGAGCCTCAGTGGAGAAAACTTCACTACCTAGCTCAGGAACCCCAACTAACAGAGGAAGATGCATTCCAGAAGGAGTTCTTGTCGTCATCAAGTACATCTCCCATGGGGCTTCCCAACCTCCTTGTCTTCCTCCCACCGCTTTCCCACTCTCATGGTCTGCTGGGCTTTGCACTGAGGAGAAAAACCATCAGCACAGCCCCATTCTCTCCACCACTTACACATTTACACACACTCAAGAAACTCACTACCACACTCAAGAAACTCACTACCACACTCCTTTCGTGCCTGCATGAAGAACCATGCCTTCCTCTTTTTCCTAGAGAACTTAGAGCTTTGAGGAATGAAAAGTTGATTCACCACATTATTCAAAGTTAATTTGCAATTCTCATTGTTTAGAATAGGCTGATGCTCTTCAACAAAACGATGTCTTCTGTCCCCAATCCAAAGCACTCTGATTTTGGAATTCTTGGTTATTTTAAAGAATTCTGATAAAGAGTGGAAGAGATTAGTTTCCATCCCCAGTGCCAAAGGTATCATGGGAAGGACTAAAACCCCATAATCATATTTTGACATATACATGAAGTGCTACCCAAAGAGAAAACAAGAAACTCTTAGGCAAAATGCCAATGGCTCTGTATAGGGTGAGAGTTAGAGAGGGCCAGACAACATATTTAACTTTTGTGAACAAGAATGATTGTGAAAAATCCTGAGCATCAAACTGTCCAGCTAATCAAGAATTTTGGACACAGCCAAAGTATCCTACAGTCCAGTCCTACAGCATCCTTTTCAAGTGGCACTTTAATTAACAGTAACACTCTAGTCCCTCCCCTTCTCACCTTTCCTTTTTTAGGGGAGGAGTGGCGAGAAGAGAAGAGCTAAAGGGGAAGGAGATTTCACAGTCCTGAAATTTAAGCACAGACATGTAAACTGTGAAACTGGACTTGGATTTCTTCACCCTTTGAGTCACCATTCTTGACTGAAGTTGGTTTACAAATGTTCTAATTTTTTTGAAAATTAAAAACAGAGAAAGAACAAATGTTCTTTTCTTATATGACCAATCCATCCGTAATCCTACAAAGGCAACAGTACAATAAAAGCACAAATGCTCCCCGAATATGCCAACAGGGAGCCTTACTTTCCCTTATCACCCACGCATGGATAATGTATTCCAAGGTTGAGTCGGCAAATCCATTAACCAATGCTAGAATATTCTTCACAGGGCTTTATAATATTTTTAATTTCTGTTAGATTTGGTATTTACTAAGATGTTTTTACGAGTTCTTGCAAGAAAGTGCATCAAGATGAGAAACTATTTGGCAAAGATAAGATTTCATAGAGCTCTGGAGACTGATAACTTTGTGTAGATCCGATTAAGGGGGAATTTATTATGGTACAGGGCTTCTCCTGTGTAATCATTTGCAGGACATTTTGACATGGTCAGGGGTATGTTCTTGTACAGACATGAAAGTACCCTTTTGGTGTAGAGAGGGGGGTTTCATTCTGAAGCTTCCTGCCATGAAAATAAGCTACAGCATTGCCAAACTAGAGAGACACACTCAGCGAGTTTAAGTACAGGGGCTGAATGGTATAAGGCAGGGGTACTGTGCAAATAAAATGGGGCAAAATTAGAAAACCTGGGTGTAGGCCTAGGTTCCTTCTATAATGAGCTGTCTGACTTTGGGAAGACTTTTTTGCCTAGTTGGGTTGCAGTGTCCTCATCTGCAAAGTGGTGGAGTTGGAGAGCTGATCTCTCATGTCTATTGCTGCCTGACATTCTGATTCCAATAGAAGTGCCAGAAGAAAAGGGAAGAGTAGGTCTTGGTCGGCTCTGAAAAGCATCTCATACTATTAAGAGCGCTAGACTAGTGCTGCCCTAAGGACTTCATTCAGATCTTAATACCCTGTCCATTACAGCAATGGAAGAAATAAATGAATGGAGCAGTTCCTGTCCAACAGTTACGTAAATGGGCCAGAGATAGCACCTGTTAATTAGGCAAAGTGGCCCCATGTTGTTTACTTCTTCACAGCAGACTAGGAGCTTCAGCCCAAAGCCTGCTGGAGCCCAGCTCAAACTCTCATATATCCAATTGCTTTAAATATACTCCAAATTAACATATTTTTAATCATTTTTGAGCCTACCTACTTTACATACCCTGTGAAACTGCACCCAACATCTGCTAGCCATAAACAATGAACCCTGCAGCCATAAAAGACCCCAAACTTGTTGCTGCGCTGGAGCTCTCTGATCCAGAGAGCCTCTACCTTGTTGCTGAGCAATATTACCTAGACAGGTAAGCCTCCTCTCCAATTTCCCTGACTCCCCCTCTTGCCTAATTCCCTTTTGGTGCCACTGGCTCT
This sequence comes from Miniopterus natalensis, assembly GCF_054644295.1. Lineage (NCBI taxonomy): Eukaryota > Metazoa > Chordata > Mammalia > Chiroptera > Miniopteridae > Miniopterus > Miniopterus natalensis. Next base: position 99,806,973 of record NC_142103.1, on the reverse strand, counting down.
CAAAGGTCTCCAACTGTGAGGGAATTCCCTTCTCATGCAACTTGTCCAAGTACCACCCGCATAAAGTTTCTGTGTTACCGCCTCTCAAGAGCCTGTCTGCTCCTTGATCAATTTGCTGTAGGTAGAACTGCTCTAGAGCTTGGAGATTTGCTTGTGCAATGAAATCTCATGGAACTAGGGCTGGTACTATGATAAATGTGTGTCTTGTTACCTTTTGAGACTATTTTTAAAGTGAGACATCTGCTTTTGTCTGGCTGACAGACTGTCAGTTAAAACCTATGAAAGTATTTAATCACAATCACCAGAAACTCTCACTCAACTTCTGATTAGTAACAGAAGACCTTAAATCAATATCTGACACTGGGAAAATCTACCAGCCAAGTCGTGGTAGTTACTGAGAGACACTCAAAGTCTCCAGGACAGAAAAAAAATGTAGGTGAGTACTGACTCCTGACTAGCAGAGCTGCCGAAGCCACACTTGGAAGCTGCTGGGAAAAGAATGCAGCCAGGAGGACTCAACTGGCAGAACCACTAATTGGTGATGGGGTGGGGATCTACAAGAAAATCCTCCGGTAAAGAAAGGATGGAAAGGCACAAAAATCAATGCTAAAGGAAGCAAGATGGAGTAGAAAAGGTATTGGGTTACTTTTCTTCCTCCTTTTCATAGCCCAGCTCTCCCTTCCACTCTCCTTCTTGTAATTTGGATCAAATTATCATTATTTTATTTTTCGTGAACCTGGATGAGCTGGATTGTAATCAACTCATGTTGGGTTCCAAATGTACGTGCTATCTTCTCAACATGGATGACTCCCATAGACAGTGACATAAGAGCATAGTATCTTTGGAATTTTGCACTGTTTTCATTTTGGTCACTCAGAGGGAGAGATAAAGGCAGAGGAGGCAAAAGAGCAATTATTCCAGCTGAAATATTACTGGCGTATTGAAGATAATTCTAAAATGAAATGAAATTGAAAACTTAAAAAAACACACAGAGAGAAATTACCTGAAAATTTTGACATGGTAGATACGATAACTTTTCCAGGTTTCATGCTTAAGACAAGGAATACATGTTTTGAAGGCTTTCTAAAAAGTTGGAGTTATTCCCCCGGACATTTTGACACCTCTGTGGAGTAACACCTCATAAATGGAGATGGCTTCAGGCTGCCTCCTTCGCGCTGCCTAGACTCTTTCCACCCTTCTTTGCTCTTTTAGACTTAGGCCTGCTTTTCCTGAACCTCCACATTGGGCTGAGCCTCCTATCTATTCTCTCCTCCCCTAAACCCACCATGTTTACTAGACTGGTGACTGACCATAGTTTGGTAGTATTAGCAGCTGATATGCCTGTCTCTTTGACTGTGGCCTTTCAGCTCCCTGATTTTGCCCCCATCTTTTTCTCCCCACCATAACAGGGTCTTGCACATCGTTGGCACTCAGTCCATATTTGCTGAGCTCAACTGAACTATAATGGCATAGATACCTTTCTGGGAAATCCTTCTAATTCCTCACAATATCCATGCTCCTCCTTTAACAGAGTAATCCATATCGAGGACTTAGAGCCCATTTGATTTGAAAGTTTTAAATTCTTATCTTAGAATACTTTGCCTGTCCACTGGAGCACAATTCTTAATTAAGTTTTAAGTAATCAGAATTATATCTGACACCAAATTTTCTCACATTTTAGTGTGTTTGATCAAATTTTTAAAAGCTACATGATCCCAAGGATTTATGCTTTAGTCAAAATAAAGAAATATGTTTACAGCTATCAACAGCATATGTGCCAGTACCAGTCTTTAAAATACTGACGTCTGTCTCATTTATATCCACAAGGGCTCTGCTTTCAATGCAACATGCAAGACCCTCTGCAGCTCCCTGAAGCTGTCCTGCATATTTAACTGTGGTTAGAGACTTATTATATCCAAAAAAATACAAGCCATGACAGCCAAAAAATACAAGCCATGACAGCCATCAAGGACAACCACTGAAACACAAAGTGGTCACTCACCTTTATTGAAGGTGACACCTTGTGGGGTTTTTTTATAGCTTTCATTATCCTCTTAGTCAAAATTTCCTTGCTAATTTTTAATCCTGATTACTACGAACAATGATGTATGAATAGCACAGAGGTAACTTCTGGTTTAAAAGTGCACCTATCCATTCTTCAATTACTGGCGGGGGGGGGGGGGGGGGGGCTTGTCAACACCACTGGAATGTACTTCCTAGGTGATTAGGTCAACAGGGACATCTTGAAGGAATAAGAACATCTGGCACCCTTTGTGCACACCAAGAATGGTATTTTTGGGGTGAGTGGGCTGCCCTGGGCAAGAGAAAGCTTTTGTACAGTTGATCTGATCAGATGCTGACCACTGTTTATTTGAACATTCCTCACTGCAAATGAAGTGCCAACTATGGCTGCCTACAACAGGACAAGTCTTTGAAGTGCTGGGTGCATTTCTTTGGTGTCCTCCTATTTACAAGAAGGCTAACAGACTTAACTGTGCCTCTTCTTAACACTGAATCAGAACCAAGTTCTGCGCTTGTCTGTGGAATGACACTGATCATCTGCTCAGGCTGCATGGTCTGTGTTGGGCAGGTCCCATAGGATGAACTGCTTTGTGAAATTCAAGATGAGACACAACAGCACACAGCACCCCTCCCCACCTTAACTCCGAACCATGCTATGGAAAACCCTGGGAGAGAGGGGCGCAGGAATACGCACACAACCCAGGCAAGCCTTAGGCAAAACCCAGGAGTAGACAAACTTGGTCTTGGACTTCCCTCCAGCCCAATATTTTGCATCATTTCCTTTTCCCCTGTCATAACCCCACCAGATCCGGTTGCCTATACAGCCCCCCTTCCCATCACAGTCCCCATACACTCATTACTCTACTACTATCCATGCCCCCTGCCCCCTCTTTTCTCTCTTTCCCTCCCTCCATCCACACAGGCAAAATCAACTCGCCCTCCTCCTCCAGACTACCCGCAGGTTTGGCATACTGCTGTTTCAGCATTTCTCGTACCACATTATGCTTCTGAGGTTTGCCAGTTTCTCTCCCTGGCTAGACTGTGATCTTATTTGACAGCAGAGGTTGTACCTTATTCATATTGTATCTCTAGGGCACTGCGCAATGTGCACACAGCAGGTGCCTAATGGCTGAACACACAGAGCTCACAGAGAAATAGGACACGTGAATTAAATAACTGCCAGTCCAAAAACCTCATGTGTTGGTGACAGATGGCTGTGCGGATCTAGGGCAGCTGAGAAGGCTTCACCAAAGAGGAGACATACTTTGGAACTTGGTGAATAAGTTCCAAGGAGACAGAGAGGCAAGGTGTTCAAGGAGACAGGGATGGTGACATCAGCTCCACTTCTATTTTGCACTTGACAATATCCCTTTCTCTCAAATGCTCTATGTCAAAGGGAGCCCAGAAGGCTCTCTGCCTTATGCTGGTATTTCCTTTCCTCTCTCCCTACACCCACCCATTAAAATACATTTACTTAACATCTTAAAAGGGAAATTCAGCCAGAATTCATTGGGTGATTGTGACTTTCTTAGATGGGGCTTTTTTTTAAGCATTCCTCACAACATCTAATTAAACATGGACCATAAAAGAAAAATCAATGGAAATAAAAACCAGAGGAAAATGAAATTATTGTCAGAAACATAAAATTGCATTGTTAAAAATCTTGGATTCCTAAAATGATCAAACATACTAGCTCTCTAGAAACTGACTTATAGAGATAATAGCCATCTATTTTTTTTATGTCCATTTAATGTTTAATGTAACATTGAATATTACAGTATTTTTCGTAGCTCCAAAATCTTGATTCCTAAAAATATTAACAAGTTTACTCATTTGTTTGATTTTAAAACTGTTTTAAAATTGTAATGCTGCCCTGGCCAGCGTGGCTCAGTAACTAGAGTGTCAGCCCCCACACCAAAGTGTCTTGTGTTCAATTCCCAGTCAAGGGCACATACCTGGGTTGCAGGTTCAATCCCCAGCCCTCTCTCACATTCATGTTCCTCTCTCTCTCTCTCCCTCTCTCCCTTTCACTCTCTCTAAAAGTCAATGGAAAAAATATCCTCATGTGAGGATTAACAAAAAATAAATAAAACTTATAATAGCAACACGAACAAAAAAAAAACTAACAAATTAGAAACAGTCTCATAGATAGAGAACAGACTGACAGCTGTCAGAGGGGAAGGGGGGATGCAGGGTTGAGCAAAAAGGGTGAAGGGATTAAGCAAAAAAAAACCTCACAGACAACAGCATGGTGATTACCAGAGGGAAAGGGGCGTTGGGGGAGGCAGAAGAGGGGAAAGGGGGAATAAATGATGATGGAAAAAGACCTGACTTGGGATGGTGAAGACATAATACAATATATAGATGATGTATTGTAGAATCGTACACCTGAAACCTATATAATTTTATTAACCAATGTCACCCCAATAAATTCAGTTAAAAAAACCCATGAAGTTAAAAAATGTTGTGCTGTTCTTTTTGTCTTTAGAATATATTCCACTAAAAAAATGTACACTCAGAGGACTATTTTTAAAAGCCTTTAAAATAAATATTTTCTCTGTGTGGTTATGTTGTTAATATCTTTACACAAATGTTAGGTTCTTCATCTGTTTCTGTTTGTTTTTAATTTTAAAATTTTTTTCTGCTCTGGTTTAACTTGATGTTTTAAATATGTGTTTCCATCTTTCAAAATTAAAAATAAAAGACATACTGAGAGAAGTCTCAGGTCCATCCTAACCCAACCCCTCAGCTCAAAGGGAATGTTTTTAAAATCTCCAGTTTTTAAGTCTATCACAGAACACTCTGATTTATAAATAAAATAAATTAACAGAGAGGCATTTGGAAGGGAGGATTCCTTTCTGAGCAAGGGTTGTTTTCCCTCTGCTTGCTCTTTGGGACAGCTGGAGCCTGTTATCTTGAGCGCCCTGTCACAAACCTACTGCCTCCAACACAACCTCTGCCTTTAGGAAAATATCCATCATCCTTTTTCAAGCTAGACCCATGAGCTTGCTGGAATACTTCAAAGGCAAAAAGAGGGGAAAAAAGGTGTGCCTGTGCTACCTGTTTTCTTGATTTAATCATTTTTAAATGTTACTTTGAGAAGTTGTTCTTTCAATCTTAGGGCCAGCTCTCCCCATATCACAAAGTGAACAGAAGCAAACTTGGAAAGGCAGGCGAGGGGAAGAGTTAAGAATTTGGGGTCAACAGTAAAGTTAGCAAGATCTATTTAAAATGTGCAGCGTATATTCAAAGAATCCAAATTTCCCCTGAAATAGAGAAATAGGTACAATGCAAAAATGTTCTAAGTTTACTCTCCAGTATTATGATTGTCAAAAACCCACTACCGTTTGGACATGTTATAAAGGTATTTCCCTGAAAGCTACATAAACTGTAACTTCCAAATCAAAGTAAGGTAGAAGGAATACTGACAAATTATATATTGGGAATAAAGCATTTCAAATGAAAGCAAAAGCTGGAAAATTTGGTTTTCTCTCTGGTTTCTCAGGTTGTTTCCCTTTAGTTCTGGTCTAGGACAAAGTAAGAGAGAGAGAGAGAGGGGGAGAGAGAGAGAGAGAGAGGGAGAGAGAGGGAGAGAGGGAGGGGGAGAGAGAGAGGGCGTGTGTATAGGACAAAGTGTGTGTGTGTGCATGCACGCACGTGCACACGTGTACCCATGTGCGCACCAATGGCCTTCCACAGCCCGGAGACTCCATCAGCTTTCTGAATCAGAGGTGACAATCACAGATTTAGTTATAAATCTCATGCCCACCCACAACCAACACAGGCTGCTTAAGTGGGCATGTTGGTTTGGGGCTGGGAGAGAATTGCCTGAGGGACACAGGGTCTTCCAATGCCTGCCACAGCTAAACCAGGGTACAGAAAAGTTATATACAGCAGGGACACATTGAGAGCTGGTATGTATGCCCCCTACTTGAGATCAAGCCACACCCTTAAAACCCACAGGAAAGATGCTAAAGCAGACAAGACGCCTGCCTGCGCACCCCACGAGATCCAACCCTCTGCTCCTCGTTGTCATTGCTTGAATTTCAGAAACCTACAGGAAACAATCTGGGTCTTGAAAAACAGTTTAGCATTCACTTTTAAAGAAAAAAAATCAGTCTGGTTTTTATTTCCCTACTTCTTAATCCCCTAAATAGTTTACTTTAGAATATACTTTAGCTAATTTTATTGTTCTCTCAACTCTTTAGTTAGCTCATATGAAGCTTATTGCAATAATCCCTATATTGTCTTATCTTCTTACTACTTTGCCCTCATTTCTCTCATTCCGGCATCATTTACATTTTAATGATAATATTTAGTGACTGTTTTGTATGTAGCGGGCACTGAATCAGGCCCTAGGGGCACTGCGGTAAGAAGATCTGAATGCTTTACATGAGATTCTTTTGGAAACGGAATTTTTAAACTTTTGGTTATCTTCCAATACATGAATATAGTCTCCCTCAGAAGGAAGATTCTTTCGTTATATTTGTAAGTCACACGAACACCATACAAAGTTTTTGTAAAGAGGTAAAAAGAGCAGCCAGGTATTGTTCTAAGTTACGTACACATATTAACCAATTTCATCCTCCCAGCAGCCCTCTGGGTCATTTAAGTACCTCCATTTTACAGATGAGTGCCCTGAGGCCCAGCAGACTTTAGTGATTTCTTTAAGTTAGTCAGTGGTGGAGTTGGCCTCCACCCAGGCAGTCTGGCTCCAAATTGCCTTTTTCTGACCCCAGTGGGGCCGAGGCCTCCTTAAGGTTTGCTTCTGACATAATGGAATTTAGAACAGCAGGAGGCAAGTAGAGGAGTTTGTTGGAAAAAGAATCCTGTTCCAGAGAGAACTGGCAGTAAATATTGCTGATTGGCTGCCTGATAAGAATGGAATGGGGTTTGGAGGATTTCAGATTCTCATGAAATAAACATGTGATTTTGACCTTCCAAAAGTGACAGAAACTATTCTAAGTATCTCATCTTTCTCTCTCCCCCCTTTCAGCCGTCACTTGGGACTGTACTCTTCTGGCAAAATCTTGCTCAAAGTTCGTCGTGGCTTCCCAAGGGCTGAGACACATACAAACTGAGAAACAGGGGCACATCTGTCTTTGGGAGTATCAAAAGGACATCTGAGTTATTTGCAAAAGCTAATATAGCATCTTGCACAAAACCCCCTCATCTTCTTTGTGGATGTAGGAACTGAAGTCCAGAAAGATTAAATAAGATTTGCCAAAAGCCACACAGCTGGACCCTAACATCTTCTATAGGCTCATAATCAAACTGGTCCTAATGATGAGTAAGCCCCCGTCTTGGACGTCATGGTCATTACACACATTACTAATAGTGGCCCCCAGACCACAGCCTCAGCATCACCTGGGAGTGGTGAGAAATGCAGACACTCAGGCCCCACCCTGACCTGCTGAATCAGAATCTGCATTTTAACAAGACAGTCAGGTAATCATGAATTTTGAAGTTGGAGAAGCACTGAAATGATCACTAATTCCATTTTCTAGATATTTTAGCTGTAGGGATGGGAGTTGCTGTTGACTCTACATTAATTATAAGTACATCAATCTCTTGAAAGGTATATTCTCAGCTCTACCTGGTAACTTAACATAATATTATCTTCAGTGTGTTTTGTGGAACATCTAGACTTTTAAAGATCCAGTCATTCCTCTGTGAGCTACAGATGTAGAAAACTGTTTTTATGAGACCCAGAAAAAAATGGTCAGTAGTCCTCCCATCTTTACACTGACTCATGCTGGTGTCTTTTCTTCAGAGCAGGTCAATTACCTGTCCCAAATCCCAGCAAGTCCCTAGACAGTAAACATAAATCTCAGCCCACCTCCTACCCAAGTTAACACAAATAATCAAAATAATAATAGTAACAGCTACTACTTATGTGGTGTTTGCAATGTGTCTAATGCTGTTTTAATAGCTTAATGTATAAAAAACTCACTTAATCCTCTCAGCAATCCTATTTGATGGGTGAGAACACTGAAGCACAGAGGTTACGAGGCTTGCCCAAGGCCACACATGGTGGGGATTATAATCCAGGTCATCTGTCTCCAGACTCCATGCTGGTACCCACAACAACACACTGCTTCTCAAAATTATTCAAATTAATCCTAAACAGGGTTGCACGAGTTCCTTATTAAAAGGCTCTCATAATGAAAACTGATCATTAATTTAGGGGAATGTAATTCACTTTAAAGATTTTACTCAACAAAAATAAACAACTTAGAGGCCAGCAGCTACTAAGACATTACATTACAAAGTTAAGACATTACCTCCAGTCTCTAATTCTTGGTTGTAACTGCAAGACTGTGCAGTCTGCTGCTTGGAAATGCTTTAAAATGTCATTGTGCCTGTAACTGGAATTGGCTCTGACATTAAAATTGCATTGTGTCTTCTATAAATGAGAAGCAGTGTGAGCTCTGAGGATTCGTGATATTGCTGGCTTTGCTTACCTATTAAATCAGTGATCTCATTTCTCTTTTCAGCTGCAGACAGCTCAACTCTTTTTGTCAAGGAATGTTAAGGACAATTCCATAAAGCCTTGTGCTCTGGTTGAAGTGGATAGGGATCTCTCTCTCAACACGTCTCTAGAAAGTTAAAGTCCTGGAAACACAGAGTGCAAAGCCCCCCCTGGAAACAGAGCAAGCAGCTTCTGGGGTGCATGAATTCAGCTCTCCTTAGACCTCCCTAACCAACTTCACACACAGCAATGTCCTTTGCCTTATGCCAAGAAGACCCCACCGTATCTGAATTGTCCTCTGTGCTGCTGAAGGGAAGGAAACTCCGGCCATACAGCTGGAAAGGGCACTGCCCAATGCTCGGCGAAACAGAAATGGGTCACAGAAACAAGATGAAGTCATGTTTCCAACTGCGAAGTACGCACAGAGAGCAGGCAGATTATGTGCTGAAGAGGGAGCACATTTGGATTACTTCTTTTTGCACCAGAAACACAAAGCAGAATAATGCACATGCCTAGGCCTGGTACAGGTAAAGAATTGTGGTTATAGTGTAGAAAATATAAAATCCGTTAAGTTCCGCCTGGCCGGGTGTGGCTCAGCGGTTGAGCGTCGACCTGGGATCCAGGAGATTGGGGTTCGATTCCCGGTCAGGGCACATGCCCTGGTTGCGGGCTCGATCAATGACTCTCTCATCATTGATGTTTCTATCTCTCTCTCTCCCTCTCCTTTCCTCTCTCTGAAATCAATAAAGATATATTATAAAAAAAATCCATTAAGTTCCAACCAATAATCATGAGAAAACTGTTACCATGAAATGCACCCCACTGAGTGGCTGGCTAGTAGCCACTGCCAAGCCATTGTCCCTGTGGGTGTGTCTAAACACAATTTAAATTTATATAAATTAGTATGCAAAATAGTTTGAAGTGCTGGCAGCTCACAGGGAGAATGGCAAAGTGGTTCCTAATTTCTTTCTTTTTTTTAAAAGAGGTTTTCATTCTTTTTTTTTTTTTTTTTTTAATAGATCTTTATTGATTTCAGAGAGGAAAGAAGAGGGAGAGAGAGATAGAAACATCAATGATGAGAGAGTCATTGATCGGCTGCCTCCTGCAGGCCCCTGACTGGGGATTGAGCCCGCAACCCGGGCACATGGCCTGGCCAGGAATCAAACCTCGATCTCCTGGATCCTAGATCGATGCTCAACCGCTGAGCCACGCTCAGCCAGGCGGTTCCTAATTTCCTGATGCTCTCAACTCCTGTTGGCATGTGTGGAACTGGGTGTCAGGGCCCCTCCCAGGTCCCCTTGGATGCCTTTTAACTGTTTCTGTGCCCTCCACCCCAAACTCAATGGCTTGGGATAACTAATGACTTGGGATAAGGGAGCATGAGGGCCCAGCTGCCTAGCCCTGGGGTGGGGTGGGACAACTCAGAGGTGGACTGATCCTTGAGTCCCCATCCTCTTTGGGACTTTATCTGAGATGATACATTTGCTTGGGTCCCTTCTCTGTCCCAGTTCCTTTATCTGTCCCCGAGGGACACTTCCTTTAAAATCAGTTGCACATGAATTCTCATCTTGGGTCTGCTTCTGGGAACCCTACCTAAGAGACCACGCTACGACAGCTAACTCCCTAGCTGGCCGTTACTTCAAAACTTGGCCTCCCAGCAGCAGTTCTGGTGCACAATTAACATAGTACGTACCATACCCTTTTCCTACCACAAATCTGTCCACAATCTTTAGCCTCAATTGATCGTACTGGATTAAAATGGTGGGACCCTAAGCTGAAATATTATAGTCTTATTGAGAAGAATGTACAGGGTATGACAGGTATGGGATAAATAAATGTTCAAATTAATTTAAAAAACATTTCTATGATGCAGTAGTGTGTTTTTCTTACTAAGTTTGGCATAAATAATTTAAATAAACCTTCAGGGAGAGGAGTTGGTTTTGGTTTGTTTCTTAAAGTTCGTGATCTTGCAGTTCCAAGGAGCTATACAATTGCATGAGAAGCAAATGGAAAGAAGATAAATCTGCACAAATTAAAATTTACCTGGAAAATTTCTTTTTGACCAAATTTTTAATATGAACTTGCTTTCTTATGATTTTTCTAACTCTCTGGGTTTGCATGTGGCAAAACATTCTGAGTCTCCTTAGGTTTCACTGATTCTGTCACCTCTGAAGCAAGTCCATCCCACGGTACATGAACTGTGACAAACCCAGTGAGAACTGACGACCCAGATGGGGCCAGCCTCATGTCACTGAGTACCTCAGCTTTCCGACACACATAGTATCATGGCTCACCTTCACTCCCAGGGATTCTCCAGAGATGACAGCAACAGTCACACCATCCTTACTGGGTTTAGGAATTTCTTTACTTTTCAGTTCCTGGTACTGAGGCTCCACCATCTTCTCTGAGCTCCTCAAATTAACCCACAGTTGTAGGCCATGGGCTGGCTCCTCTGAGCATGGCATCTCGGCGTGCAGAATGCCCCGGCCTGCAGTCATCCACTGCAAATAGCAGACCAACAAGAGGGAAATGTAACTCAGACTCAAACAAGTCTACAGGTGGGACCATTATGTCATGGTAACTGAGTGATGTACCTTACCAGGCATCATAAGGAATAAGAAAACAACAATGACAACTTCTGGAACCCTTTCTAGTTTTCCCAATGCATCCCATGCTTCCCATTTGAAATCAAAGCATCAGATCTGAAATTCACACAAATAGAAAGAGCCTCTCTTTGGTAGCCCTGAGTCTTCAACTGAGCACTGAGATGAGAAGATACAGGCAGACAATATATTGGGGAGTGCTCTTGGGAGCATCTTAAAAAGTAAAAGAAAAAGCCTGATTGGGTAGGGGGAAAAGCTAGCCAGCAATGCAATTACAACGAAGGCCTTAACCAATCTAATAGGGACGTCTGGAGTTGAGTAAACCTTCAGAATTGTCCCAAATTAAGGTGAGGTAGGCAAGCTTTTTTATCCCCACTTCAGCAAACCAGTGCGCCACCCCCAGTAGGGAGCACAGAGCCTTGGAAGAGGCAGTTCCTGCTGCAGAGGGCAGTGCCCAGGGCGGGATGCAGCTGTGAGCCATCAGCAGCCAATGTCTGCAGCAGCTGGAGAATGGGTAAGTGTGAGGGCCTAAAGGTACATGTGCAGGCTCCACATGGATGGGTGATCTGAGTCTCTGTTTGCTCAATTCTAGTAATGGAGTCCTCGCTACCTAGAGAAAACAGTCATTGTTTCCACTGTTGTAGAGATTCTTCAAATATTTGTTTATTTCTTTATTAAGAGCATATTAGGGATGAAGAGATGGAACATGGTAGATTCCCTGCCTGTCTTAGCTTGGGTTCTCCCACAGAAGATCCTAAGACAAGGACTTCTGTGCAGGTAGTTTATTTGGAAAGTGATGCAGAAAGCACAAGTAGGGAAGAGTAGGGAAGAGTGAGCTAGGCAAGGGAGAAAGTGAAAATGGGGTTAGTGAGCAGGTTACACCTGTGGGCACCTGGAGCTCAATCACACTGCGATCCACAAAGACATACCTTAGAATCATCACATGGAGGGCAGAAGAATGGCCACTTCCCTGTTGAGCTCACAGCCAGTCATCACATAGACCTTCCAGGCCATCTCTACTTTATGTTCTGCTCCAGTGAAAGGTTACTGTTAACTTTTGGCCACAACTCTATCCTTTTGCTTTTTTTTCCGCCTTCAAATTCCATGTTCATTAAAACACCATGAGTCAAATATTTGCAGTTATCAATCTGCCAAGTATGTAAATGATCCCAGAAAGTAGCTGATATAAAGTTCAGACTTACAAAATTTGCAAAGATTACCCAAGAATTTCCTGGAGATTTTAAATTCTAATACGTATCAGACAAGTCTAGGATGGTGGCAGGGTTTGGGTCATTGTCTTAAGCGACAACACCTACCCCTTCAAACGAGCTGGAAGATAAGTAGTAAGTTGTTTCAAACACAGCAGAAAAGTCTATAAAGATGAGGACCGAAGCTGGAATGCTGAATTTGGCAACTGGGACATCATGAGTGACCATTACCTGAACAGCTTCAGTAAATGTTTGGGGGCTGCTGAGAGGCCAACACTGATTGCAATGAGTGAAGGATGAAATGGAAGATAAAGGAAATTGAGACTGTTACTCCTCATTACTCTTTTGATAAATGTAAGAGAAAGACTAGGTGGTAGCTAAAAAGTGATGGAGGGGGTCAAGGAAAGTATGAAAGAGGAATGTAAGAGACCCATGCAAGTTTCCAGGCTGAGTGAAAAGATACAGAAAGGGAGAGGTCAAAGATATGATAGGGAGGAAAATGTGAATGTACTGGCAGTGGGCAGATCAAGCATGCACAGCCAACAACTATTAAACCATCAGATTCCTTGTCCTTGGCCATACCTGCAAGTCTCCTGGGTTCAACTGACCAACGTGTCCACAGAAGTCTTCATGGGCCATGCTGCCCCCTTCCAGGAGGTAAGATACCTTTGAAAAAACAAGCAGAAGAAAAAGTAGATGTTGGTTAGCTGTGAAGAGTTGTTTATTTTTCCCACAGAAAATGTGTTGAGGAAAATTTCAGGAGCAACTAAGACAGTAGGGTTAGCTGAGGGAATGAACCTCAGTGAAAGGGCTGTGCTAGCCCACACATCTTTGAAAGAATTTCACACAGGAGCCCCTTCCTTCCAGCAGAGGCAGACCTGGTCATGTCAGAGCTCACAGCCCAGTGAGAGGAGCCCCCACTTAACTCCTTAGCCCCATAGGCCATGGTCCAGCCATGGTGGGTCCTAGAGCTCAGGGTGAAAGAGAAGTAGCTCCTGTTGAAACAACTGGGGCCTGGTGACCAAGTGTGTGTGGTCACTCAGGTGTGTGGAATGGCAGACCTAAAAGGTGACTTGAGAACTCTAAAGGAAATGTATTTCTGACACCAGGCACACAAACTAAGTACTCAATAAATGTTTGTAAAATGTGTCAAATAAATTCATATGAATTAAAGTCAACTTTCCAGAGGCAGGTCCATACTAAATCTAAAAGTGAAAAGAAATTCTGGGCTGTTCAATAGAGCAGCCACTAACCATGTGCAGCTGCCATTTTTGATATTTCCTTCCCCGTGGAGGGTATTCCATTAACATCAATACTCCTAGGCTCTTGCTGTCCTTCACCACCCCTGGGAAGGAAACAACTTAATCTGATTGGAGGACATGAAAGCAGAAACCACCTGCATAGCTGAAGCCCTGCCCCTTTCCTTCCCTTTGGGGAACCAGCCTCCCTACAGAAAGCAAGTGTCCTCTTTAGCTCTCTGCCTCTGTGAGCTCCCTGGTGGTGGCCTGCAGGATTCCAGCACAGCCAGTGATATCTGAATAATGTCTGCCTAAGTTTCATGTGCAGTATTCAGAAGCAGTTGCCTGCAGATATAAGCCACGTTCTCCAATCTCAGCTTCACCAGAAATAAAGGAATATTTTGGTCTGCCATCTTTCTTACTCTTTTATCTACTCAACTTGTTCAGAATCCAGGCTGGGAAAACAGGCAGTTTATTCTGCCTCCTCATAATTCAAACCAAGGACAATGAAAGACCTGATACTGTAATACTGTTGAAATCTTATACTGTACCTTTATAATAAACCCACCTCTTCTTCAGCTAACTATTGGGTGCCAGCTTCTGAAACCAAATGTTTATAGAGAACTTACTCCAGTGCAAATCAGGGCTAGCTGACAGGAGGATTCTCCATGTGTCATCTTACAGAGCAATGTCACTGAAGTATACAGTGTACGGAATGTCCTCTGCAGCAAGTGACAAGTGACAGGCAGATGGCTACAGAAACTGGAGTTTCTAGGTTGTGGTGGTTAATTTTATGTGCCAACTTGACTGGGCTAAGGGATGCCTAGATAGCTGGCAAAATCTTATTTCTGGGTGCGCCTGGGTGAAGGTATTTCTGGAAGAGATGAGCATTTGAATCCATAGATTAAAGAGGACAGCCCTCACCAATGCAGGTGGGCATCATCCAATCCACTATGGGGCCAAACAGAACAAAAAGGTGAAGGAAAAATCAATTCTTGCTCTCTTTTCTTCAAATAGGACGTCTATCTTCTCCTGCCCTCAGATCAGAGCTCCTGGTTCTCTTATTTCAGACTCTGGGACTTACACCAGGAACAAATTCCCACCCCTGCTTTCAGGCCCAGGACCTCAAACTGAATTATATCACCAGCTTTCCTGGTTCTCCAGCTTGTAGATGCCAGATCATGAGACCTCCACCTCCATAACCACGTGAACCAATTCCCATAATAAATTCCTCTTTATACCTATCTCTATATATCCTACTGGTTCTGGTTTCTGGAGAACCCTGACCAGATTTTAAGTCTAAAACCTCCATCTGGGAACTTGGTATAGTAATGGCAACAGTGCAACATTGGCTTGGAAATAAAAGAGACCCATTTGTACAGAAAATTAATAAACACTGCCTTTATAATTATTCAAAGTGTATGCATACTTTTTTTGGATTGCCCTGTATGGTGACAGTCATTTCAAATCAATGGGCCAAGGATCCATTTTCCAATAAATAGTATTGGAAAAATTGGCTGACCATATGAAAAAAGAGAGTAACTCCCATTATACACAGAAATATGTGCCAAATGGAAAAGGGATTTAAATGTAAAAAATACACTTCTAAGATTTAAATCTAAGGAGAGAATATAGAATGTCTATACAAATCTATCTTTGCAATGTTTATTATCATAGCAAAAAGACAGGATAATCTGGATGATGGATTAATAGAATACATTTAGCTAAATTATGGTATAGCTATACAAGGGAATATTATGCAACTGTTAAAAGTAATATAAATCTCTATTTACTGAAACAGAAAAATGACATTATTTAATTTAAAAAAAGCAGGTTACAGAACAATAATTTTATTTAAAGAGATCATATACAATGATCCATCTAAATGGGTTCATTTAAATAACATTGGATCCAGTTACGTCAGGGTATGCATGGAGGTACTGTTAGTGAACTAAAGGAGTTCATTGGCCTGTGAACATTAAGGCCTAATCAAACTCCACCAGGAGTTTGCAGCAAAGAAACTAAAGGTTTATTTAAGGAAATGACACCAAACCTGAAGTCACAGGTTAACTGTTATCTAAGACCTGGCTCACTGATGGCTTCTAGGGGATGGGTTACATAGGGGAAAACTCATTAATCATGGTGGAGTTAGGGTCGTGGCCTCCGTTGATTGGTTGGTGCTGGGGTAGGGGTTAGTTGAACTTTGTATCTGGTCCTGATGTCAGTCATGGTATTGCTCTATATGGTTTCACAAGGGTGTGGTCAGTGGGGTCTTTCTGGTTTTCTGGACCTGGAGCTGAAACACAACTGAGACCTTGATGTTATTTCAGTTTGACCAAAACTCGTTCTCTGTGGTCAACAGACCTGAGCCTTGGTTCCTAAGATTATTTGATGCTGATCAGAACCTTTTATCCTGAGGGCTTAGTGATTAAGGGAGTGGGCATGCAACAGAGAAGGAGGCAGGTGAATCAGGGTGCTCCTAGGCTGGGCACAGCCAGTTTGAATCAAAAGGAAAGAAAGGGAAAAGGTCAGACTAAACAAATGAAGTTTCTGCGTGGTTATAGTGCCTAGATGGACACACAGCAAAATGTGAACTGTGATCATCTCCAGATGGTGGAATTGCATCTGCGTGTTGTGACCTTCTTTCCACTTTTCTGGTAGTTTGGGTGTTCTGGAATGAGTACTTTACTTTTTTACAACAAAAACAAGTCATTTATTGTGGGAAAATATAATGCTGCTGCTGCTAATAAATGAATGAAAGTAAGTGATGTGAGTTGTTCCTTGTTTTGGTGAACTGGGGCTGGGCAGGAAGGCAGTGAGACATAAGGGAAAACACTAAGAATCAGAAGAATAACTCCATGTTACATGTGAGGACAACAGAGCTAGCTCTGACTTTAATGTCACTAAGTGGAAAAGACCTGGAACTGCTATAGAGGACATTCAGGCCAAAATAGGAATTAAGCACTTAGGACTCCACACAAAGCTTAAAAATTCCAAATTACAAAGCAGCAGCCCAACTACCAGGAGAAGTGTCTAGAATTGCTTTCCTTTTCCTGTTAAGCATGCATTTTCAATTAAAATAACTGCATAATAAAGGCGATTGTCATTCTGTTTGGGCTGAAGCTCTCCTTTAGGTTCTCAAAGGAGTCTCTTTCAAATCATATTCTTTCCATCCCCAAAGATTTCTCAATTATCTAAGCCTAGGGGCTTTCAAGTTGTTAATCACCTCAAAATATGTCAGGCAAGTTTATAATGTAAATTGTGGTGAGCATGACTCATTTATTTTATTTTATTTTTTAAATACATCTTTATTGATTTCAGAGAGAGGAAGGAGAGGGAGAGAGCGATAGAAACATCAATGATGAGAGTCATTGATGGCTGCCTCCTGCACGTCCCCTGACTGGGGATCCAGCCGGCAACCCGGGCATGTGCCCTGACCCGGAATTGAACCCCGATCTCCTGGATCCCAGGTCAATGCTCAACCACTGAGCCATGCCTGGCCAGGCAAGCATGACTCATTTAAAGATGAATATTTATGGTGGACACCAAGAGGCTTGTTTTATTTTTTGTGGGGTTTTTTGTTTTGCAAATTTTATTTTAGAGAGCAATTCCAACACTATTTCTAAAAGATTGAGAAGCCAATTTATCCCCCTTCTCCTCTAGTTTTGAAATAGGAATGTCCTCTTTTCTCTGCTAATACAGAAATAAACATCACTTCTCCCATCCTAACACTTTAAAACCTGTATCAGAGAAATCTGGTAAATGAAGATCTGCTGAATCTGTAATGCCTACTTTTTACTACTTACAGCAAATGTACTTTCAGCCTTTGGGGGGAAATGAGAAACCAGAGAAATGACTCTTTATTATTATTATCTTTTATTTTTTATTTATTTTTTGCTTAGTGCTATAAATGCTACACTGAGACCTTAAAAGTCTAAATGAATGCCTGCAAATTTTTTTAAAAACTCAAGCAGTACTTTGCGAGTTGACACAATCCAGATGACTTTTTCAGTACATTACATAATCACAAACACCTGGACTGCCGTGGGTGGCTGATGGATTTGGGAGTGTTATGTTTAAACTCAAGAGTTGCATGTGTCTAATTAAGTAAGAAATGTGTAATCGGAAACAGGTGTTTTCTTAAAGGACTTGCCATGCTTCCTGGTTCTGCTCATCCTTTCCTCCTTCTAGTCCTAAACTGCTCATGGGTCTCTACTAAATATTTTAGTTTCCTTGTCAGTTCTTATTTCTTTTTGTATTTTGTGTGTTTGTATTTGGAAGGAGAAGGGTACAAAGCCACAACAATAATGAAAGAAAAGTGGCACTTGCAATGTGAAATTTAGGAAAGGTATACCTTGAAGAGCTATAAATTAATTTTGCAGAATTACAGCACAAGATATAATATAGTTTGTTGTTTCTTTCTGGCTGGTATTCAGAAGGAAGAGTGTGATGATGACCTCATTTGATATTATAGATACAAGGCTTATTCTTTAAAGCATAAAGTCTATGTTATAGATAAAACTATGTTTTCTTTTCATTTCTATTTGCCCTCAAATGGTGGGTTTTTTTCCTCTTGGTAGCTGAGTAGTAAAAAGAGAAAAAAATGAAAACATGAGTTGAGGTCATGGCTGATGAGAAAGGCCAGCAAGGAACATGTCGCATCATGGAAGCAGCTAACTGGTTTTCAAGAACAGAAACATAATGTTTGAATTTATGAAATTTAAGAGCCCAAGTTATTTTACCAAAAAAAGTTTTAATTACTTGAGTAATCACTGAGAAAGCTGAAAAATCACCCCACTAAAATGGCTCATCCAATCCCAACCCCATGTCACACCTTCACACGTGCCAAAAGGGGGTTTTAACAAAAAAGGAGAACATAACCAACATGGTTTAAGTATTCAGCCAATGGATGAATCTAAATATTTTAAAGCTCTAATGGTTCCAGCCTTGACATTTCCTGCCACAAGGCTGCTGAGGCGCCAATGCTTCAGGGACTCCTGCCACACTGCCCCCTGCTGGCGGGCCCTGCCTTGGGGAGCCACTCAGGCTTTGGGGCCCTAGTTGGAACCTCGGGTTTGCCATTTACCAGGTGTGAGATGTGGGGCGAAGTCCAACTTCTTGGATGCTCTTTCTTCATGTAACAACATGGACCGAGGAAATAAGCTCACCAAGTGCTGGGTAATGTGTGCAAAGCGCCTGGCACATAAAAAGTGTTCAGCAAGTTCTAGAATTAGAACATCTACCACACATCTAGGGGCAGAGATTTCATTTGTAGATCCTCCCTCAGGTCCTCATTCGTGCTTTCTGGTGTGTATTTAGCCCAAATCCTCACTTCATTCAGGCCTCTGTTCAAATGTTCCTGCCTAAGAGAGACTGCCCCCAACCACTCCATCAAATTGGTCATCCTATTCTGATTGGTTTCTTCTTCCTAGCCTTTTCATGAAGGGACACTCTATTACATAATTATTTGGTTATTCATTTACTGTCTGTCTTACCTCTTAGGTAAGAATGTTACCTCCCTGAAGGCTACAGCATATGGCTGGCACTGAAGATTTGTTGAATGAATGAACGAATGAATGAATGAATAACAGCATCTTGTGTTTGCATAGCATTTAAGCATTTACAAAACATCTGATCCTGGGGCTATATTATTATCTACATGTTATTAATGAAAACTTGTGGCTTAGTCTGATTATTACACCATTAATAGTAGCAGAGTAAGGACTTCAATTAACATGTTCTATCTCTAAGAATAAAACTATTTCACCCTCCCATGTTGCTGCCATCCCGGCAGTAATGTATGTGTTGTGAGCACAGAGCCTGCCTTCAAGGACAGATCTGATGGGAGTCTCAAGAGCAGCCAGGACTGCCAACTTTGAGGGCTATAGGCAAACTGGCCACCTCTAGCAAAGAAAGAGTCCTTGCGCTACGCAAATAGAAAACTTAGGCCCGACGATTCCTGGGTGAAGTAAAGAAGAGACTGATAGAGGCACAGGCAGCCACTGGCTGCTGAGATGAGGTGATCAATGGATCCTTTCTTGGTGTGGACATTGAAGAGTTCTGCCCAACAACATCAAACTACACAGAAAACAATGAACTGAAAGGCAATTTTACTTTTATATTTGTCTATCACTCCCATTCTCAAAGATCTCCCAAATCTACTAATTTTCCTTTCACTCCGAGTAAAACTTCTGACATACACATCAGGTTCTGATGACCATATTCCTAAATCTATTCAGGTGAACTGAATTGCAGACTCCCACAGAACCTTCCAGCTGCTTCTAAAACCCCAGGGTGAGAAATACCCTTTCTCTTCAAACGCCACTCAGGATTCAATCTTTTGGGGAATCTCTTCAGACAAATGCCCTATGGTCCTCATGTAATACCATCAGGCCAGCTTCTTAACTGATATCACCTACATCTTCTAAATCCGTAGTCAAGGTGTTCACGTTCATTGTTTTATTTCCCGTTATATTGAAGGACCCTCGAGAGAATGGTTTGCAAACTCCTATGATTAGCCACATTTCCCACATACAAAGTGTTGTGTCTGCACCCAAGGGGAAAGTGGATGCTTAGAAGTACTTTTGCTTGAGTGCCCTCTGCTGATCCTAAATGTGTGCTCACTGTTTTTCTACAATCAGACCCTGTGTCCTTGTGACAGGTTGCCATCTAGTCATAAAAGGATGAGCTGTGTTGCAGTGTAGAGGGAAGTTTTTCCACTCAGCAGTGCCTAGTTAAAAGCTGTCAAGGCAGACACTTTAGAATGAAGTGCCGGAAAATGCTCCCTTGCACCCGCTGTCCCAGGCAGGTTTGGGGCTCACAGGGCTCTTACAGAGAAAGAGAGGGGTTTAAGGGAGCCATGTCGAGTCCCCTCTTGTTTTAATATTTTGTTAAAATTCTACTATATTTAATTAAGCAGATATCTTTTAACTGGTACATTACTGTTATTCCCTGATTTAATTTATTGTAAGGATTTAATTTCTCAGACTTTTATTGAATGTATTCATTGTACTTGATGTTACTGGGTCACAGTTCTCAGAAATTTGGACTTCAAGAAGAAATAAAACATTTTATAATAAGTGGGTTTGCTGTAGGGATGCCAATTTTTTATCTTCCTCTTTTTAATATAAACTTTAAATTTTGGAATAATTTTTAATCTCTCTTTCTCTCCTTTTTTCTTTCATTTTTGCTTTCACAAGGAAAATGTCATCACAGACTCATAAGTAGAAAATTAGAAATCACCCAAAAAGAACACAATGATCATCCCTTCCCCACTTTCAGGGAGCTACCAGGGGAAACACTACTAAACTATCAAGGTAAATGAAGTGAATACTAAAGAGAAGTACCATTAGTCCCTGTGGAAACACAGAAGAAAGGTTAATTTTGATGATGAAGAATCTGGAGGAATGAGGGAGTGATTCATGAGGGAGGGAGCCCCCCAGCTGGTCCTTAAAAGACTGGAATATTGGGGGAAAGCTGGAGTGGGGTGGGGCAAAAAGGGATATAGAAGGAGGAAAAGAGTTTTTAGGTTGTAATAAAAGGTCATAAGAAATTAAAGCATGCTTTTATTAATTACCATGTTATTACCAGATTACAAATGGTCTCTTTATGGCTTCAAGAAGTTAAGTGATTGTCCTCAAATATCCAGGCAGTCAACCAACCTAACCCATTTCCTCATTATACTGGAAGTTCAGAGAAGTGAGAGCCTTACTTTGCACTGACAGGTAGGAAATTTTGTATCCCTCAACGATGAACCATGAAAGTACTGAGTCCCACTGTAAGTGAGTAACAGCAAGAGTATGAGGTGTTCAGTTTGGGGATATGTATCGCCTGTGGAATCTCATTTCCAATGCTACTGTGTCAATGTATTGAGATAATATGAGATGTACAGAAAGGCAACTTTGTCCCAGAAGGAGTGGGAACATGGAAGAGTGGTCAGGTGTGGGTCTGGGATCAGATGGGCCAGCCCAGGCCTGCCCTGTATGGGCTGTGTGAGCTTGACAAGTCAGCACTTCGTGGTGCCTCTGTTTCCTCATCTGTAAAATAGGGACTAACAATTCCTACTATTCAGGGTTGTTAGTGAGACTTAGAGGTAATATACAGAAAGCAGGTGAAGCTTCTTATAAAACTGGTAGCTAATGTTACTGCATGGCAAGTGTCCTTCGGGTTTAATCCTATAAGGTCAGGCATTTCATTTTAAGAGTATATTGCTGATGCCCGCCCAGGCGTGGCTCAGCGGTTGAGCACTGACCTAGGGTCCAGGAGATCGAGTTCGATTCCCAATCAGGGCACATATCTGGGTTGCGGGCTCGATCCCCAGTAGGGGCATGCAAGATGCAGCTGATCAATGACTCTCTTATCATTGCTGTTTCTACCTCTCTCTCACTCTCTCTTCCTCTCTCTGAAATCAATAAAGACATAAAAAAGAATTATTTTAAATTCGGTGACATCAAAGAATATTTAATGACTGGTTTATAGTCTTTATTGCATCACCCCTCCAATTTGTCTACTTAAGAACTCTAGGAAGGCAGTCCCTCGGACAGGAATAGTTTCTGTTTGTAATCTTTACTCAGGTGGGGCAAAATGGGGAAATTTGTTGGGAATTTATATGGACTGCTTTCAAGGAACATTTCCGTTAAACTGCTTTTCCTCACGCCTCCTATGCCCATTGACAGAGCAGGGCTTAATCTGCTGTGGGAGCTGCCTGCGCACTGCAGAATGTTCAGCAGCACTGCTGGCCTCTAGTCACTAGATGGCAGTAGCATCCCCCAGTTGGTATAACCAGAAATGTCTCCAGAAATTGCCGCATGTGGGCAAAATCACCTCCAGTTGAGAACCACTCACATAAGGCAATCTAAAAACTGAACTTTTAGACCAAAGATGGTTCTAATTTAACATGATTGTATTAACTTTGGAGTTTCAGGATATAAAATTTTGGCCATTCATTCATAAAGAATGAGTTCCCCTTTCAAGGCTTTCCTCAGTAATGGCCCAACCTATAGCCTTAGTCCCACCCACCCCACACACGTTGAATGTTTACGTCTGAATAAGCTACTCACCATTCAGTCTATCCCCATACTATGCCCCCACCTTTCCCCTGACTGTCCAGAGAGTCATATCCAACTTATTCCTTAATGTTTTACTAAATGGCCAAATTTTCCCTGAAACCCTCCCAGAGCTTTCTATTAGAAGTGCTAGCTTCCCCCTTAGAACGTGAAACTTCTTCAACTGGCCATCTCTTACTCCTTCTTAATCACTTTCTAACTTTCTTGCAAACTAGAAGTGCTCCACCTCCACATCTAAACTCACACGTGCGCACGCGCGCGCGCGCACACACACACACACACACACACACACACACACACACAGGATTTTAATTTCCATGCTTAAAAGAGGAGAAAGTTGTGCTTATAAATTGAAGCACTCTTTTAAGTTTCATGGGAACCTCTAATGGTCCACAAATACTTCTTAGAGGAAGCTGCCCCTAGGTCACCCTCCCGTTAAGCATCGCCATATGTTATTAGCTTATCTGGTTGACTGGAATAGAACACAAACTGGGTCAACTTTATGTGGAGGAAGCAGACCCAAGCTGAAGGCCTCAGCAAGAGTTCCTGGTGAGCACCAGGAGCTTCACAACCATGAGAACACTTTTTACCTTCAAATATGGCATAAGAAGAGGGCATTTTGAAAATATTAATATTTTAAATAATTAACCAATAGGCATAGCTCAAAACTCTGAAAATACAAAAAGAAAGAGTTAGAGTGAAAATTAACTCTTTCCCCGTCTCCCTCATCGCCCAGTAAGCAACCTTTCCCGGGAGGTGCATTATCAATTTCTTAGGTTTCCTTTTAGAGGTAATTTAGGCATACTAAGAATAAAGGCATAAGTGAAAATAACCCATGTCCATCAATAGATGACTGGATGAACAAAATGTGGTATGTCTATACAATGAATATTATTCAGCTATAAAAAAGAAATGAGGTACTGATACAAACTACAACATGGATGAACCTTGAAAACATTATGCTCAGTGAAAGAAGCCAGACATGAGAGATTACATATGGTATGATTCCTTTTATATGAAATGTTCAGAATAGGCAAATCGATAGAGACAGAAAATGTGGTTGCCAGAAGCTAGGGGAAGTAGAAATGGGGAGTGACTGCTAATGGCTATGGGCTCTCTTTTGGAGGAGATGAAAATGTTCTGGGATTCGGTGATACTTGCACAATTTTATGAATATACTAAAAAACAATAAATTTTTGAAAAGCTTTGTGAATATATATTTGTATCTGTCATAATGTGTTTGTTTTCTCTCTAAGCACCATCTTCTTTTGGCACTGAAACATGAATTTGGTAATTTTATTTTCTTTGCATCAATGTAGTCTGTGGAAATAATCACTCACTAAATTAGCTGGTCTTCACCACAATAAAATTGATAATAAACCATTTAAAAAGAATAAAGGTATAGTCTTTCTGTACCTTTATATTTGCTTCTTAAACAAATCCTATACTGCCAATCCTGTACCTTGCCTCTGTCACTTTCCCACTATCATACAGATTGGTTCTACATTACGACATACCAAGCTGTGCAAATTTCCCTAATGGCTGTGCAGTATACCCTTGTATGGACATATATATTAAACCACTAGTTCTCAACTGGGGCAATTTGGTGGCCCCCTGCCCTGCAACAGACATCTGGCAATGTGTAGAGACATTCATGGTTGTCACAACTGGAGGGAGGGGGTGCTTCTGGAGTCTAGTGGGTAGAGGCCAGTGATGCTGCTAAACATCCTACAGTGCACAGGACAGCCCCTTCACAATGAAGAATTATCCACTCAAAATGTCAAAAGCCAAGGTTGAGAAACCTTGCTTGAAAGAGTCCATGAGTAATGAAAATTTAAGTTATTTATAATATTTCTTTTATAAAAAACCCTGCATAGTATTCCATCTTCCAGACTGATAATCATTTCCTTACATATAGTTTCCAGATATACAGTCATTCCCCTATTATTTTGGATACTTATTTTATTCCTTCTTTTCAAGTTTGTAAAATTGCACTGCATAAATATTTGTATAATAAGCCTTTCTTCTTACATTGACATTTTTTCCAGGAAATTATTAGATTACTGGAAGTAGGATTCCTGGGTTAAAGGGGAGTCACTTTCCCCTGGGATTATATGGTGATCTTATCGCCATTGTGAATGTGATGTTCCCATTACATCTGGTCAGTGCTTTTATTCAGGAAAGTAGGTTATTTTTACATATTTTATATCCAGGTTTTAATGGATATTCTTAGCATGGTGGTGCCAAGGGATGTCTTGGAGGTGAGGGTGGCTTTAGCTTCCTTCCTATAATCTGTTGGCTTCACCCTTCAATCATGTCAAATAAACATATAAGCTAAAGTCCATGTGCTGACACTGCAACTGTCACTTCAGGACAAGTTCTATGCCCTCCAGTCACATCGCCACCCAAAGTTGGATGCCACCACTGTGGGGTTTGCTTTTAGTAGCATATTACCTACAAATACATATTTTTCCCTCCTCATTTCCAAAGTTATAACTATTATTAATAGCTTCGAAGCTCCCAGAGCCATTTTAAACTGCAATGGTGCTGGTAGATACTTTATTTTTTTCTCAAATTAACAGGATTATGTCTAATATCTCAGTGTTGGATGTGACATAGGATGTTCATTGAACCATACAGTATAATGTTGAGAAAGTATCCTTTACTCTTAGTTTTTCTAGAGTATTTTTCCTGCCCCCCCAAATGGATTTTAATGTAATCAAAGTTTCCCCCTCCCAGCCTTGATTCAGTAATACTGTATTAGGTTTTGAAAATACACAGCAAGCTAGAAAAAGTAGGCTGTGTGGGAGACAGGAGGTTTGAATGCAGTGTGAGTTTTCGTGTGAATCACCAGGACCCTTCCCTCCCTCTCCAGGATGTTGCTCAGGCATTGCCTGCAAACGCTGCTGACTGCCAAACAGTTAATACTAGTGTGGCTGTTCTGACGGGCACCCCTTGGAACAAAGGAAGGTTTGTTCTCCTGATCAAAGAACCTGCTGAGGCTTGCAGTGAAGAACTTTTAAGACAAATCTAAGCCCAACTAAGAACATAATGGACAAAACCATCCTAAAATGTCCCTGAGAAAAAGGCATGACGTTATGCCTACCAGTTCTTAACTTTAACTAGGCAGGAGTGACCAACCATCCGTTTCCCCAGGATTAGGGGGGGTCCAAGGGACAAGGGATGTTCAGTGCTAAAATCTGTAAAGTCACGAGGCTGTAATTTGAAGGAAGACCTTAAAGGCATAAAATACATTTCTTCTCAGAGTAGGTGAACAGTTCATTAACAGTGTATGAAATTTACTGGTTTTTCAAGCTTAACTAATCCTCGGCAAGGCATGGATTAAAATGGAAGAATGTTACCCAATTTTCAGATTGTTCTTTGTTTCTGATCATTTACGGTTGCCCTAAACAAATCAAGATATCAGGGAAAAAACATATATCAGGCCTGACCAGTAATAGGCCACTGCAAAATTATTCCTTTACCACTCAGGCCTTTGGAAAACAGTGTTCCCCAGAGTCCAAACTCCTGGCAGGAAATACTGAGCAAATTTTCCCCTTTGTCTTGTGACCACCAGCTGTGCCTCCTTCTCCAGGGCATTCCTTCCTCCTCAATTTTCAGGCAAGTTTTTTACAGAAAATATACAGCTAGCCAAGCCAAAGAGCTAAGTTTTTAAAAAAACGACTAGTCATTAACCAGTAAAATCAGGCTCTCACTCTTATCTCATATAATATTTCTGGTTTGCAAGGCCATCTAGTAGAGTACCTCTCAAATGTTAACGTGCACATCAATCACTCAAGGATGCTCTTAAAATGCAGATTCTGATTCAATACATCTCAGGAGGAGCCTGAGGTTCCAGGTGAGACCACTGCAGGTACACCCATCACACTTGAGGTAGTAAGAATTTTGTAGAATAATATTCTCCATATTTTTTTAAATTGTGCATTACTATTAGTTTAAAAATGTGAGCATGCACTCAATATATGTATATTTATATTTTATATTCACATGTTAGTACAGCATAATTTCATTTTTATTTTAAAAAATTCTTGTGAACTCTATTTTTTATTCCAGCACAACACCAACTCATCTAGTTCACAACCATTTTGAGGAACATTGAATCTGGTAACACACACATTATGTTAACATTCAGTGTATGTTCGTATTTCCCCAGAAATAAGAAAATCACTTCAACTCAGGGAGGCTGTTCTAGCTCTGCATAATGAATTGTTATAAAGTCCTTCCTTCTTTTGGTTTGATTCTATGCTTTGTATCCAAAGGTTTACCTTTGGGGGTATGCAAAACAAGCCTAAACCCACCTAACATTATTGCAACTCCTATCACTGAAAAGCTCCTGATTTCCTTAACGTAAAAAGAGTATCTATAAAATAATAATACAAGCAACCCAACAGAAAAAAAATAGGGCAAGGACATAAATATGTATGATGAACAAATATCTAAAAGTGAAAAGTTAATCATTCTCACTCAGATAAAAGAAATGCAAATTAAAACTAAGATGAGGCACTATTTTTCACTTGTCAAAACAGCAAAGATAAAGAGAAATTGGGTAAATATGTTGTGTTAGTGATGCTGAGGGAAAATAGGTACCCTCATACATCGCTGCAATAATGTCAATTGATACAACCTTCATGGCAGATGTTTAATGAAGCCAGTAAAGATCAGCTTTTTGAAGAATATTGGGAAAATGCTGAGTATAATGTTAAGTTTTAAAAAGGCACAAAACATATACAATATAACACGAGAAAAAAGTCCTGGAAGAAAATACATCAAAACAATAGCAATACCTATTTCTGGATGGTAAGACAACTTAAGAAGTGATTCTAACTTTGTTCTTTATGCTAATTAGCATTTTCAAAATTTATAACAAGCCTGTAGAAAATGCTCCAGGGATGTACAGAGCAAGAGCAGAGCAGACTCGCTGGACACCATGGACAATCCAACATGGAGTCAGTGAGTCCTGACAGTCAAGTGCCATGCCAAGGCTGAGGTGACGGGGTGTAACGGGCATGCCTTTGGGAGGGCCCAGGATGCCCCACATCCCAAGTCTGGGCACCTGGATAAGGACTCCATCTGGACCCATATGAATGGCTCCTCCGCCCCTGGTGGGCTGCAGGAGCTCAGAGCTCCAGCCGCCCGACGCTCGAGCCCGGCTGCACCCCGGGTCACCCAGAGCCCCGCCGGACTGCAGCTCCACGGGGCGCACGCTGCCGCTGCCGCCGCCACCGCCACAGCCCGGCTCGGGGCTGCCGCCGCCTCTCCACCTGCAGGCGCCACCAGCGACCAGGACTGCGCTCTGGGCACTCGCTCGGCTCGCTTCCCCTCTCTGCGTGCAACCCGCGTGAGACTCTACTGGCTTATTGGGGGGGGGGTCTCCCTAATAAACCTGGTATTGTGGAAAGACACAGCCGTGTAACTCCTTTCGAGGGTGCTCCCTTGCTCATGACAAAGGAGGTGATGCTAGCCTACAAGTGGACCTTGTTTTAAATCGCAGACTTTCAAAGTTCACAGTAAGACAGAGCTGACTCCTTGGCTTACCTACACTCCCGGGGGAAACTGATACAGTTGATTCCAGTTTCTTGTGGTACTTATGTTCTATAAAGCTGCCAAGATCACTGACTTAGCGACCTGTGGGCCACCGTTTCTGGAGAAATACAGGGTTGCCACCCTGCGAGCTTTTGGCCACATTTTCATCAACTGACCAATACACAACCTTGTTTTATATTTGTTTCTGTCTAAACTCACCTTACTTAACATATATTGTTGATTAATTAACATTGAACTCACAGCCAACAGCACTGTAACTCATGCCCAAAAGAAGCTTATGTAACACACTTATTTTCTCTATAACACACATCATAGCCTTTCCGCACTTAGGGACACCAGATAGCACTTCAATTGGGGGCCATTTTAAGCAGTGAAATCACCAACAAAAAGCACTACAATGTGAAAAACATCACACCAAATAGGCCTCAAGGAGGATACTTGTTTACAGCACGAGAGCTGGAACAGGAGGCAGAGCCCTGAGTTCAGCCTCAGCCGGGAACATGCGCCTTGGGCCGGTCTGTGCAAGCCCATGAATCAGAAGTGTTGATTCTGGGATTACAAATAAATTTAGTGAGTAGGCGAATCACAAATACAGAATTCACAAAATAATGAGGATCAACTACAATTATGAATCTAGTTCTAAGGAAGACTCTTACTCAAAAGAAAAGAGTCAAATGCCAATATTCTACAGCTGAACTCCTTCAGAGCAGTTTAAAGTTGAGTACCTTACAATTTACAACAGTCCTCATTTCTATAATGGAAAAAAAAGCAATGTATTTTGTCATCCCTTTTATATACTCATTGTCTTCAGGAAAAGCCAACTCTTTTCACTATCCAATTAGATTCTGCCAGTAGTTACGGAGTATCTCCAACTGGAAAACATGGAGATGTGTGAGATTACCTCAGCTGAAGCAATTTATAGTCCTCTTGAGCATGGCCAGGGGAGGTGGCGGCTGAGGCAACTCCTAAGTCCAATTCAAGACAGACAGAATATGACTGAGGCCACCATAGAGGTCTAATGTTCTAATGTGTGTGAGCCTGGTAAAAATATAATGCTAAGGGGACCAAATGAGGGAGCAAGTGCATCCTCTTGGGATTGTCTGGAAAACTTGATGGAAAAAGTGATATTTGAAAAGACCATGAAAGATTAGCAAGTGGTAACTGGAACTGTGGGATGGAGTGGTGAAAATGTCTTCATACCAGTAGCAAAAGAGCACAGTGAGAACACATGATTTGGAACTGGGTCAGAATCCAGAATGAGACAACTGGAAAGCAAATGGCTAAATGACAAAGGTTCATTCCACCTTTACACTGCAATGGTCAACTGTTTACCTGTCCATCTTTTGCCTCCTTAACTAGACAGCATACTGGAGACAAGCAGGGGTCAGGCCTCATTCTTTGTTAGCCTCCCTCCCTCTGCCTTCTTCCCACACTCCCTGCACACACCCTAACATACAAAAGATTGCTCAACACCAATGCCTGCATGTCACCAGCTTTCAATAAATATTTACTCATTCAATAATTGGCTTGACAAACTAAGTCTTTAACAAGCCCTGGTGTGTTTACTAAAATTACAAGTTCTTCTCAAGGAGCAGATGGCTAAACTTTGTAACTACGAATTAACTGTCCCTGTATTTTCCCAGAATGTATGTATGTGTGGGGAACAGGAATCTTTGAAAGTGCCACAATATTATATTACACATTTTTATTTTTGTATCTAAAACTGAAAACAAATGTGCAATAGAATCTCTGTAAATTTTACAGTTAAATTTGTAAATGGATATGTATGTCCTTAAAATTCTAATTTTTAGGCTATGTTCTATTTCAACCCCCTTGATTATATACAATTCCTTAGAACTGAGTTTAAATACTAATAGTGTTCTTGGACTGTCTTTGAGTTTAAAATATTATATTACATGAGCTTAACCATTTCTGAATATTCTTAAAGAGAAATAAGCTTTCGATAGAAAATTATTTTAATCACATGTTAACCTTTTTCTTCCATCTCCAATAAATTTTAATTAAATAAATATTTTAAGAAGTCAAATCTTGCTCTTAATTAACTGCTTGAACAGAAATGTCTCCAGTGGCACAAATTCAAAGAATATTAAAAACAGTAAATATTTCCATTTGAGTATACTTCATGTAAAATAGATATTAAAATTCTCTAGTAGCCAGTCAATAGCCAGGAACTTATAAATTAATTTTTTACTATTATTCACTGCTTCTAAAATTGAATTTTCCATTAGAAATGATTAGTAAATCTAAAAACAGAGGCAAGTTTTAAAATATACACTTTTGGAGTAAAATTATTTTACTTACTGTTTCAAAACCTCGATGTGGGTGATCAGGAAATCCACCTGGTTTACCACCTTTAAATTCATCAAACAGTAAAAACGGATCCAGATTTTTTAACTGAAATAAAAATAAAATTCAGATTAGACATGTCTTCTACACCACACTACTAGGGGCTATATTCATGAACAGATCTAGCAGAACTCATTGAAAACTACACAGCCAATGAACAACTTTCTGAAATGAAAATTGCTTTCAGGCAAGAACTCCTGACCCCCCCACTCCCTCCACACACACTGATTCACTGATTAAGTTAGTTAACATTTTATGAGAAGTGTGAACAGTGGACAAACATTTCATAATCATCTAAGAGCT
Organism: Miniopterus natalensis; assembly: GCF_054644295.1. NCBI lineage: Eukaryota > Metazoa > Chordata > Mammalia > Chiroptera > Miniopteridae > Miniopterus > Miniopterus natalensis. The sequence goes on along the minus strand of NC_142103.1, from coordinate 99,776,130 downwards.
AAATACTCAAGCAGAAACTAGATACAGTCTGTATCCTAAGCAGATTCATAATCTCATGGGGGAACAGACAAGGGAGTCAACGATTGCACTGTGATGATAAACACTCTGGAGGAAGACACGAACACGAGAGTGGGGTAGGGTCAGGGAAGGTGTCACTTAAGCTGGGTTTTGAAGTACACGTAGCACTTAAGTAGAAGAGGGAGAAGGAAGACTGTTCCAAGAAAAAGAGCAGAGACACAGCATGGCAAGCTTGAAGAACCGCAAGGTAGCTGCTCTACAGGGACAAAAGATGCACATAGAGTTACGATGAAAGATAACGTGAGGAGACATGTCAAACCTTAAAGGAGTTTGGGTTTCATCTTGAAGGGATGGATTTTAATAGAGGTTGAGACGATGAGATTTAGAAAGATCACTCTAGCATGAGGAAGATAGTTTGGAAAAGGAAGAGAAAGGAGAAAAGGGGTATTTAGAAAGTCACATCAATAGTCTGGCAGGACAAAGGCCAGGCCTAAGGCAATGGCAGTGGTGGCGGAGAATGGGGAAAAGGGAGAACAATAGATAACTCCTAAACTTCTAGCTATGGCGCCTGGGAGGACGGCAGGGCCATCCAGAGGCAAAGGAAGACAGCAGAAGCAGCCATGGCCACTTCAGTTTAGTTCACTTTGAGTTTGAGATACCTACATAAATGTTACCTGTATAAATAGAACTTTGAGTATTTAATGTCCAGTATATTATACAAAAGCTAGAAGGCAACTGAAGATAAATCTCCAGCTCAGATGAGAGGTAGAAACAGGTTGGAACTGCTCTGAATCTATGAACCAATTTGGAAAGAATGGACATTTATGTAATATTTAGTTATCCCCATTCATTAGGTCTTTGAAAGTGTCTTTCAGTAGGATTTGTTGTTTTCTCCACAAAGATTTTGCATAATTTTCTTCTAGCTAACATAATTTTTAAAGGTATTGTAAATAGTGTTTTTAAATTATGTTTTGAAGAGTTTGCTGCTGGGAATTAGAAATGTGGATAGAAAGGCAATTTTGAACACTTCTAAGTTCTTATTAATTTTAATAATTCATCTGTAGTTTCTTTTGGGTTTTCTTTGCAAACATTCACAGCACCAGTGTATTTATCAATATGCTTTTGTCCAACAGCTTACAAACAACTTTTTTGCTTGCATTAAAGCTGTGGCAGGCCGCTAAGTTTGGCTGGCTTCTACATGTCTTCTTACTCTGGGTCCTAAACTGAAACAGTGGCCACTATCTAGAACATGCTTTTCTGATAGACAAGTTCAAGAGCAAAAATTAGCCAAGCCAATCATGCATAATCACATTAACACATCTTATTGGTCAAAGCCTGTGACATGGCCAAGGCCAAAAGTCAGGGAGGAGGGAACTTAAACCCTCCCACCTATGGGACTCGGGGCTAATGAAGCTAAAAGTGGGTGGGGGTGCATAATCCCATTACAGCAGTGATTGTGTGCAGAAAGAATGTTTAAAACATGCAATACCTGACTATTTAGTGAGGAGCACTGACCTTTTTTCCCCTAGATTGTCAAATAAAAAAATGACAACAGCCAGAACAACAATAGCTGTCCAGTGTAAATGAATCAAAATAATAACTATTTTTTGGTCGGATCCACAAAAAATATTTTTAGTGTGCCACAGAATTTTAGTAATTAAACTAATTAATGTGTGCCATAAGATAAAAAAGGTTGAAAATTGCTGCATTGCAGGAAGGGAGTGTATATTCCAATTAACACCCATCAGAAAATAACATTTTTCCCTCATTTTAAATCTTTATACTTTCTTTTTCTTGTCTTTTTGCAAGCTAGCACCTCTACAACAATGCTGAGTAGAAATGATGTAATAGACATACTTATCTTGTCCCTGATTTTACAGATTGTTTTTTAAATTGTCACTGGTAATCAGGTAGTTTAATGCAGGTTTTCTGTAGATTTTCTTCATAAGGTTAAGGAACTTCCCTTCTATTTCTAGTTTACTAATTTTTTTAGCATAAATAGATGTTGAATTTTATCGAATATTTTTAGTGCGCTGTTAAAATGTTTTTTCTCCTTTAATCTGTTAAATTGGTAAATTACAGAGATTTTCTAACATTAAACTAAATTTGCTTTCTTCATATAAACCAAACTTGGTTATGATATATGTTTTTCATATATTGCTGTATTTGGTTAATACATTGTTTATGATTCTTGCAAATATATTCATAAATGTGATGTAATTATCCTTTCACCTGCTGTTCTTGCCTGGCCTTGATATCAATGTGACGTCGCTTCATAGTTATTTGAGGACTCCCTGGCGCTTCATCTCCTGAAGAGTTTGTGCATTATTGGAATTACCTGTACCTTAAATTTTGGTAAAATTTGTCTGTAAAATCATCTGGATAAACTTGTCTTTGTGATAAACTTTTTTGACAATACTGATTCAATTACTCTAATGGCTCTGAAAGTGCTCAGATTTTCAATTTCTTCTTTCTTTCTCATAGATTTTGGACTCTATGGATATCTCTAACTTCCTATCAGATCAGCTAATTAATTTTTTAACTTTATTTTTCAATTATAGTTTGCATTCAACATTATTTCTTCTTTTTACATATTTATAATATTTTAATTATTTTCTATTACAGTTTACATTCAATATTATTTTGTATTCATTTCAAGTGTACAGTATAGTGGTTAGACAATCACATACTTTACAAAGTGTTTCCCCTGATATTTCAGGTACCCACCTGGCACCATGCATAGTTATTACAATATTATTGACTACATTCCCTATGCTGTACTTTACATCTCTGTGACTATTTTGTAACTGCCAATCTGTACTTCTTAGTCCCTTTACTTTTTGCACCCAGCCCCCCAAACCTCCTTCCTTCTGACAACCACCAGCCTGTTCTCTGTGTCTATGAGTCTGTTCGTTTTGTTTGTTCATTTATATTGTTCTTTACATTCCACATATAAGTGAAATCATACGGTATTTCTTTTTCTCTGTCTGGCTTATTTGGCTAGCTAATTTTGTTATTTATTTTTTTATTTATTTTTTTTTTCAGGGTATCTACTCTGTCATATTGCTAAAAATGAAAGAACCACTTTCTTTGTCTCTCTGGTTTTGATTATTGCTTTCACTATCGATGCAAACACACACAGAGGTGCATACACCTCTGTGTGTGTGTGTGTCTGTGTGTGTGTGTGTATTGTACACACACAGATTCAACAATCTACTGCAAGTTTTTTCACCTAACCAAGTCTCAATCTCTTCACTTTAAAATGTGGACTGTGGCCCATATAAAGCTGGGCAAGGCCATCTTTTGGTGGCCCATCTCAGCCTAGTGTTTCATAAAGTCCAATATTAAAAAGTAAATGAAAAACAAAATATTTATTGAAATCTTTCAAAAATGCCAAGCAGGGCTTCAACTTAAAGATATGTTTAAAATCCCTGTTATTCCTCTCCAATATATACCTGTATCTTCTTCAAATCTTCTCAAACCATCTGGAGACCACTCTTTCCTTTTCTTCCCCTCCCCTCTCACCTGAATCTACTCTTTTTCTTCCACTGGAAACCCTGCTCTTTCCAGTAAAAATCAGATCTTGGATCTTTGGATTTTATCCTGTCACTCATAACTCCATTTCACCTCAAAGAAACGTCACAAATGGGACTGGGGTTGCAGGAGAAGACGTTGAAAATTCTCATACCTCATTATATATGTTTTTACTTCTCAGGGGATAATATATACCTTGAAGGATTGGAAACAATGAAAGTAGAGCACCTTGTCTGGTGCCTGAAGCGCTGTAGGTTCTACATAAATGGGTGGTATCTGACATATCGCACTGGTTCTATAAATCTCTGAGTACAACTTACCCAGGTGCCAAACAAAGGGTTTAGAGCTTTAAGATGGCCTTTCAGTTCGACACTGTTGTAGTTCTATGGTATTAAAATATGGGTAAAGATGAGATAAAGAAATATTTATTGCTTCTTGGTGTCAAAGAGTTTCAGATGAACAAATATGCCCTGCTATTAAATAAACTGTGAAAAGAGGTTCCCTCTTTCCAATCCTATCCTCATCATGATCCATCATCCGTGGAACAGCAGTTATACATTATTTGGAAAGTATTATTTGTCATATATTGATCACATGTTTGATCCTTTTGATCACCAATCCATGACATATGGATACACACATGAAGGAAGCTAGTACAAGGAAAAGGCTGCAGAAGACAGGGGGCTGGTTGAGGAAAGAGTCAGAGGGATTACCTGTTTAACTGGCCAAGGGATGGGGGAAAGTGTAAGAGACAGTCTTCCTCCATCAAGCAAGAGTATCTCGCATTAGACTACTGAATTAAAGTATTATTTGCAGGCTACATATTAGCCCCCATCAAAGTTACTAATATTCTCTAAACATTTGGCAAGTATTCAACATTAGTAAAGAAACATGTTATCTGTAGACAAGATGTGATTTATATGAGAGCTCTGATTTCCTAACGTGTTTGACTTGGTCACCAATTCATCCACATCTTTCTCTATATATTAAACTGATGATCTTTCAAAATTTTTAAATCATATGGGAAATTCTTTCCTTCAAACAGTGACAAATCCTTTAGTTGCCCCATTCAGGTGTCAGCGTCCAAGCTTTTTGTTTTGATCTCTTGAGAAGGCAAGCCAAAACCTGTGGCCACCACCCCTCAAGCCCAGGGCACTCCCATAATAAAGCTCCAACAGCCTGACATTTTTTAGTCAGGAAGCACTGGAAGTGGCTACCAGGAATGTCAATTCCTTAGGAATAGTGCCGACTCTATGGTTTTTTATGATGCTCCATTGAATCTAGAATAATTCTGAATACATAGAAGATACTCCACAAACATCCTAAGTGGTCCTGTGTTAGGTCCCTAGTTTCCTTTGCAACTAGGTGTGGTCGTATGACTGAATCTTGCTAAAGAGAGGTATGTAGAAGTTGCTGGGTTGGACTTTTAGGGAAATCCCTTATAAAGGGATTAGCAGCTGATAGATATCCTTTTGCCTTTCCTTTTTTCCTTTCCTTTTTAGTATCCAAGGGTAAATGGTAGGTATTGCCCTCACAGTTGTCTTGGGCCATAAGGTGATGTACTACAAATATACTAAGAATGATGAACTAAGGTAGAATGAGTGTGGGTCTCTGGTAAGTGTGGAGCCTCCAGGCCCACCCTGGACTACCTACTTTTGGGTTTTCAAAAGAAAAACACAAATCCTTACATATGTAAAACACTGGTTTTAGAGAATTCTTTCTGTTATCCATAGTCAGACCTATGCATAACTGATATAAGCACAGTAAGGCCTGTGGCAGCAGCCTAGAATCAGGTGACCCCCACCCTCCCAACACCCCACAAAAGACCAGCCCACATCAAGACAATAAGGCACCAGCGAGGCCCTTCAAGGGCAGCTCCCACAACTCAGCCTACCTCCTGGACCTACTCAGCCTCTAGACTGGGGCCTGAGGATAATGGTGAGAAGGCAGAAGGAAACTGCCAGCACATGGTCCAGACTGAGATCTGGATACAGACTGAATGGACTTCAGCTGTGACTCTATACGCCTCTACCTTGACTCACTATCTACAGACCATGATAATAGAGACTGCCACCTACAGAGACTGTATCAATCAGAACCAAGGTTATTTGATGATATTAAAAAACTCATAATTTTTAAGTGTGATAACTGGATTGTAGTTATATTTTTTAAAGATCTTATCTTTTCGAGTCACACATTGAAATATTTATAAAAGAAATAATTCAATTCAAAATACTCTGAGGGAAGAAATGGATCGGGATATAGAAAAAGTAAAAGTGCCCATGAGTTGATCACTGTGGACACTGGGTACCTGGAGATTCAGTATACTAGTTTCTCTATTTTTGTATGTTTGAAATTCTCAATAATAAATAAAAAGAAATATGAGTGGTCCCAGGAAAATCACAGTCCACCAAGGAGTGTCTGGTGGAAGGGAGAGTGGGGTACACAGGCAAATGCAGATGAGTAGTGGGTTTCCCTCCTGTTGGGAGCACAGACAAATCACCTGCTATCATTCAAATTCCAGCCTGGCTGGCCCAGGCCATGTACAATTGTAATGAAAAGTGTGAGCCAGCCCCAATCCATCTCTTCTTGATCATTCATCACCGAAAGGTTCAGTGAGCACTGTGAATTCCCATACTTCCACATTTATGGTCATAGGGAAGAAGTCACTTAGGGCCACTGATGCTAAACACTGTTGTAAATTCTATGCTGAAATAGCTTGGGCTGCACAGTTTATGAGATGTACCTTCAATGACAAATCCTTGGTGCGAAAAGTTTGAAAAGTAACTGCCTTGAAGTTAGACAGATGCTTTCCTCCTCTGCTGACTAGAGGGTTAGGTGTCTAACTTCCTGGCAAGTTGGAAGTGTGCAGAGTACTAAAATTATGATAACAATCTAAATGACCAAAAATAGGGCCATGAGTAAGAGAATGGTATGCCCATACACTGGAATATGTCATAGCTATTGAAATGATGTTTATGAAAAATTTATAGCAGCATAGAAAGTGCTTATGCTACCATGTTAAATGAAAAAACAAGAACACAACAATGTATATTCTATGTAATCCCATGATATAAAATATATGATTATATGTAGAATATCAGGGTCTTTAAAGCATAGGTTGTCAGCCAGGGTCTCTTAACTGGGCACCATGGGTAGAATTCAAGGTGGCTGTGAACTTGGCTGGAAAAAAATTTACATCCTTATTTTCACTAACCTCTAACTGAAAATTTTTTCTTCTGTACTTTTTGTAGTAAAATACACATAACATAAATTTGACCATTTTAACCATTTTTAAGCATCAGTTCAGCGGCATTAAGTACATTGACACTGGTGTGCAACAGTCACCATCATCCGTCTCCAGAATGAAATTTCACACTTCCTTCAATTATGAATGTAGTAAAAGAACCACAGTAAATTAACAGTACCTGTGACTTTGTCACTAATACAAATCAAAGCTACTTTCATGCCACATTATAGTTGTTGCAGGTATACTAAATTATATTTCATGTTCCTCACAGCTTTGAAATGAGAGAATTGCTGTCAACTCTTGTTTAATGTAAAACTATTAGATTACAATTTTGTTCTGTAATATTTTGCTAACCACATGTCAATATAGTTTTCTTCTGTAATTCTATATATTTTATTGTATGCATTTAAAAAATACTATTCTGCCCGGCCGGGAGTGGCTCAGTGGTTGAGCGTCGACCTAGGATCCAGGTGATCGGGGTTCGATTCCTGGTCAGGGCACATGCCTGGGTTGCGGGCTCGGTCCCCAGTCAGGGGTGTGCAGGAGGCAGCCGATCAATGACTCTCTCATCATTGATGTTTCTCTCTCTCTCTCTCCCTCTCCCTTCCTCTCTCTGAAATCAATAAAATATATTTTTAAAAAAATGTTAAAAAACCCCACAATGAGATGTTACTTCAAACCTGATAGAATGGTTATCATCAAAAAGACAAGAGATAACAAATAATGGCAAGGGTGTGGAGAAAAGGAAACTGTTGTGCACATAATGTTTATTGATTTCAGAGAGAGGAAAGGAGAGGGAGAGAGAGACAGACAGAAACATCAATGATGAGAGAGTCATTGGGAATGGAGCCCGCAGCCTGGGCATGTGCCCTGACCGGGAATCGAACCTCGATCTCCTGGATCCTAGGTCGATGCTCAACCGCTGAGCCACGCCCGGCCGGGCAACATACATTTTTAAAAAAAAATATTATTCTGAGAAGGAACTGATAGGTTTCACCAGACCACCAAAAGGGGTCCACAAGTCAAAAAAAAAAGTTGGAACCCTCAGCAGATATGTTCCTGACAGATGGACTAATTAAAGTATTAGCTACCCTCAACAAACAATAATGGGTTTACTGATGGGTGTCCAAATTCTTTACAATTGTGCTATTGGTGATATGGCCTAGTAGACTATGACACCATATCCATCTGCATCTCCCAGCACCCACTGTGTATTTAGCCCTTAGAATAATCCTGTTTGCATCCATCTTTTGGAAAATAATGTTGATGGATCTCAAAAGATATTCATAGTTAAAGAGGAAGCTAGTGATAGAAAGAATATGAGAATATCGGAGCAGATTTTAAGAAGAGGGACAAGCATTCAAAACAAATCCATTTCCCTAGTATACTTCTTCCTTTACTTGCATTTCACAACTCATCAGGAAAATGTAAATCAAAACATATCACCTCACACCTGTTAGAATGGCTATTATAAAAAATAAAAGAAATAACAAGTGTTAGCAAGGATGTAGAAAAAGGGAAACCCTTGTGCACTGTTGGTGGAAATGTAAATTGGTACAGCCACTATGGAAAACAGTATGGAAGTTCCTCAAAAAATTAAAAGCAGAACTACAATAGAATCCAGGAATCCCACTTTTAGATATTTATTCAAATGAAAACCCTAACTCAAAAAGATATCTGCACCCTCATGTTCATGACAGCATTATTTACAATAGCCAAGACATGAAAACAACCTAAGTGTCTGTCCACAGATGAACAAAGAAGGTGTAGTATATATATGCAATGGAATATTATTCAACCATAAAAAGGAAATGTTGCCATTTATGACAACAGGAATGGACATTGAGGGCATATGCTAAGTGATATAAGTCAGACAGAAATACAAACACTCTATGATCTCATTTGTATGTGGAATCTTTAAAAAAACAAAAAACAAGCTCATAGGTACAGAGAACAGATTGTCGGTTCCCAGAGGCAGGGGATGGGGTGAGTGAAATGATTAAAGGGAATCAAGAGTTACAAAACTCCAGTTATAAATGTCATGGGATATAATATACAGTATGGTGACTAGAGTTAATAAACTGTATTGCATATTTAAAAGTTGCTAAGAGATATCTTAAGTCCTCATAACAAGAAACCATTTTTTGTAACTGTGTACGGTGACAGATGTTAACTAGACGTATTGTGGTGATCATTTCATAATATATGCAAATATAAAATCATTATGTTGTACACCTGAAACTAATATAATATTATATGCCAATTATACCTCAATAAAAAAGTACTTTAATCTGGTATGGTGCTAGGCACAGTACTCCCTGAGTTATAACCATCATTTAATACCTTTCTGTGCATATAAGATTTTCTTTTCCACAAGTCCTACATCTCCCATAATTTTCAAATGAAAGAGCTTCTAATGTTGAAAGATGTCTACATAACCTACAGTTGCCTTCTCTGATAGCCCCTACTTACCCCCCACCACCACAAGTGGTTCACAGAGTTGTGTTCCAGCGGTCTCCCTATGACCCCAAATCCCCGGCAAAGGCTAACTGTGCAAGAGTAATAGACCTGACCCAAGCCAAGCCAATCAGGTTCTCTCTCTTAGGAATTTGGAATTGAGGCCAAGTTACCTCCTGGTACTTTCATTTGTGGGCATGTAAACTTGGGGGCATAGTATGGGTGTGTCTGGTGATATGTGTGCTGAGGCTGATGGGATGTGGGTGTGCAGAGGTGTTTCATGAAGCTCAGCTGCACCTTCTGCTCAGGATGTCTATATCCACAATACAGAAATCCCCTTTTGGCTGGAGCTAGTTAGTCTGTGGGGGAACACAAATGCTAAGTTTATACTTGGCTCCTATGGCCCCACACAGAACAGCTCATGATGGTCTTGGGCCCTCTATTCCCAAGTTAGCCCTCAGTGTCCCAGCAGTCCCTTCCTCAAAAAAGCACAAAACAGCCACCAAACCAACATACCTCAGGTCTGCCAATGCTTCTGCGGACCCTTGCTCCAACCCCTTCCGACTGCTCCTGGCTGAGCACTGAGAGGGTGACCTTCTTGGAGGACACCATGTTGATGTTCGAAGAGAGACCGTTCTGATGCTGAGCTGTAGAGGTTGGAGGGCAAAAGGAGGGAAAACAAAAGAGAAGTCACTAAGCCCTAAGTCACATCCAAGCACTACAAAATAAAGGATATTAAAATCAGACTTGCCCAAAACACTAACAGCTACAGTTCATTGATTTCTTACTATGTACGAGATGTGGGTTAGGTGTTTTAAGCTGCAGTCATGATGGTGAATGTGTTTGAGTACTTACTTGGTTCCCAGGCACTAATTATTTACAATTGTTATCTCATGTGATCCTACAGCCATCTTCTACAAGGTTTAGCAATATGGGTACTTCATCTGCTTTACCTCATTGAAATGTCTCAGCTTGCCCCTCCCCACCCCCCACTGCCCCATGAAGCAGGTGCTACCAGTGAGGCTGAGAGAGCATTGCATGGTGACGTAGAGGACATGGAGCAAAACAAGAGGTCAGTCACTCTCTCTAGAATCTGAAGATCATGGCATTGAAAGGGATCTTTGAAGGTAATCAAATTCAAAGATACATTTATTCCTGAAATCCAGGACCAACTTTTCTGGCAAGAAATCTTTGCACTTTCTCATGAAGTCTTCAAGAGCACAGGAAACTCCTGGAGGAGGTGCCCTTGACAATGCATCCCAGATTTCAGGACTGAGCACAGAACAAGTATAATCAGTCCCTTTTCATCTTCAAATGCTTGCAGACAGTTAACTGCAATCCCTAAAGCTCTCCTTCAAGAGAAACATAATCTATTCCTTCAAAGATTCCTACCCAAACCAATAGATGCTTTAGCAAGAAGCATAAATCCTGGAGCCAGACAGCCTGGGTTTGCATCCCAACTTCCCCACGTACCAGCTGTGTGACCTGAGGCCAATTGCTAAGTCTCTCATTCCTCAGTTTTTCCATCGGTAAAACAGGGGTGATAAGACTGCCTTCCTCAAAGGAGTGCAGTCAGCGCTCTGAGGTCAGCTGTTATTATTCAAAGCACTCTACCTGGCAACGCTCTCCCCATCAGTCAAGGCCCGCTGTAAAGAGGAGCAGGCAATCAATATTTATTGGATGCTGGACTGTGGGGCACAGAAATAAGCTCAAGCTTCGAAGCCCTACAGAACAGCTATCACCTACAAACAAGCAATTCGAAAGTATTTTGACCCCATCTGGACTATTTCTGGGTCCTTCCAGGCTTCTAGAATTCAGAAAGAGAAGCCGGCTACCACTTTCACCAAACTGCAAAGGACTACTAAGCACCTCTTGGCATCTCCCTCGGAGACTCCCGTAGGAGTCTGAAGTAGGATGGGGAAGGCTGGGTGCTGCTCCCTGAAGCCGGACCCCCCCCCAACCCGTGAGCGCCCCAGTACTCACTCACGCGGCGACGGCTGGAGTCTGTGCAGCGGTGCGGGCTCGCAGCGGGCAGGAGCGCAGGGAGGCGGGCGTGGAGGGCGCGGGGAAGCAGCCTCACCGTGACTCAGCGCTTCGCCGCAGCGCAGGGAGGCGGGGGACCGGAGTTCACCCGCGGCCCTGGGCAGGGGCGATATTCGTTATTGACAAGCGGCTGTGCCGATGTTCTAGCTCCACCCTTCCCGCTCCCCAGCCCGCTCCGCAGCCCTTTCGCCGCGGAGCCCCGCCCACCAGGAAGAGCAGCGCCTGGGAGCCAGGAAGGGCGGGGGGACGGGACCCCCAGAGCGGTGTGCGGGCAGGCGGGTGCTCTGATCTCCGATCGTGGTGAGGGTCCCAGCCCCACTCTGTACGAAACCCGCCTAACCGGAGCCTGCTTGCCACGCCAGCCGCAGAGCCTGGCTGCCCAGGTTTGAATTCTGCTCCACCGCTTTCTAGCCCTGTGACCTTTCGCAGGTGGCTCAGCCTTGTTTCTTGCATTGTAAAACGGGGGTGTTGTTGATTATATAATACAACCTCCTAGAGTTGTGAGGAGGGTTAAGTGAGCTGGGCAGGTCCTAAGCACTACACAATTGTTTGTTACATAAATAAGCTGCCTGCTGTTTGCCCCTTAGAAAGGCTGGGCTGAGGCACTGGAGAGTTTTCCCAAGGGAAGGTGGAGTTACAGAAGCCAGTGAAGGGAGCTAGTTAATTGCTAGGATTCTTTTTTTTTTTCCATTGCTAGATTATTTTTTCTTTATTTCTATTATTGACACTATTGCAACTGTCCTCATTTTACCCCCCTTTGTCGCCCACCTCCACCCAGCCTACACACCCCCTTTCCTCTATCCATCACCACCCTGTTGTACGTGTCTATGGGTTACATATGTATGTTCCTAGGCTAATCCCTTCACCTTCTTTCTTCCCGTTCCCCTCTCCCCCATCCTCTCTGACAGCTGTCAGTCTGTTCCATGTCTCCGTGCCTCTGTTTCTATTGTTTGTCAGTTTATTTTGTTCATTAGAAGCCACATATGAGATCACATTGCTAGGTTAGCCAGGGGTACCAGGGATATGTTTCTGTCCTCTAAACACCAGAAAAGGGTGTGGCTGTTTCAGTGAAACCTTAGTTATGGATACTGAAATTTGAATTTCGTATTATTTTCACTTGTCAGGAAATGTTATTCCTCTTTTGATTTTTTATTTCCACCACTTAAAAATGTAAAAACCATTCTTAGCTCACAGGCTGTGAAAACTAGGTAGTGGGCCAGATGTGGCCGTAGGCCTGGATTGCCGACCCCTGCTCTAAAAGACATTGGTAGTAGAAGCAGGACATTCCCCTGGATTTCTTATGTCAGTGGGGCTTAAAACCCCTCCCCATCTACTTAGATGACTCAAGGTCAAGTGAGATAATACACATGAGCATTAAAAGTGCCATGAAATAAAGTATTGTGTCTTACATCATCATTATACTCACTTCTGCAACTGTCTCCAAATAAAATAGAAGCAGGGGCACTCTGGCACTCTGCAATCTTTAGTACAGTAAAACCTCGATACAACAGGCTAAATGTGGCAAAGGGGTATCCATTACAGCCAGAAGTCCATTATATAATAAAGTAGGTTTTCCAAATGAGTATGTTAAAAAATAGACAAATTAGCTTACCTGTTTTTACTTATATAGACAGGTTTGTGTAACTAGAATTAAGTATGTATGAAAAGTTAAATTTCACAGAAAAGTTTTCTATATGTATTACTATAATTTTACTGTAATTTTAAATCAATACTGAATAGGTCTAGTAAATGTGTGCATTCACCAGTCACCAGGAGTAAACAAAAGCACACGGCTGGGGTGTGGCTTAGCATACCTCAGAACAATGGAGGGCGAATTAAAACTGCTGCATAAAGTCACCCCATGTGACAACAGGACCAATTACCACTCCCACAGCAGTGTGATCACAAGCTAATCCACCAAACATTGTTTTTAGGAGTAACTTTTGGATTTAAATATGTAGACTATAGTTGTAGATACGTAATATTTATTTGTCAGTGAAATTACTACAGTGTTTTTTCCAACATATGGCCTATTCACTAAAATTTGTTAAAAATAAGTGAATTAATAACAAAACAAAACAAAACCTGTTAACTTAATTATAAGCAAATCTTGGTTAAGAGCATTTTAAAATTAATAGGATGTTAATTTTCACATATGACATATGGACTGGAAATTTTGTCCATTAAATCCAGAGTCCATTAAATTGAGGTCTGCAAAACCAAGGGTTTACTGTAAATGCTTCTGCCTTCCTTAACAAAAAGTTCAACATTTGGCCCAGCCGGGCGTGGCTCAGCAGCTGAGCGTTGACCTGGGATCCAGGCAATCGGGGTTCAATTCCCGGTCAGGGCACATGCCCGGGTTGCGGTCTAGGCAGCCCCATCAATGACTCTCTCATCATTGATGTTTCTATCTCTCTCTCTATCCCCCTCCTTTCCTCTCTCTGAAATCAATAAAGATATATTTAAAAAAAAAAAAAAAAAAAAAAAGTTCACCATTTAGCCAGTTGCCTGAGCCTGAAATGCAAGCTTTCTCCTCACTCTTTCCCCTTGAAATCCTATGGATTCTGATCTTAATCTCTTAAATACATCCAGTCTTTCACATTTTGACTGCCACCATCCATCTTCTCTTATAGCCATCCCACTCTTCTTGCGTTCAGGCCTACCACTGGACAATCCATTCTCCAAGTCTTGGAGATATGGAATAACTGCCTAAAACCTTCATTGACCTTAAGAGAAAGTCCTGGGATGTCATTAACCTGGTCTCACCCTCAACACAATGATACCTGTTTAAGGACTGACAAACACACACATGCACACACACAAGCAGCCCCCCTTTCCACCATGCTGAACTTCTTTTAGGCTCTGGAATGTGCATTCTCCCTCTTGTTGGCTTGCTGTGACTCTATCTGGAACTTCCTCTCTTCTGATGTGGCTTATCCCCATGCATCTTTCAGCTCTCAGCTGGGATATCACTCCCTCTGGGAAAACTTCCCTTTCTGTCCCTTCAAGTCTGGGTGAGATATTTGACACAGCAATCATCACACTTATTGTTGACCAGAGTCACTGTTTATCATCCTTTGGAAAATTCTGTTTTCCTAAGATGGTCCCAACAGTATTTCCCATCACACCTGTCTTCTTCTGCAATGTGACCTTGACACTCCCACCCTCCCATCACAAGTGGAATTTACCTCTCTTCCTTTTGAGTCTAGGCAGGGCTTGTGGCTGTTTTACCAATGCAACATGATGGAAGTGACACTGTGCCAATTCTGGGCGTGGTACAGAAATGGCCTGGCAGCTTCTGCTTCCTGCCTCTTGGATGCCAGATACACTGTAAGAAGAGCAATGGCTCTGAGACCACCATTCTGAGAGAAGCTCATGCCATATGGAGGAGAGGTCCTGGAGGAAGAAATGCCAGGTGAAGAAAGAGGCAGAGGCCAAAGACACTGAGAACCCAGACATATAGACAAAGAAGCCATCTTAGGAGTGGATCCTCTAGCCCCAGATGACGCAGTTAATGAGATGTGAATGTCCAACTGTGTCCTTCCCAACTTCCAGACCCACAGAATTATGAGCAAATAATTTTTTTTTAAGCCACCCAGTTTCCAAGTCATTTGTTTTGTGATAATAGATAACTGGAAAATAAGCTTTTTATAGTGATAGGAGAGATGAGCTGGATTTCCAAAGCTCTCTGGGCTAAAGGAAAACTTTTACAAATATTTACCCTATTAGAAAGCAGATATGTCAATTTAAATGTTATTACCAAGGCAACCAGCCATCCAGCAAGATCAACAATTATTAAACTAGACTTAAGAGATTAAATGTTGGATCCCATAGGCCATAGCAATAACCTTGTGAGTTCAGGTGTACCGAAAGGCTCCTCTGTTACAAGTAGCATTCACAGGGGTAGCTTCATAATAAAAGAAAACAGGAGAGAATGACTTCGCTTTACATTTTTGCCCACTTCTACAATGTATGTGAAATACTCTTGGGGAGGTTTTCAGTTTATTGCCTTTTCAAATCTTCCTCTGGGCCTCAGAATCCCCTCTACTTTCGAAACTGTAACAGGAGTGAGAGCTTCCCTTCCTTCTTCTCTTTGAGAATCCAGTGATGGGTAGAAGCTAAGTCCAAGGTCATGCATTGTCAGGTCTGAAAAGCTAGAAGACGTAACGTGAGGAAAACAAAGCTAGGAGGGGAGAAATTTTTACAAATAGAATATGGAGCATGTAATGTTTCACTATAGGAGGGATCATTTTTGAGCTGAGAAATGTGACATAGAGCTTTGAGCACTTTTCTCCCTATCATTTGCCACCCAGATGGAGATGTGAAGCAGTCAGCTGGATATATGAGTGTGTAAATAGACCATCGATGGTCTTTGGAATCCTGGGAAACAAAGAAAACTCCATGCTGATAATGACAATAAAGAGAGCCTTCAAATAACACCATTATGATCTTTAAAGATACCCACATAAACAGATTTTATTTGACATTTTTCTCTCTTTACTCAAAAATTATATTTTTCTCTTCTGTATGACTAACTTTCTTCTGAAAGATATTTTTATAGAAATATATGGACATCTTGCACATTTCATTATTTGCAACTTTTTTCCTCCTTCAAGTAGTCAACTCAAAAATACTTTCTTGCAGATTGGTTAGGCTTTGGTGATGTGCCTCCCAGGGCACTGTAGCTGCTGTTCATTAAATGACAAATATCTCTGGATTTTTCCATATTAGGGATTCAAACTCACTAGAACCAGGAAATCAATTGGCTCAAAGTCTGGGACTGATACTTTTGTTTATGAAGTTTATGAAGGCCATTAGTGTGTTGGTGGTTGAGGACAACCAAATATATCCAGAAAAAATGAGAATATGTGACTCCCATTTCCACCCTCTGAAAGCAATCTTCACAAACCTGGTTTGTTCCATCGACCACAGCTCTGGCCCAGAAGCTACATGTAATCAACTGTTGCACAAAACTCGCAACTGTGTTCCTGTCTTTCCCATGGGCTTTTGGCAGTGTGCCAGAAAAAAATGGCTTAAGACCCTTTCTTTTAAGCAACAGAACTTTCCTAGAATTCAACACAAGCAAAACGCTCTCAGCCCTGAAAGGCCAATTCATCTTTGAACCAGGGAAATACAGAAATTTAGGTGAATGATTCCCTTGATACTTATCTCAGTTGCCATGATAACCTTTCTCATTTTTCAGCTTTTGTAAGATTGTGTCTTCTGGCCAAATGAGGGCTGCTTTCAAGATCATAGTATTGTAGTTGAAATAAAGGCTAATGTGAATTAACCTCCAGTTAATAGTTTGTACACTGTGGTGTTTATGGATGAAGTATACTGAGTCCTGCAACTTACTTTGCACCAAAAAATAACAATACTAGTAGTAGTAATACCAATAAGGTGGACAGATGGATGAATAGAGAGGTGCGTAAATCGCTAAATGACAAAGCAAATGTAAAATGTAATTGTAGAATCTAGATGGTGATGTATACTCACCATACAATTTTTTAAAACTTTTCTGTATTTCAAAGTTTTCATGATAAAATTTTGGGAAAAACTAATTTGAATCAAAGTAGGAATCATGGCTGGAAGGGTTTAATAAAGATAACCCTTTTGCTTACCTTCTTTGCTTCCAACTCTGGGGCCTTGAACACAGTACAATTCAGTGAGTGTCTGTTGAACTGAGCTGTTCAACTAAATTCCAAGCTATTAGGTCACTTCCACAGCTGGCAGGAGTCTTCTAGAGCATGAGTTGGCAAAATTTTCCTGTGAAGGCCAGATAGTAAATAGTTGAGACTTGTGGACATATGATCTCTGTCACAACTACTTGAGTCTCCCATTGTAGAACAAAAGCAGCCACACACAATACGTAAAACAAATGGCCAGGGTTGTGTTCCAAAAAATATTATTTACAAAAACAGGCAGTAGTCATAGTTTGCCAACCCCATCTAGACCCCAAATCCTTACCTTCCAATAAAAAGTAGGAATGAAATTGACCAAATGCCAACAGTCTATAAAGATTTCAGATGTCAAGCAAGGTCATAACAAAACAACAAACCTTTTCGTGTCCACCTCCACCCTTCACTCACCCATCTCCTTTCATGAGGAACAAGGCTATTTGTTCCATTGTCGAATCTGAGGTTTAACATGCAGGCACCCTTACGAGAAGTGATACATTAATCTTCAATGCTAGTAAGCGTAAATGATTCGCATCAGATCCCAACCTCCAAGTTGATTATTTTAGCACCAGAATGAATAAGTGTAAGAGATGATGGAGTGAAGCCCCCAATGAAGAGATTCCTGTGGAAAAAGCTCAGGCTATGGGAGATTCCTGTGGAAAAAGCTCAGGCTACGGAGAGAAGCTATTGGAGCCCTGTGGGCTTGCTCTTTAGTGAGGAGAGACCAACATTAAAGGTAATAAACAAGTAAATTATGTAGTAGGTTTTAATTGCTGAGTGGTAGGAAGAACGAGTAGAACTGAGTAAGGGAGATTGGAGCACTAGTTAGAGTGAGGTTGTAGTATTAAGTAGAGAGGTCCGGGTCGGCCTCATTAGGAAGATGCTATTTGAAGCAGAGCCTGGAGATGAGGAAATGAACCAGGCACATAGCTGTGACAGTTTGTTGAGCAGAGAGGGCCAATGCAAAGGACCTGGGGCAAATGGTGCTCAGAATGTTGTAGAAGTAGCAAGGAGTCTAGTTTTAGGAGTGGCTATGTGAGGTAGAAGAGTAATGAGATGTAAGAGATGGTACTAGAGGACCAGAAGACAGGGGGCATGGGGCACTGAAGGGTTCAGACTAGAGAAGTGGCAGCATTTGACTTACATTTAGAAAAATCACTCTGGCTAGTTAGTGGAGAAGACTGCAGGGAGCAAGGGTGAAAGCAGGGAGAGCAATATTCCAGGTGAGAGATGGTGTCAACATAGACCAGTAGATAGCAGTAGAGGTAGTAAAACATGGCCAAATTTGAGATATACTTTGAAGATCATATTTCAACAAAGACTGGATGTTGGGTATGAAGGAAGGGTAAGAGTCAAGGTTGATTCCACATTCCTTGGCCTGAGCAACTGAAAGGATAAAGTAGCTATTAGCTGAGAAGTGGGAAAGCTGTAAA
The DNA here is from genome assembly GCF_054644295.1 of Miniopterus natalensis. Taxonomy (NCBI): domain Eukaryota; kingdom Metazoa; phylum Chordata; class Mammalia; order Chiroptera; family Miniopteridae; genus Miniopterus; species Miniopterus natalensis. The sequence goes on along the minus strand of NC_142103.1, from coordinate 99,757,717 downwards.
AGAAGCTAGTTTGAGAGGCTAGTCGGGAGGTCAGCTTTGGATATGTCAAGGTTGACATGTGTATCAGATATTCCAAATATAGATAGATAAGTTGACCATCAAATACAAGTCTGGAATTTAGGGGAGAGGATCTGACTGAAGTTTGGAATCATAAGCATACAGGTGTTATTTAAAGCCATGAGTCAAATGAATTGTTTTAAGTGAGAGAAAAATAGAGGTAAGCCAAAAGAAAGTCCCTCTCTCTCTCTGTCACTCTCTCTCTCTCTCTCTCTCCTCCCACCACACACATACACACACACACACACACACACACACACAATGGATCCTATCAGATTCTTTCTTATTCTAAAAATATAAGCACTACTACTCTCAAATGAACAAGCTTGTTTATGTCATGAAGTCAAATTATCTCATGCTGCATCCTTATGGAAGCTTGTTGCCTGCTAAAGACTTGCATGAACAAGCTTTAGAGAAAATTCCTAAGGGTCTTGCTGGGTAGAGGTGACAAGGCTGACTAGAATTTGAGCAAATGAATTTTGTAATCGAAAGAGCAGGTTGACATAATAAGTTAGAATTAAACTAAAGATATGGAAAATATGGAGTCAAAGAAAGGCTCGGGAGAAGTGGTAGAGGAAGTGTATGAATAGAGAATAAGTAAATAAATCTTGACATTTTAACTCAGAGGAAACCACTCCTCCCAGCTGCCCTTGAGTGTTTCAAGGCCCAAGAAGGGATGGGAATCCCAAGAGATTGTGGCAGGTGTTTCCACAGTTCAACCACTTTGTCTTTCCCTGAATCCCAGTTTCAAATAGAAATATTAAAAATATCTCTGCAAGCCCTGGCCGGTGTGGCTCAGTTGGTTGTGCACAGAAATGTTGCAGGTTTGATTACCAGTCAGGGCACTTGCCTGAGTTTGGGGCTCGATCTCTAGTAGGGGGTATGCAGGAGGCAGCCAATAGATGTTTCACTCTCACATCCCTGTTTCTCTCTCTCTCTCCCTCTCCCTTCTTCTCTAAAATAAAATAAAAATCTCTGCAAGTTATTTTTTCACACTCTACTGTAATGGAATCCTTACTTGCAGTTCTTTCTCTACTAGACATAAGCCCGCTGAAGATGTGAGCTGTCTCTGTCGTGTTTATCACTGTGTCTCCAGCCCCTAACAGATTGCTTAGCACATGGAAGATTCTCAATAAGATTTGACTGGCTGAATGGATGAAATAAATGATGCTAATCCTGTGTCCACTCAAAAGACTACCTCACTGAATGTCAGTAGCTTCACTTTCCTCTGCCAACCCAAGATTTCATCACACCATAGGTGTTTACCAATAAGTTAAAGTAGCCAAAGATTTATAAGTAAACAGTGGGCCAATGCATGCCAGTAGGATGATTAATTTTCTTGGCTGTCCATAGCAGAGCATAAAATAAGGCATTAGATTTATTTCATGTAAACGGCCAGGGTGCACCAGAGAAAATGGAGGAAAGAATAAAGCGAAAGCTGTGATGTTGTCATAATGATGTCAAGTGACAATCACACTTTTTCATTACAATCTTGGTGCATGGTACATCAGCAAAACTTATCTCTTCTCCATTTCTGGATTTTTTAATAATCTAAGCAGTGGAAATGTGCTTTTTCAGCCATACTAACTGCCCTTTCTCATATATTCTCCCGCCTCCTTCTGTCCAGTGTTGAGTTGAAGTTTTCATTGCTTGTCCTCTGCGCACTTTAGCATTACCTCATGGTTTCCTGACTTATGTGAGAGAAGTCAGCGTCAGAATGGGGTTTTACAGAAATATTTTCTTTTCCTTTCCAGCATCGAGTTCTATAAACAAAGGCAGGGTTATCACATGTACCCGAGAGCTGCCTGGGAAAAGCAGGAGCCGTGGTTATCAAAGTTGGAACCTTTAAGAAATATGCTTTTGTCTCCGTTTTTGTTGCATTCAATCAGATCAACAAGTGTTGGCTAAGTGTTGAGCGTGGTTTCCTGTGGGATTGTGTAAGGCCTTGCAGGACAATAAATGTTTTGGGGGCACTGAGTAATGTAGCCATTTCTGACCCAGCAGCCGGGAAAATGTGAGACAATCTGCTGCTGCTAGAAGGAGGACAACTGGGGCTGTGTTCCTGCAAGAGCAGACTGACTTTACCTCGGTGGACCGGGCGGCAGGACAAGCCAAAATGGTGCGTTTAATCAGCAGGTGCCTGTGCAATGTCATGTCATACGGGAACACAGGTTTGAATACGGGTGTTGTAGAGCCTGAAATTCACAAAATTTGGGAGCCAGCTTTTAAAAATACAAAAAAATATTAATATGAAATTGCTGGGGCTCCTCCAGGACTTTGGATGGGGCCATGTAACGTGGGGGTCCCTGGCTCAAAATCTTGTTCAGGGCAGCTGTTACGTTGTGTGTGTATCACCACCAGCTCCATCTAGCTTTGTGTTGTTTTGTCTGATTTTCTCCTTACTATATATTAGGCATCACCTTTCAATGACTTTTCATATTGGCTTCATAACTGCTTCTGAAAGGCAAAGAAATGTTAGTCATTCTTTCTTTTCTCTTTCTTTGTTTTTATGATATTATTTTAGCTACAGATATCTGTTCTTGGGTTCCTGAAGTCTCCCTAAATCAACTTAGGGGTATTTTAGATGGAGATAGAAAGATGGGAGGGAGGTGAAGCCTAAGCTATACCCACATCCATATAATTTTGAAAATTCTTGTGGACTGTGATGATTTCATTAGATTTAAAAATTAGTACACTCTAATGTGGTCTAGGTCAGTGCTTTTCAACATATCCTATGCACACAGATCACCTGGGGATCTTGGTAAAATCCAGATTCTGATTTGGTAGGTCTGGGTGGGAACTGAGACTCTGCATTTCTAACAAGCTCTCAGGTGATGCTGACACTGCCTGTCCAGGGAGTACACTTTGAGTAACATCTTACATCGGTTTGTGAGAAATCTGGTGACACAAATACACAGTCACTAAGGGGCTGGCTCAACCTGATTTTGAGGTCCAGTTCCAGGATTGAAAGCTTGTAACAGATCTGCAGAGCAGGTGCTTATTGACTAGAGAATGCATGGGGACATTTCCTGCCTTCCATTATCTTCTATCCCCAGGAGCTGGGGGAAAGGGGATGAGTACTGAAAGTTTATGTTGACGGTCACTTGGTTTTTAAACTTTGCGATGGTCTTTTTAAAAATTTTCCTATGGAGTAATGAGAGGAAGGGATATGAGTTTCTGAAACATCTACCAGTGTGCTAGGCATCTTACCGCCATTTTCTCTTGACTCCTCCTAACCCTTTGAGGTGGTTATTTTTTTTTTTCTACCTTTAAGATGGGGAAGCTGAGGTTTAGCAGGGTTAAGTAACAGCCAGGTTGCATGCAGACAGAGCAGGGATTTGAACCCACCAAAGCTGGCTGCTTTTGCACATACCAAGCTGTATTCCTTCAGAAGTGCTATGTATTAAACTAATTCAGCATAAGGTATTAGGACACAGATTTATCACATTTTGCTTTTCTCCTAAGTAAGGTACCCAGAGGAGTGCCCTGGCAAAGGGGAGGGAGCAGAAGGAAAGAGGTAGCTGAAAAGAAGGAAGGGCTTAGAAAAGCTCTGTGGGACTTTTTCAAAGATGAATTTCACATCTAACACAAATTTTACCTCCAACAAAAATGGAATTGGAATTCTCGCTTTCTTTGTGCAAACAATGGGATTTCCCCAAATATCTGGTTTTCATAAATTCATTTTGGAGCAATTAAGATATGGTGTTTCAAAATGCTGAGAACTTGAGTGTCAATGTTAAAGGATTTCTGTCCATATCATGCCAAGACAATTGTAGCTTTCTCTCTCCTTTATAACATCATGTGAAAGTGGGATTTGGCAGGTTCTTTGGAGCTGGTACTTGTCTTTGGCCAGCATCTTAAGAGTTATACTTTTGAACCAGTTTACCTAATTCTGAGTTTAGCTTTTTGTTCCTGTTTAATTTACCATCATATTTTGTTCAGTTATTTAGCAGGAAGGTAAGCAAGCCTGGCCGGGGCAAATATTTGAAAATTAGCTTTGTCATAGCCACTGCCAGCCCCCTCCCCCATTCCTCACTGGAAGCATCTTTCCTTTCCTCCCCAACTTCGTCCGCTGCAACATGGATTATTTTAATATCTTGACACCTACCAAAACCTTTAGCTAGCCCCAGCTGGTGTGGCTCAGCTGGTTGAGCGTTGTCCCATACACCAAAAGGTCGGCTGCTGGTTTTCAATTCCCGGTTGGGGCACATACCCAGGTTGCAGGTTCGGTCCCAGGTCGGGATACATGAGGGAGGCGACAGATCAATGCTTCTCTCTCACATCGATGTTTCTCTCTCTCCCTATCCCTTTCTCTCTCTGAAATCAATAAGAAAACATTTTTAAAAACACTTTAGGTAAATGGCATGTAGGGCAAGAAAGGATAACTAAATCAAGTAACAGAGTACGGAATTGCTACTCTCATGTCTCAGTTCTAAAGAATAAAGCCTTAAGGGCACTATCCTGAGCCAGTCAGGGAATATGCTTTTTGGTTGATGGAACTATCCAATGACCCCATTTAACTGTATATGCTTTTCTTCCTTCCTTTCCTGTCTCCTGCCCCATTTCTGCACAACTTAGAATTCATTCCAACTTTTTAGTTGTATGTTCTTACCTATTTTCAAAATGTGGGCTAGAGTTTTGCTATTTATCACCCTTAGAGGTTCCTGCTGAAAGATTATTTATAGGTCACATCTTTCTGTTATTGCCAATAAAATGTCCCTTGCATGGGTCTGTTAATACTCAAATTTATGCAAGACTGTAGTATGTTTAGCTGAACACACAGATCTCTTTTAGTCTATTTACTGCCATGATGGAGTGGCCAGTGCCCCAAACAGGATACTAGAAATCTGGCTCCGAGTTGTGTCTCTCAGGTCAGAGCTTTGCAGCTCTGGCTAAGTCACTTAGGCTGCTAGGGTTCCTATCAGCTTTGATATTCTGTGGCTGCCTTCCTGCATTAGGTTAGAGCCTTCTCTGATTAGGAGGGTTACATAGCTGGCAAGTCCTTCTCTAACATTAGCATCATGGTCAAGAATATGTGCTGTGGAGTTAGGCTGCCTAGATACAAATCCCAGTTCCACTGCACTAGCAGTGTAGCATGGGCAATTTACTGTCTGTTAAATGAGGTTGCAACCTACCCCACAGGGGGACTTTGTTATAACTCACCCCATAGGATGGGGGTGTTCTGACCGACCCCATAGGGTGGGGGTTTCTTGGCCTACCCAATAGGATGGCTGTGATCAGTAAACAGAAGCGTGTTTTTTAACTGCTTTAAGTAGTGCATGGCACACAGTGATCCCTCCTTAAATGTTAGGTAAGATTATTATTACTACAATCACTCATACCCTTCAAGGTCCAATTTTAATGTTCTCTATTCCATAACATCTTTCTTGATTATCTTAAGAAAAAAACACACACACACACACACAACTTTTCCTTTCTCAGGCCTTTCGTAGCAAAGACAACAGACTCTGCTCTAGCACATGAGTTGTTTCCTTCCACCTTCTTTTTAAATCGTGATTCCGTGCCCACAGTGTGCCTGTTATTTTCACATAAGATTTCTCATTTAAGTCACATAAACTGAAAGAGCTGTTGCCCATCTCATTTTACAGATCAGAAAACTGACATCTGTAGCAGGGAAAGGGCTTGGTCAGGTGACACAGCTCACAAATGACAGTACTATCATCTCCTCCAAGCCTTTGGAGTCTCCCACCCTACAGCAACCTTCCATATTAACCAGTTATGAAACCTTGGTCTCAAACCTGCTCCTTGTCACTTTGAACACACTGGAGGCTCAAATTCAAGTGTGTTGAATAGATCTGCAAAGTTGAACTCCCTACTCTCATGATATCATTTCCTTATAAATACTAAATAACCCTATTGATTCCAAGTCATGTTAATTCAGCATGCATCCTTTATGCATGTTATAGGGTACGCAATGGTTGCTGGCTTCCTTATAGAGAATAGTATATCGATTTCTGTCCGTTTTTTGCTTTTGGGGTTTTGTTTTTGTTTTTTTGCCTCCCTGCACTTAGTCTCTTTCTAGTTTCATGAGCTTATGGAAATAGGTAGCCTGGGCTATTTGGTAGGCAAATTGATGTGTCTCTTTTATGTAGGTGGTGATATGAGATTCCAGCCAAATCTTACCATTTCCTCTATGAAAATAGATTTCTGGTTAATACAGACTAGCTTTAAGATCTCATTTTATTTTGAAAGTTTTTGTATCTTCCCAACTGAATTTCCCTAAAATAAGGATAGATGGAGCCAACTTTGCTAGTCTTTTGACAGACATTTGAGTCATCACTGATTATTACCTCCTATATGAAGGGAGACTACAGAAATGTCTTCAATTTAGAATCTAGACTAATCTAGGAGAAGAGAGAAGAAAGGGACAGAGGCAAATAGAAGGAGAAAGGCAGGTTCAAGCTAGAGAAGGAACTAGGTATTGCCTTAAAAGAAACTGATCTAGAAATGACAAAAGTGTGTCATCCAAACAGGGTTCTTCAAGTTTCTTAGGAAGCATGAGTATAGCTTCAGCAGTGGAACTTCGAAGGACTTCAAAGACATGTGGCTCCAAGTGTTTGTTATATGAGAACAACAGATTATAGACCCATATACACAGTATGTGAGGGGTTTTTTAAATCCTCATCCTAGGACATGTTTATTGATTTTTTTTTAATTTTTTATTTTAGAGAGACAGGAAGGGAGAGGGAGACAGAGACAGAGAGAGAAACATCGATGTGAGAAACACTGAGGTTGCCTCCTACATGTGCCCCGACTGGGGATCAAACCCACAACTTAGGTGTGCGCCCTGACCAGGACTGGAACCCACAACCTTTTTGGCGCACAGGGCGACACTCCAACTGACTGAGCCACCGGCCAGGGTGTGGACTCATTTTTGTAAAAATAAACACATGCATGTATATACTTGAAAAAATCTAAAGGAATGTTCACCAAAATGTTGACAGGGTTTTTCATGTGCTTGTCTGTAGTTCTTGGCTTTGCAGAATAAACATATATCACACATAATGTTTAAAATGAAAGCCAAAGAATTCACAAAGAGCATGATTTTGGAAAGAATAATTTTGTTGAAATTATTCTTGTGACAAATTATATTGCTTCAGACACAACATGTATAAATCCTTGGAGATTTATTAGAGAATGTGCTTGAGAACTTGGTACCTTCCTTTCTAATCAATGTTCTTCCCTTCAATAAACAGAAGCAACTTTGTGAATTTCATTTGTCAGAGGTTTCTATGAGTCACCATATTAACTTTTTCGGTGAAATTCCCCCCAATGCTATCTTCTTTTTCAACACTCTTTAATGTGATGGATGTGAAAGGTCTATAAACACAAAAGTGTGTGAATCATCATGCAGGACTGGGAAAGGCTGATTACTACCTTGGATGCTAGGATTTACATTTCCAAAACACTGTTCTTAATGTTACAAATTGATTCAGCAACTGAAAAAATTTGAAAAGTAAACTTTCAATTCTACTAACCAGACCTATTTAACCAGCACTCTGCTTTGAGGAGTAATATATTAGCTGTGGATATAAAAGACATTTGAGAAGGGTTTTCAGTTTTCCCTTTTTGCTTTGTTAGTCACTTTTTAAATGGAGAAAAGTAAAAGGCAAAAGTGCCCTACAAGTATGCCCAAAAGGGGACTTTAACTCACACAAAGTAGACCCTCCATATTTTTAATAAGTCGTCAAGCAAATTCTCTTTCAGCCATGGACTTTGGGTATAGAAAATAATCTTAGCTGAATAGGCGTGTGTGTAGTCTCTAATAGAGACAAAGGTGAAAGGTAGATGTGTTACCTGCATCCCCAGGTCCTGCAGGGTTTACTACACCCTGATCTCTGCCCTGTTCAGGGCAAAAATAAATAAATAAATAAACAAACAAACAAACAAATAGTGACCATGGTAAATAGTAGCCATTTGTGCTCAAAATAAACCCATTCTACTTTTGCAAAATAATTTTATGGTGCTTTTTTCCTCCCCAGATAAAACAATATTCAAAACAAAAAGTGACCATATTTAATGGATAAGATTCCTGTTTCTACTTCTGCCTAGATTACTACTTCTACGTATAAATCAAATGATGCCCTTGGAGAATATCTGAGAGATTAATCATCTTCTGATCTATGTAAATAAATAATTAAAGCTGATTTCTTGGATTCCCTGATTTTCTAGAGTGGCATGGTCCATAGCAAAATGGAAGCTGGCTGGGCCTGACCATGGTTTGTTCAATGCCAAGCTGTGTTTCTTAGTCTCCCATACTTCCCACTTCCCTGCCACTGTGGGCTCACCACATTCCAGGGCCAGTGAGAACTGTCCATTAGTAATTGGACAGGTTCACTTGGCATCTGCCTCCATCCAGACAGAGCAATGCCCATGTGGGTGCTTCCTGATCCAGAGTGATAAATAGTATGCAAATATCTTCTTTCTAATACATGACCCTGGCATAGCCAGAGGGAATATGAGTGATGGTGCTTCAGAGCTGTAACTTTTTGCTTAGAGCTTGAGAGTTAAAATTAAGGAGCCAGAAGCACACTTCATCTCTCTCTAACGTAAGGTAAGTAAAGTTAATTACTTCAAATTATCAATAAACAAAGAAAGATGGTAATTACTAGGCATGTGACTGCTAATAATGATGTGATTTCACAAAGCAAAGAACATAAAGTTTCTCTCTTGTGGCCTATTGCTTGCTGAACACTACTTTTCATGATCAGACCTGATATCAGACTGAGGGTTGAAGCAATAATTTTAGTAGCACCAGAAAATTAATGCATTTATTTTCCAGAAATTCTTTACCTTTTAATGTTGCACATGGTTTGGGGAGGAAAAGAGTGTTTTTAGTTTTTAAAGTACCATTGTTTAGTTTTTTATCTCTTTTTACATCATTTAAAATGTTTTATTCTCAGAAATATTGAAGAGTAAACCCATGTCCTTTATGTTAAAGATCTGATCATGATCAGGGACTGTGGGTGTTATTTAAAATGATATCAGTCTCACAGTGCTTTGGATAATTTGGTCAAACAACTGGTCACGTTAATAGAGAGAAATTTCAGTTGATCAGTTACTTCAGACATGGTGAGCTGTGTGGAGTTCAAATTTTTAAAAGTTTGATTCTATTCAGTTCAATTCAACAAATGCCTAGAGAATGCTCAAGGAATAAGGAGAATTTTGATGAGATGGTCTGGAAGGTAGTATGAAGATGGTGAATTTATGATCTAGAGTAGGAGATGAGTAAAATGCATAAAATACTATAAAAATTAAGCATACTTATAAAAGTCAAAGCCAAAGCAATAGGGAAAAACCCAGGTACGTGTTAAGAGCCTGCTTAGTTACTTTTCCTCTATAAATCTAAACCTAACTTTAAAAATTATATTATTTATATTATCCCTGAATGAAAAATCGTTGAATGAAAATTATGAAAGTAAAAGAGAACCTAGCTAGATGATGCAAATACTCATTTTAATTATTTTATTTAGGACGACAGTATGGATACAAAATCCATTCTAGAAGAACTTCTTCTCAAAAGGTCACAGCAAAAGAAGAAAATGTCACCAAATAATTACAAAGAGCGCCTTTTTGTATTGACCAAAACAAACCTCTCCTACTATGAATATGACAAAATGGTGAGACCCTATTTATTCCATTGTTTTTATACTATTTATTTTTCTTAAGGCTCCACAAAGTGCTTAATTACAATGAAACAGTATCAGATTTCTTAGCCTACACAGTAAAGATCAACTTGCGCTCATTACACTTGTCTTTTCTTAACCAAGGTGTAAGTAATTCAAGAATAAAGGATTTTAAAACATTGGCTCACTTTACAAAGACAAATTACAAATCACATTAGAACAGTGGTTCTCAACTGAGGGTGCTTTTGTCCCCCAGAGGACATTTAACAATGGCAGGGGACATTTTTGGTTGTCATAATTGGTGGGAGTAGTGTACCACTGACTTCTACTGGGGATGCTGCTAAATATTTTATAATGCACAGGACAGCCCCCACCACAAAGAATGATTTGGCCCCAAATAGCGCTGAAAGTGAGAAATCCTGCCTTAACACAACGTTGGGAATCAGACTATTTCTATACAGTTGAGAATTCTGCCTCAGTAGAAATACTGAAATACTGTCTTATAATTGAAACAAAGTGAAGATGCTTTGTGGAGTTAAATCTTGGTTTTCCTGAGCAGATTAACAACATTGCAGCTAATTTGAAATGTGTTTCAAGATTATCAAACAAAATTATTAAGTGCTGCCTGAAGACTTGCTTTGGGAGGCATATATGAGTTTCTGTTCATACTTGAAAATATATTCTTCTGTAATTGGATTTTGACTATTATAGAAGAATTGGAATGAGTCTCACATGCCTACTGCATTTCCCAATCCCCCTCCCAAGCATAACCTTAACTTTATGCTTTTCTTTGTGCACCATTGTGTATCGCACAAGGCAGCTTATATGTTGTTGCTTTTTCATTCAGAAAAGAGGCAGCAAAAAAGGATCAATTGAGATTAAGAAAATCAGGTGTGTGGAGAAAGTCAATCTCGAGGAGCAGACCCCTGTGGAGAGACAGTACCCATTTCAGGTAAGGGGAGAGGCAACATTCCATTGGATGCATGGCTCTTCTTTTAATATTTGGTATTATGAAGCCAATATAGCGGGGATAAATAAAGATGTTGCAAATGATTCATTAAGACAATGACAAGGCTTGGGACATTTCTAGATAGGAGCTGGGCAGTTTGCTAAAATTCTATGTACCCATCTGCCTTCACTAGAAAGAGAGGAAGAAAAGTGAGTAAGCCCCAGTGGCCTGACTTGCCTTGGGCTCTGACAATCTCTTTCATCAGACATTGCCGGGCATATCCAATGTGCTACAAGGTACTAGGCACACTATAAGAAATAAAATGTCATCCCTGTTCTCAAGGCATTTACAGATCATTATAACACAATGAGGGTGAGTGTTAAAGTGAAGGTCAGCAGAGTAACCATGGTGCACTAGGAAGCAAAAGCTTCACTCTTCATTCCAAGAGGTCAGGGAGACTTTCTACTGGAGGTGGGTGGGGAAGAACCCAGCAAAAACAGGAAGAACAGTGAAACAAAAGAAACATCAGGTGTCAAGGCATCTTGTCATAGATGTCATAGGTAAAACAGTATTACAGGTTTAGAGAGCTCCAACAGTATTTATGAATAAAGCAGCCCTGCAAAAGAGTGAAAGAGATGAATCTGGAAAGGTGGGCAGGGCCACATCAGAAAGGCTTTGCGCAGCATGCTAAGGCATTTTAATTTTACCCTGAAGTATTATCTTAAAATGGTATGCCATGGAGAGTGTGCCTACAGTACCCTTGGAAAGTGGCTTGAACTAAGTCAAGCCCTACTTTTATTATACCATGAATATTTATCTTTCTGATCTAAAGGCAGATGGACTGCCCTTCTGATGTTCAGACTATCCTGTGCTAGTGAGAAACTACTATGCCCCAAAATGAAATAAAATAAAATAATCTGATTGCTGAACAATCTGTACTTCCCACTTTAAAAACGATCATCACCCAATTGGGAGAAACCAGGGGAGTGTGTGCTCATGGAAGAACACAGGCCTTGGAGCCCCACACAGCTCCTAGCCGCTGTTTATATTTGTTTAACCATAGACAACATACTCAGTTCCTCTCCGAATTTATTTTTCATTTGCAAAATGGGCATAATCATATATTTTTCACGAAGCTGAAACAGGATTAAAATATTTAAGCATCTAGGAAAGATTCCCAAAACTAGTAGTTATTTAATAAATGGTCTGTGTTATTTCCCCATAAAAGTGAATAAACTAGAGAAGGATCTTGGGAGACATCGTAATCCTCAAACATTTAAATAAGTGTCTTAAGGAATAGAAAAATGACTTATGCTAGGAATTGTTAGGGTAGGACATGACTCAAGGGGATAAGTTAACAGGGATGTAAGCATGAATTATATAATGATCGGAATATATGAAAATTGGCAGGGATGGCATAGTAAAAGTGAAGGACATTCTATCCCTGAAGGTATTTCTAAGAATAGAGCAGATAAACATTTTCCAAATGGCTGTAAAGAGAGTCATGCGCTGGGTAGGTAGGTAGACCAGAACACTCCTAAGACACCTGTTATAGCTAACATTTTCTAATTTTCCAATTCTCTGCTGTGATTTTCCAAAGTGTAGAGGTTTCTGGGATAAAAAAAATGAAAGGTAGAGGATAAAAATAACTAGATTTTTTTCTACCTAATTTCAGAGCTAATGGATATATTATATAAGCAAACTCAAGGTTTCTTTTGGATAATAGAAAATTTGCAGTTGCACCAGAGTGAACTATGATACAATTAGAGGTAAATGCACCAAATCTTCTCCTTTCCAGATTGTCTATAAAGATGGGCTTCTGTATGTCTATGCATCAAATGAAGAGAGCAGAAGTCAATGGTTGAAAGCATTACAAAAAGGTAATTTCAAGTAGTCATAAAAGGTAGTCACCAATTGAGCTCTTTTGAGGGTTGGTGGAAGAAAGACATGACAGTAAAAGGACTCAATGCCAGGACAGAATCTACTGATTTTCCTACCAACCTCCGAGAATATGCCGTGCTTATCCTCATTTTGCATTCTCATTGTTACATAGGGGAAACCTGGGTATCAGATACCCTTCCCGCCCCCTCCCTGCCTGCAACAGAGCAGGCTATTGTCCTTCCCAGCAGCTTGGAGGAAGCCAGGCCACCTGCTCCCCACCCACTGTGCTTGCCTTTCCAGGGCAAAGTCTAGTCTAGGTCCTCTTGGGGTTGTGTCAGGTCCTGTAGTTACTGTACTTTGAATGTTTATAGAAAGTTATAGGTAATACTTATTAAACACTTATCATTTGCCAGCTACTGTATCCAGTACTTGTAAAACATTTTCTTACGTAGCCCTCTTGACAACTCTGTGAAAACAGGTCATATTAGCCTCCATTTTTTCAGATAAGTTAAAGAGACATGGCCAATGTCACACACCTAATAATGGAGAGCTCATAATTCAATTACCCAAATCCAAATTTTTAACCAGTACAGTATAAATGCAAGGCTGCTGGGAAAGCTCAAGGTCAGAAACTGTTTTATAAACTTAACTCATTGTGGTTTCTGTAATAATTTCTGTTTAATTCTCATTAACAGTAAAGTTTTTTTAATGCTGGCCTTTTCAGGTAAGCTGAGCTGAGTTAAACTAAGGGAATAATATTACTAAAGCCCACTGCTTATTGAACACCTACTCTGAGCCAAACACTGTGCTGGATGCTTTACATACATTTTCTCATGTCCTTCCAGTGACACAGCAAAGTGGTTATTATTCTCTCCATATACTTCCCTGAGTCAGGGTTGTAAAGGAGGAGCAGAATTCCCCTCGGATCAAAATAAGAAATCTGTAAGATGAATAAAAAATCAAGAAGGAAAGAGTTGAAGCCACATGTAGAACCAACCCTCTCCACCTAGAGACTCTTCTTGAACTACTCTCTACTAAGACCTTGTAGGTTTCTAGGCTGTTTCGAGAGACATTAGTTTGTTGTAGACACGGTATTACACTCGGATATTACAATTTCATTTCTTTGGATTTTTTGGTCCTATTCCCATGGGTTTTAAAATATGCACATATTCCTAGAAAAGTAGCCCCATAAACCATCAATTCCTTAGTATAAACAGGTCAAAGTCATGAACAACAAAGAAAGAATGAGAAACTGTTCTATATCAAGGGAAACTAGATAACTAAAGGCCATGACTCTGGGTTGGATCCTGGATTAGGAGAAAATGAATGATTATAAAGGATATTGTTGGAACAATTAGAGAAAATGGAATATGACATATATATTAAATAATAGTATTGTATTTGTGTTAGATTTCCGGAATTTGATCATTGCATTATGGTTATATAAAGGCATGTCCTCGTTAACAGAAGTTACATGCTGAAGCATTTGTGAGTGACATTACTTAGGTTATAATATTTGTACTTGCTCTCAAATGATCAAGCAAATATAATAATAAATTTAAAATCTAAAAAAATAATAATGTGTATGTACAGAGAGAGAAAGAGAGAAAGCAAAAGTAGCAAACGGTTAAAAATGAATCTGGGGGGCTGGAGAAACAAGATGGCGGCGCAGGTCACGGCTGCCCCCGCCGCCTCCCGCAACCACATCAAAATCACAACTAAAACCCAGAACCACCGTCCCTCAGAGCCTCCTGAGACCCAGCTGAACAGAAGCCCCGCAATCAGGGGGCTGAAGCAGCACCGAGACCGGTAGGAGGGGGAGACGCGGGCGGGTCAGGGTTGATTCAGAGACGCGGCCGGGCCCACACCCGGGGCCGCGGGGAAACCCGGGAGGGAATCTCGGCGGCGGGGGTTTCCCGGAGGAGCAGGGGTCCCAGCCCCACAGCAGGCCCCGGCCCAGGGCTCCAGGCCGGGAAGAGACGTCCCCACACTCCAGGCTGTGAAACCAGCGGGGACTGTCCCTGAGGGTCACGGAGGCCGCAGGAGCCCCAGCAGCTCCTCTCAAGGGCCCGGCGCGGACTCACTCGGACGCTCCCTCTGAGCCCAGCGCCGGGCAGCGGCCTGAAAGGACCCGGGACACTCGGGGAGGGACTGACCTGCCTGAGATCCGGGCGAGAGGCGGAGGGCGGCTTCCTCCCGGGCAGGAGGGCTGGCGGAGGCCATGGCTCCTGTGGCGAGTCCTCCCCGCACAGCCGGCGGGCAGGCGCCATGTTTGAGTCGCCAGCACCTGACTCACCGTTGGCCCCGCCCCGTGATTCCCGGAGGCCCCGCCCCTCCCCACCTGCAGCTCATCCGGGCCATTTCCAGGGGCTTTTCTGTGCAAGTGGCCCCTCGAATCCCATGCTTAGGACTTTCCTACAATCTCTCAGACAAGCAGCAGCTGCCCCATGCGGCTTGATAAGCGGCCCCAGGCCTGGCACTAGCGGCAGCTGCACTGGCTCATAGCTGGGCCTCTCCTGGGCACCTCCAGGCCCAGCACAAGGAGCAGCCAACTACGGTTTGCTGAGTAGCTCATGCTGGGGGGCCCTGGGCAAGGCACTGGCACAGGCTGACTGTGCCCTCCCGGGAGGCCCCAGAGACAGTGCACCTGGGGGTCAGACTCGACCACGCTGGATTACAACCCTGCCACATCCACGAGTGACACTCAAGGGGCGCCCTTGGTGAACACCAAAGCCCCACTGAAGTAAATCCTGCTCCATGGGGGTGTCTCCAGCACAGCGGCTCTCTGGCTGTAGCTGCAGCGGGTCCTCACAGCTGACTGGCCTGGGGGTCAGTTCCTCCCAGGGACGCCAACAGCAACCAAGGCTCAACTACAACAGGACAGTGCACACAGCCCACACAGGGGAGCCCCTAGAAGGCCCAGCTCAGGGGACTGGGGAGGCTGAGCCACTGGGCCCTACAGGACACCTACTACACAAAGCCACTCTACAAATTCCAGGAGACATAGCAGCTCTACCTAATACATAGAAACAAACACCTGGAAGCAGCCAAAATGCGGAGGCAAAGAAACATGTCACAAAGGAAAGAACACAAGAAATCTCTAGAAGAGGAACTAAATGAAATAGATCCAAGCAAGCTAACAGATACAGAGTTCAGAATTTTGTTTACAAGGATGTTTAAGCAGACTATTAGGGAAATAACTGAGAAAGTCGATAACATAATAAAGTACCAATTTGAAATGAAGGCTACACGAGCTGAAATGAAGAATAAGTTATAGGGAATCAACAGTAGAGTAGAGGACGCTGAGAATCAAATCAGCAATTTGGAACATGAGGAAACAAACAGCACCCAACCAGAAGAGCAAAAAGAAAAAAAAATCCAGAAATATGAAGATAGTATGAGGAGCCTCTGGGACAAGTTCAAGAGGCCCAGCATTCGTGTTATTGGGGTGCCAGAATGGGAAGAAAGAGACCAAGAAATTGAAAACCTATTTGAAAAAATAATTGCAGAAAACTTCCCCTACTTGAGGAAAGAAATAGACTTAAGTCCAGAAAGCACAGAGGGTCCCAAACAAGAGGAACCCAAAGAGGCCCACAGCAAGACCCATCATATTTAAAATTCCAAAGGTTAAAGGCAAAGAGAGAATCTTAAAAGCAGCAAGAGAAAAGCAGATCCCTACAAGGGAGCACCCATATGACTGTCAGCTGATTTGTCAACAGAAACCTTGCAGGCGAGAAGGGAGTGGCAAGAAATATTCAAAGTGATGAAAAACATGGAACTACAACCAAGACTGCTTTACCCAGCAAAGCTATCATTTAGAACTGAAGGTCAGGTAAAGAGCTTCACAGATAAGAAAAAGCTGAAGGAGTTCATCACCACCAGACCAGCACTACAGGAAATGTTGAAGGGTCTTCTTTAAGAAGAAGCTGATGAACAAAAGAATTTGACGAACTAAATGGATCCAGAGACATTGACGCAGGCAACAGACGATCATATTTCAGAGGGAAGAGGGAAGGGGGATGGAGAGTGGGAGGAGATTAACCAAAGAAGTTATATGCATATATGCATAACCCATGGATGCAGACAATGACGGGGTGAAGGCCTGGGGAGGGGGTGGGAGTGAAGTGGAGGAGGTCAATTGGGGGGAAAATGGGACACCTGTAATACGCTCAACAATAACGATAAAGAAAAAAAAAACAGAACATAAAAACAAAATAAAACAAACCAAAAAAAAGAAGTACAAATTGTCTGTTACCGAACAGTCCCGGGGTTGTAAAGTATAGCATAGGGAACACAGTCAATAATATCATCATAACTTTGTATGGGGCCGGGTGGGTACTCGAAACATCAGGGGGACCACTCTGTAAAATACATGATTTTCTAACCATCGTGCTGTACATCTGAAACTAATACAGAATAATATTGAATGTAAACTGTAATTGAAAAATAAAAAATATATATATATAATGTAAAAAAAAAAAAAATGAATCTGGGTAAAGGGTACCTGGACATTCATGGTACTATTGCGACTTTTCCGTATGTTTGAAATGTTTCAAAATAAAACATGGAGGGGAATATATATGTTTATTAGAACCTTCTTCCCTTTTTGCTAAGATCTAGTCTTACCCTCCAGCCTCTTTCAGCCACAAGAGCACAACATGCATGTGCTGTAACCCACTTACTTCCTTTCTGGATGTATTCTAAAATCCTAACACCAAGCTGATCTGTATATGCGTTTTATACCAGTTTTTTAAAAGACTGATATGTTATTGTGTTGTTCTCATTATATACATGGTTAGATTTTTCTTTCTGGCTTTTGAACTTCAAAGTGAAAGATATATCCTTTGGGAACCATTTGCTCTTACCCTGGTTGCTGGCAAAAACGATGTCTTCATTGTTCTGTGATAACAGCGCTTATTGAATGTGTTTTCTTCCTGCCTGCTCCCCAGAGATAAAGGGCAACCCCCACCTGCTGATCAAGTACCACAGTGGGTTCTTCGTGGATGGGAAGTTCCTGTGCTGCCAGCAGAGCTGCAAAGCAGCCCCGGGATGTACTCTTTGGGAAGCATGTAAGTGACCCCTCTACTGGGTGACCCTGGGTGGACGGTGCCCCATTAGGCAAACCTGCCACATGCCAGAACAGCTTGCCAGTTCAGGAAAACAAGATGTGCCAGACTGGTTGGCATCATGAAATTTCAGCCTCAAAGATGCTATCTGGCAAATGAAGTCTAATTCTAGGGTCAGTTGAGTCATGTTTATTAAAATAATAACAATTAACATCTGTCATTCTCTCACTCCGTGAGAAATATTTTTCAAATTTCAATCATGAATCAAGCAAGGAGATGCTTATTCCCTCCTATGATTCTTACTGATTTAAGATAAACTCCAAATAGGTACAGTGTGGTGAACATATCACCGTGGTTCATAAATTAAATCATAAACTAAAAATAAATTATTTTTAAAAATACGTCAATGGATAAAATTGAAGTGACACTTTTAATCAGTGTATATGATAGATGGCCAAGTTTGAAGAGATATATTTAAAGCAGCTTGCTATTCTCTACATATTTGTTGATTTCTTAATAACATCAGAGACAGTAGTGAAGGGTTCTATCCACAGTTATATTCCCAGGGAAATCTGCCTGAGACTTTATCTGGGGATAGAAAAAAAGGCTTTGAAGGGATAAAGGGGGGAGAGAATTATGTTGCTTTCTCCTTGTGCCCTGAGTCCCAGTCCTTCACCAGGATACTTACATGAGGCAGTCTTATATATATATTAGTTTAGTTTATCATTGTTGACTAACATGAAGTTGTCAATAAATAAAAACAGTTTTAGCAGCCTGGACAAAATTTGCTTGGATTACAATGTCTTTAAAGAAATGAATGAGATCAGCTGTGTGATAACACTTCATAAACTGTAAAACACACAAAGATATGAAATGTTATTTAAATTCACTTCACAACAGTATTGACATCTGATAATTATGTTAATATTACTGCTGGTTATTTTACAACAAAATCAATGAATATGCATTGTGTTTTCTATCTCAATTAGACTACACAATGAATATGTATTTAATTAGATCACATTGCCCTTTATACTCTTGAATTACAGTAATTTAATGAAACTATTCAGAACTTACGGTATGTAGATCTTCCCTCCACTGTGAGGGGCTGAGGAGTAATGTCTTCTTACAGCATTAATCATTTCCCACAATTATTCTGTCCATGGTCTGACATCATTACCCAGCAGGACAGATTGTAGCTGTGACCATGCCCTAACTCCCAGGGGAAGAGCAGGAGAAAGGCCACAGAGAGCCCTGCCTTTGGACTATCTTCCTAAACTCGGGCTGGATGCCACCTGCCATGTGTCTTAGGTGCCACAGGCTGTTTGCCAGCCTCTGAAGAAAACTGCAGAATATAGAGGTATTATGGCTCACAAGCAGCTGTGATATTGTTTATCTGCCCAAGTGTAATTTACTCCCTTGGCCTCCTTTGCTGAGCTACAGGGAAGCCCACGGGCACAGAAAGGAAACAGTTGAGTGTCTTCGCTTCCTTCTGTCTCCAAAATGCCCTGGACCACCCTCTTTCCAGGGTACGTGTCCTACAAGTAAGTTGACCATACACCCCCGTTTGTTTGGGACAGTCTCATTCTGCAGCTGGTGACCTGGCATAATTATATGAAAAGCCAACTTATCACTGTCAGGGATGTTACAGTTTGGTCAATAAACGACATGGCCACCCCATTTATAAGGCATATAATGACTTCACACTCACAGCCTGGACATCTATCTACATATATGAGTAGAAAAAGAAATCAACAAATATCATAAGAACAGAAAAATGCATGAAATAGATTTGTTTTTTTATAAGTCATCTATTTATAAGCATCTTGTATGATCCAATTAAAGATAAGTCAGACATGGATTCTGAATCCTAGGGTCATAGGTCCTATCCAAGGGATTAGATATATGCTTCTCAAATGCAAGGTGGAAATGTGGTATAAATTAATAGTTTTTAGGATTTAGAGGAACTTGACCATTTTATCTATTTTGGGAGGATATTGGTGATGGTGGAGGAGTGGGGTTTTCTTTGGGTGTTACACAGGAAAGCAACAATCACTCAAAATGTCGTGCCTAAATTTATTTAATCTGCAGTGTTGCTTACATAAACTAGTTCTTTTGATTCATAACATTGGATGTTTTGCTTTGTTTTATTTAAAGTTCGTTCTGATATTACTTGGTTTTACTTTTCAGATGCAGATCTGCATGTTGCAACGAAAGAAGAGAGACTAAGAGTTCCCGCCTTCCCAGAGAGACTGGTAAGTCAACATTTCATTTTTCTCATGATGAGGATATATTAAATAAGTTGAGTTGTCAGATTCAAGACTAGAAAATTGGTCTTCCTTCAGACTACCAGCAAAGAGAGAAAAACTGTGAGGTATCACCAATAGCAATGGCTATATTAAATAATAAATTCAAATACAGAAACATTTAGCATTTTGTACTTTTATATTTAATAACGACAATTTTCTAACCTGTAAGCACATAAATAGTCACTAAAAAATGGTGCATGTGAGAGATAGCATCCCATATAAGAGGCAGCTGTTACTAGCTGTCATTCCTGTCCTACCACCAGTATGGCCAAGACTGCCTCATGAAGTATCCTAGTGAAGGAATGGGACCCCATAGGGCACTAGCAGAAAAGAACATAATTCTTTCTCTCTGTTATCCTTTCAAAGCCACTTGATGGACTTTGTTCTAGTCACTCTCAGATGACATAAAATTTCCCAATTACCAATAGTAATGAGAACAGCCTCTAATTGTCCCATCCAGTGCTATAATCACACAACTTCAAGCATCTTTCCCCCTTCACTGAGCTCAAGTCTGCTCAGAGGATAGCCTGCTTTGGGGAAAGGGTTGTGGAGAGGCTGAGATTTCTGACCCTTTCAGGGTTGGTGCCCAGGAAGAGCAAGTCTACTAAAAAAGAGACAGTCATATATGGTTGGTCTCATCATGCTTTGGTAGTGGTGGCTTCTTGGTAAGACAGTTTTCCAATGCTGGTTTTTCTAAAAATATGTTTTTATTCCTTTTTTTAGAGAGAGAGAGGAAGAGAGAGGGATAGAGAGATAGAAACATCAACCCAGGCATGTGCCCTGAGCAGGAATCGAACTGCAACCTCTTGGTTGCTGGGTTGACGCTCACCCACTGAGCTGCACCGCGGGGACCTGATTCTTTATCTTATGGGAGACTTTCATGGGTTTCCCATGGGGGTGCACATCCAAGTGTTGTTTTATGACAGAGGAAATGTCTTGACCCTTAGCTGTTGGGATTTTAGCCCTCAACTTTTCTGCTGGGTCAATTCACTAGTCTTGGGCAGAGTTTTCAAGATGGCTCCCAGCCAACCCTCTCCCAAGGGTGGAGTTGGCCTCCAGAAAAACAAGCAAAATCTTGACTGCTTTAGTTAGTAAAACTGTATGTGGCTTGCTCTCATAGTACAGGCTGCTGCTCTCCTTGTGCTCTGCTTTTGGGGTTCATAGCCATAGTCTCCTGCTTTTAGGCTTCCCAGGCAGGGGTCACTCTCCTCAAAGGCCAGGAAATACATAAAATGGCCTCCCAGTGGTTCTCTGAAAGCTCACATGAAATCAAGGGATCATCTCCACCCATCCATCAGCTCTATGGTGTTTGGGGTACTTATTTTCAGTTGCACACAATTACACACACTTACTTCTATCTTTCTAAGTAAAAACAATATAATTTTTGTGAAGCAACATGAAGGGCAAAAGTAAATCCCTTATTATAGTAGGTTGAATTGTGTCCCCTAAATTTCATGTTCACCCAGAATCTCATAGTGTGATCTAAACAGGGTATTTGCAGACATAATTAGTTAAGGACCGAACTGAAATAAAACTGGATTAGGATGGGCCATAAATCCAACAGCTGGTGTCCTTACAAGAAAATGAGAGGACACTGAGGTACAGAGAAAAGAAGGCCATTTAAAGACCTAGGCAGAGATTGGAGTCACACTCCCACAAGGCAAAGAATGCTTAGAACCACGAGAAGCTGAAAGGGGCAAGCAGAGGTTCTCCCCTAGAGCTTTCCAGGGGAGGATGATCATGCTGAAACCTTGATTTTGGACTTGTAGCCTGCAGAATTGTGACAAACTGTTGCTTTAATCCACCGAACGTGTACTAATTTGTTATGGCAGCCCTCAGGAAACTAATACAATTATTAAAGTTTGGGTATTGTTGTTTTCTGTTATCAGTGACATTACTGTTTTGGTTTGGATGCATATTCAAGTCCTGAAGCTTAAAAATTATGACCTTGTGAAACACCTAAGAGCAATGTCCAGACTCAGCAAGTCTATAGAGACAGAAGGTCAATTAGTGGTTGCCTGAGGCCAGGATGGGGATGGGGATTGGCTGCCAATGGACACTAGGGATCTTATAGGGGTGACACAAATGTGCTCAGACTGGGTTGTGGCACTAGTTGCCCAACTTGATAGATTTACTAAAAGTCACTGAATTCTACACTTATAAAGAGTGAATTTTGTGGTATGTAAATTATACTCCAATGAAGTTTGCTTTAAACAAATATAACAGTAGAGTATAATTTAGGAGCCAGACACCATTGCATCTAGTCTAGGGCAAAAAATTCTTTGGGAAATGTGTTGAAATTATCAGTCAGCCAAGTCAGTGGTCAAGGTCTGTTTTGATTATAAGATGCCCTAAGGGATCAGAGAGAGTATTGTGAAAAGTAAGTTTTCCTTTGTTTTGTTTTTATCAGAGCATTCAGTGGAGGACTTACTGAGCTGAGGAAAATTAAAATTTGCTTTCTAGCTGTTCTGTTCAGATTTCCTCTTAGGGAACTTTCCATTGCATTTATCTTTAGAGATAATCACTACACAGCTCATAAATTGCAGTGTCCTGCCTAACTAAAATTTCCAGGATGTTACTCTCTGGAAAAAAGTAAAACACAGTGTGGAAAAATTAAATTCAGAGCATACACACACACACACACACACACATATATATATACATACATATATGTAAATTTCTAATTGAAGTATAACATGCACTTAGAAAAGTATAAAAATCCTAAATGTTCAGTTTGATAAATTTTCACAAACTGAACACATCTTTATAACCCATGTTCAGATTAAGAAACAGAACATCATAGAAACCTAGGGGTACCCTCATGTTTCCTTTCAGTTATTACATCCCACCAAGAATAATCACTAGCCTGATTTATAGCATTATAGATTTTTGCCTGCTTCTGACCTTTATATAAGTGGAATCACATAGTTATATATTATGTGTCTTTTGTTCAATTTATGAGATTTTCCCATTTTTTTAGTATGTGGTTATAATTTATTCTCATTGCCATATAGAATTCCAGTGTGTGAATATGCCACTGTATTAGTTTCTTATTGCTGTTGTAACAAATTACCACAAATGCAGTGACTTTAAGCAACACAAAGTTATTGTTTTATAGTTCTGAAGATCAGAAGTCTAAAATGGGTCCACACAGCTGTGTTACACCTGGAGGTTTTAGGGGAAAATCTATTCCAGCTTCTAGAGGCTATTTGTGTTCCTTGGTTCCTGGCCCGTTCCTCCATCTTCAAAGCCTGTAGGGTAGCATCTTCTTTCCTCTCTGATCTCTGTTTCTATCCTCACATCTTCTCTCTAATCTCTGAGTTTCTTGTCTTTCTCTTATAAGAGCTCTTTTGATTATATTAGACCTACCCCCAAAATCCAGAATAATCTCCCCATTGCAAGATCCCTAAACTAATCACATCTACAAAGTCCCTCTTACCATATAAGGTAAGGGACCAGGGACCAGGACATGAACATCTTTGGTGGGACATTATTTAGCCTACTACAACCACAATATTTTTAATATTTTATCCTTATAATGGGCATTTAGATAGTTTCCAGTTTCTATCTAATTGAATAATTCTGCTATGAGCATTCATTTACATGTCTTTTAATTTCCTTGTTGGATATGTATATAGACTTTCTAGATCATAGGGTTATGTCCAGCTTTAATAGATTCTGTAAACAGCTTTTCAATATGGTTCTACCACTTTAAACACCAATCAGCAAAGTTGAGAGTTCCTTTATATTATCCTTTTTTTCCTTTCCTTTCCTTTCCTTTCCTTTCCTTTCCTTTCCTTTCCTTTCCTTTCCTTTCCTTTCCTTTCCTTTCCTTTCCTTTCCTTTCCTTTCCTTTCCTTTCCTTTCCTTTCCTTTCCTTTCCTTTCCTTTCTTTCCTTCCTTTCCTCTCTCTCTCAACCTCTCTCTCTCTCTTCCCTGCCTCCCTCCCTCCTTCCTCCTTCCTTCTTTCTTTACTTCCTTTTAAATTTAAGAGCAGATATAATTTGGTTGTTAGCTCCAGGTACATGA
Organism: Miniopterus natalensis; assembly: GCF_054644295.1. Taxonomy (NCBI): domain Eukaryota; kingdom Metazoa; phylum Chordata; class Mammalia; order Chiroptera; family Miniopteridae; genus Miniopterus; species Miniopterus natalensis. The sequence continues at coordinate 99,733,779 of NC_142103.1, read as the reverse complement.
ATCTATGTGTATGCCTCACTGTGATCTATTAAAATATCTTGTCCTCCAAAGCTGAAGATTCCTCGAGCAGTTCCTATTTTCAAAATGGATGAACCATCTTCAAGTACCACTCTAGCCCAGTATGACAGTGACTCAAAGAAAAACTATGGCTCCCAGCCAAATGTCAATATGCGGTATGTTCCAAGAGAAGATTGCCCTGACTGGTGGGAAATAAGAAAACTGAAAAGGTAAACCTCAGCTCTTAGTGTGGCTGCCCAGCATGTAAAATAAACATTACACCACTGCCTTGGACCTCAGTCTCAAAGATGTCCACATAGGCCTTAGCTGAGATAGGTTTGTCCCATCAGAAAATGCTCACTGTTTGAGCCAGAAGCAGTGGCCCCACTGGGACTGTGCAGCACAGTATTTCCATTTAGACTATTCAATCTCATTTTTACCTAAAGCATATGCCTCATTGTACCAATGATACAGCCAAGGGGCTATATGGAACTTGGAAGAATGTAAATGTATTCCTGCTATTGTTTTCAGTATAGCAAGTCATGGTAACTTTCATTCCAAAGTGGAGATACAATCCAAGTGTACTAACCTATAGCTGATGCCTGAGGACAGAAGTTACATTTATTTGCCTGAAACCCAGTGTTCTTGGAAGGAGACAATAAGCCCAGATTCAAGGAGGGTGAATGTCTTATCAACTTTGTGTCAGGTGCCCTCCCTGGCGGAAGCCCAAGTGATTCATCGAGGGGGGTATGCAGTGAGATGGACCAGTATTCAAATAAGTAGTCAGCACTATTGATTCACATGGGGTTGCTGCAGAGCTACCAACTCATAGATTGCCACATCCTATCTTTTTTTTTTTTTAATATGTTTTTATTTATTTCAGAGATAGGAAGGGTGAGAGAGAGAGAGAAACATCAATGATGAGAGAGTCATTGATCGGCTGCCTCCTGCACGCCCCCTACTGGGGATCGAGCCCGACCCAGGCATGTGCCCTGACTGGGAATCGAACCTCGACCTCCTGGTTCATGTGTCATGAACCATGCCAGCGAGGCAGCCAAATCCTATCTTTATTTAAAATGTTGATATTTTGTTCATCATGGATTTTTGCATTAATTTTTATTTTAAAAAATATTTTATTATAACACTATTTATTTGGGTTACTGAGTTTTTTGACACCCCCTTAGATTTTTCAACCAAGATTAGTCCTGACCCTAGATTTTCCCCTAGAACTTCAGGAAGCTAGTTATCTGAACAAAAGATTGATTAATCACTTCTTAACACGAGCAGCATTATATCACCTATAGTGAATTCTAATACTTGCTAAGCTAAAAGGTCTTCATGGAGCTTTAATTGTAAAAATGCAGTCATGATTCTCAGCTCATATAAGTACATATGACTTTCTGTCATTCATACTATCTTTGCCTGAACTGCTTTTTAATCTTTATTTTTTCTGAGTAGTAAAATAATCCATATTCTAATTAAAGCATTCAAATATTGCAGACTCTTCGATGTATATTCCTCTAAAATGCTTTCTAGGCACATGTTACCATATGTATAGAATTATATAGAATTACAAAATCAGGTTCTCATCATACAGTCTTCTTTGTCACTTGCTCTTTTTACTTAACATCTTGGACATTTTCCCCATTTGAATACATGAAGATATACTTAATTTTTAATTTTAAGGCAGAGAAAGACAAACATCACATGATCTCACTTATATGTGGAATCTAAAGAACTTAATAGACTGATGAACAAAATAGATTCAGTGCCATGGAAGCACGGATCAGACTGAGGAATCTCGGAGGGAAGGTGGGGGTGGGTGGGTGGGAGAGATTAAACAAAGAACTAATATGCACATATGCACAACCCATGGACACAGGAGGGGAGTAGGGGAGGGGTAAAAGGGGTCAATAGGGAGAAAAAGGGGACATCGGTAATATTTTGAACAATAAAAATAAATAAATAATTCAATAAAATTAAAAAAAAATTAATTGTGGTAAAACACAACAAAGTTTACCATTTTAGTAATTTTCAGTGTACAGTTCAGTAGTGTTAAGTACATTCATATTGTTGTGCACCCTACCTGATTATTTTGAATGTCTATATAGCATACCATTATATGGACAAAATTTTTAATTGAAAGTTTTTAATTGAAAATTTTTAACTATATTTTTAGCATTTTAAAATAAGAGTTTTCTTATGAAGAGATGAAGTGAAAAAACCTGTGCTAGTGAGCAAGACTGTTTGGGAAGGCGGAGAGGGAGGCACTCCTTGAAATGGAGCCAGAGGAACATTTCTTTGTTAAGGAAACTTGTCGCTGTGAAGTGTGGTTTTGAATAAGAGCCTGGGAGAGGAAGGCAAACAGGAAATAGGTCTTACATTCCAAGTAAAACAGCCTTTGAACTTGGAGAGGTCCTCATGCTCTGCTCAACACCCAAAATGAAAGAGAAAATGATGGATGACAGAGGATGATGAAAATCTTGCTGAGCCATCTGTGTCCACATGGAGTTAAAAGTTCAGTATTTTCAAGATTCAATTGCAATCACAACAGCAAAGAAAAAAATAATCTATTTTAAATATGTATGTGACAGAATGCTTGTACATCTACAAGAAAATTAGGGTAAACCCAGTCAAGATTATTTATTAATCTAAATTTTCTATTGTTTGGTGCTGTTATGAGGCATTATTAATAACTTGCTTTTGTCTATGAATATTCTCAAACTACTGCTTTTTATTGGAGTCCCTGCAAGGACAGAAATGTGAAAATGACTCACTAGCTTAAATTTCCAAACCAAGTGAAACTCATGGGTCAAAATGTTCAATAAAGCTAAAACATATCTAACAAAATTGCTTTTGCCATTTAACATTTATAAGTAAACATAAATTCATGAAATCTATCTCTTTCTTTATAGCAGTGAAGATTCTGCATGCAGCAACCAAAGAGAAAGAAATGTTGGGGATCACAGCGCCTCAAAGATGTCATGGTATATCAAATTCAGATAGTCCTTTACACCCAGGATTTGCTTCTATTTGCAGGAAAACTAACCAAATTTCCAATAATTTTGCAACTAGACTTTACATTTAAAGTAAATATAACCCCCCCCCCCAAATCTATGTAGTTTGCCTCTCTGAACCCGTAAGTTGGTCTGAATTGATAACTTGTGGGTTACTGTCTCCCTCACTCTGATTTTTCCCATCCATCATTCACGGTATATACTGATGTTAGCATGAACACTAATATGCCTGGCTCAGACATCTCTAGAAGGAGGAAAAATAACCTAGAGTTGAATAACTCTTCTCTAAGAATAGCTCTAAACACAACCCAAGATTTTTTTAAAATTTAACTTTATACTACAGCTACCCCTGAAGGCATCTTCATCTATTTCATGAGCCCACTTTTCAGAAAGACTCAAAGAAGTCCACATTCCTGGGGGCCTGCTGGGAATTTCTTGTATCAAACAGCCATTTTCTCATTAAACTGAGCATGAACTCAACTACTGAGTCAATCTCTCTCCACTTTGCTGATACCTTCCCAAGTGCAGAAAGGGAAATCTCACAGTCTACATTTTATTTACATGCATGAAAGCAGGGTGGGATTTGATACTGCACTGCTAGGTACTTGGATTATTTCTTGTGTGTGTGTTCTTTGTGTGTGTGTGTGTTTGTTCATGTTGATTCCTCTCTTCTTAAGGGGAGTCCCTGAGTCAAGTTCATCTGAAGAAGAGGAAAACCTGGATGACTATGAGTGAGTTTTGAAAGTTCTCTATGTTCCTCTAAAACTAGACGGAGGTGTTTCTATTGTATTTTAGAGATCACCTAGAAGGAAGTCAAAAGTTCTTAAATAGCATCCCACTTAAAATACAGATATGCAGGACCCACCCCAGAATCATAATTGGGTGGTGGAGATTCAGGAATCAGTATTTTTGAAAAGTTCCTCAGGTGATTCTCTGGAGCGGACAGGTTTGAAATCCCTGATCTAGGCCAATGCTTCATTTTACAGGTTAGAAAGCTGAGTGACAAATTTTGTAATTAAACATTATTAACTGATGAATATGGAATTCTTTCCTATTGCAGCTGGTTTGCAGGTAACATCTCCAGGTCACAATCTGAACAGTTACTGAGACAAAAGGTAAATAATCTGGTCTTTAAAATACCTCCTAAGGATCTCTTTCTATTGTTGGGTCCAGAGGGTAACTCACTTCTCATGGAAACCTTAGTGCTAATTATACAGTCACACCATCATAGTGTTGGTTATCCAGCGTAGAGGTTACCAGGCCCTTCACATATAGCCGCTTCCTCTGTTTCCATGATCTATTTCTGTATAATAACCACTTTAAAAATTAGTGGCTTGAAACACTTATGACTTCTCAAAATTCTGTGAGTGGTTCAGCTGGCTCAGCAGTTCTTCTGCAGGTGTGGTGCAGGGTCACTCGTGTGGCTGCACTAGGCTGGTGGGTGCAGTCACTGGGAGGGGAGGTCAGCTGAGGCAGTCAGCCTGGGTGCCACAGTTCTCCATGCGGCTAACCTGGGCGTCCTTCCAGCATGGCAATCTCAAGGCAGTGGCTGAAAGGATGAGTCTCAGTTCAGCGCAAGTACTCTCAAGTCTCTGTTTTTGTCATGTTTGCTAATGTCCCATTGGCCAAAGCAACGGCCCAGCCAACAGGCACTGTGGGAGGGGACTACACTGGGCCTGGGTACAGAATGATGATTTATTGGGGGCCATCTATGGAACAGTCAACCTCAGCCCCATCACTTCTCATTAGCACCTAAACTACGATAAAGCAGATGTAATAAATAAATCTACATGATTTTATTACTAATTGTTATGGAATTATCAATAGCAAACTCTCTTGACTTACAAAATGACATTTTGATATAGTTCAACCATATATAACTGATGAGAATGTGATGACCTCACTAGCTTGGTGTTTTGTCACAATCCCAGTTTAGTTTATTATCTGCTCTTTCTGAGTTGGGATCAGTTTAGAATTAGCACAAGTCATTAAGAAAGACAAGTTGAGCATTGAACTTAAATAATTAGTTCTACATCTTTGGTTTTCTAAAACCTTCTAAGAGCATGATATTATATGTGGTTTTAAATTTTATTCCTGAAAAATTAAAACATTAGGCTTACATAAATACAAAATAGAAAAAATTATCAGAGAGGGATAAAAGTTAACTGGAAAAGAAGAGTTGAAGCACATGGGGGTAGATCTGTAAAGAAACAGAAAAAGAAGAAAGCTAAACTGTGGGTTCCCTCTGTGCCAGTTTTAATCTGTACCATCAATGAGATTAAAGTGAATCTAAAACATCTATTTTCCTACCACCTACCAGGAAAAGTCTCTTCAAGGATAATAAAAATGTTTTCTCTTTCTTCTACATTTGCCTTCCTTTTCAGGGAAAAGAAGGAGCATTTATGGTTAGAAATTCCAGCCAGGCGGGAATGTATACAGTGTCTTTATTTAGTAAAGCTGTGAAGTAAGTATGACATGATTTATTTCTTTATCTTCTCGTGTATTCTTTGAATATGCTGGTCATTTAGTCATATATGTATTTTTGTAATAATTAAGGGATTAAAAAGTTATTTTATTTTGAGAATTTTTTTAACAGAATACCTGTCTCCAATCTGAGAGAATAGGATGTATTCTAAGCAGTGATCTGGCATTTTCCAATGCCAGAAGCCATGTCCCCAATGCATCTCATACGCTAGATTGCACATCTGGACGCTGGATAAAGCCAACCCAGTAAGAACTGGGAGAAGACTTGGTTCACTGAATATCAAAAGCTCCGTGGCCCTCTAGCCCTGCAGTTTTACGCAAACCGGATATCTGACGTCTTCCTAGTCAAATTTCTTGACACCAGATTTATTTTTGAAAGTGGCCAGGTAGAAAAATCAGCAAATGGATAAGTAATCAAATGAAAATAATCCAAATCAATGAATACGTAAGCCTTCTTTTATGAAACACCATCAATAGGCTTGAGTGAATTTTGTGCTACACCAAGAGCTGATTAGCCATTTGCAGCAAGAAAGTACCCTTTCTCTTTTTTATAACTGCAGTTTTAACTAGTCTGGCATTATAGCAGCAACAATTTATGAACAGCTTCTTATGTGCCAAGCATAGTGCAGATTGATATGTATATAATCTCACCCAGACTTTGTAACAACCAGATAAGATAGCCAGCAAGCAGTAGAATTGGACTCAAAGTCCAGCTCTTAACATACTCTCAAGTCTAAAACAGACATATTATTCCTGGTTAGCCTAAATCAGAGGGCATCTATTCACCACTATTTTCTAAAAGTAGAACAAAAGAAAAAAATGTTTTATGTACAAAAGGTACAATTTCACATGAGGAATTAAAGGACATCCCACCCACTCCATCCTGCTTGTTCTACTCCCCAAAAAGCCTCCTACCCTTACTTGGGGGAGAACACCCACGGCCTACTCCCCATTGCCTCCCACATTTTCATTTTCATTATTATCCTTAAAAAGAATTGATATTCAGAATAATGATCGTGAAGAATTGCAGGGCTTTCAATCATCAAAGGAAGACTCCAGCTTTATACTTACTAAGAAAGGAACAGTCTAGAAAGTTGGAATTTGATTGTATATGAATTCTGCATGTGCACAAAGGATGTGTTGAGCTCAGAGGGGAGTCCTCTTCCGTAATTACTGATTGTCACGGATACCTCCAGGAAAATACCAGATATCAAGACTGAGAAGCCCTCTCTGACTTCCCTCTCTGAAATCTGCAAACGCACCTAAAATAACCATTACGTAATGAAGCTTCAATTGTTTATTAAAAACATCCTAACAGTCTTTCTTTCTTACTAGTGATAAAAAAGGAACCGTCAAACATTACCACGTGCATACAAATGCTGAGAACAAATTGTACCTGGCAGAAAACTACTGTTTCGATTCCATCCCAAAGCTTATTCACTATCATCAACACAATTCAGCAGGTAATTTATTTTAGTTTTTCTTTTATGGGTCCTTCTTGATACATATCAATTTTCTTGGATATTACTGATTCTCCTAATATTCTTAATAATATAGGGAACCATGAAAGTAAGAAAAAAATGTTCTCAAGCCCTATACCTGCTGTTATTTTTAATCCACATTTCCTGGAATATACAAGGAACCTGCAATGCCAGAAAAAATTACATTGCGTGAGCTGAGTGACTTAGAAGTAGAGATTTTCTTTATAAAAATACTTGCAGGATTTTTTCTGCCTATAGAAGTTGATTGCAAAATTCAAACATTATAATTATGTCCATGGAGGTTATCTCTCTAGTGATGTACAAGTTGGTATCTGCTCTGACAGATTTTTTTCTATGCTGACATTAACACTTATTATTCATTATTTATGTATGTGTATATACATAAAGATATATTATATTTTTACTGAGATGAGATCATTCTCTGTGTGCCACTTTCCAGCTGCTTTCCTTACTCAACATGTCTAATAGGTCTTTCCATGCAAATACGTACAGCTTACGTTGGTCTATTTAAGAGCTACAGAGAATCCTATTATTGAATCACTCTGTAAGTTATTCACCTAACCCTGTACTGATTAGCAGTTGGATCATATCCTCAGCTTTCCCATTACAGTTGATGTTTTATTGCAGTCCTGCCCGCATAGCTCTGCGCACCAATATGAGTGTTTCTGTAGCCAAATTCCCTAGAAAGGGCATTTCTGAGGTAATGGTTAAGAACTTTTAAAATTCTGACCTTGTCAAATGCTTTTCAGAAAGGTACACTCCCATCAACAGCAACAGCCTTCATCCTCACCAGCACTGTGTACTATTACTCTTTTTAAATTTTGCCTAATCGACTGGCAAAACTGTATATAGAAATCCCTCTTAATGGAAGCGTTAACTAACCTGACTGCGGTCTTTCACAACACATACATGCCCCAGATCAGCACGTTATACCCCTTAAAGTTACATGTGTTATATGTCAGTAACATCTCAATAAACATAGAAAAAAAGAAGCTAAAAAGAAAAAGAAATGCCCTCTGAATGTCTTTTCCAGACTAGTGCCCCTTATAGGCAGCGACTGGATGAATTTCCAGCAGTGAGTAAAAATAAGCTGTGGGCTCAGAGTCAAATTCGTGCAACTCTGCCTAACCTCACTCCTCGCTTTGATTTTGGTTCCTACTTGTATTTTTCCTTTGTCCCAATTTCCTCAATTGTTTATTTTAACCTGTAGTGCCTCAAAAGTACCCCTTGGAAAGGAGTTGGATAAACAGACATCTCCAAGTGGGATGATTCCACTCCAGAGCATGCACGAGCAAACCCACAGGGTACAAGAAAACAGTAAAATGTTTATTTAGATTGGATTTTTAAATCTCATTCTCTTAACTTTTCTATTTGTGAGGATATTTCATGATTCACATAATATATCAATACAGCAGTAATTGTATAGATACATATTTTGGAGGAGTGCACTAATTTTTTTGCCAGTTAAAGGTGTAGGATTTAAAACATTTGAGGACCACCCATATAAAAAGTAAATAAATAATCTAGAAAAAGGAAGGAAACAAAAAGGACAACTGTGATGGTTCTCAGGCCTTGGAAAGCATCTTGCATTTAATTAAAGCAAGAAAGATATTTTTTGAATGAGTTCTTTCAAGCCACTATTAATACAATGATTATTTTATCCCAGTTTTACTATAACTTGATGTAAATAATTAAAATGACTTGATTATTTAAAGCAATTTTGCAATAGGTTTAATTTTTAAAAATTCAAGTGGTTTACTTTTTATTTTTTATCCTTCTGTACTGCTTGTATTATTGTTTTCTTTTTACCAAATATGTGTGCTGTGTTTATACATATTTGAATACAGGACTATAAAAGATAGCAAAATAAAAATGAGAAATGTTTTAAGTGAAAGATTCTATCAAGCAACTAACTTTGATGGGATTTTCAAAATCACATAAAGTGGTTTTACTCTTTTAATTTTTGCTTTATATTGAGCTAATTAGTCAAGTCAAGTAAACCAATATAACTACAGGATGAATATGATCAGAAGGGATTCTCACTCTGCATCTCAACATGCTGAATTCTGTGCTTTTCCAGCTGCTCTGGAGAGAGCATAAGCAGAGGTGTGAACCGATGTGACGTGATGTGACGTGACGTGACGTGACGTGATGATGTGATGATATGATGTTGATTCTGTTGCAGGCATGATCACACGACTCCGCCACCCTGTGTCAACCAAAGCCAACAAGGTCCCCACCTCCGTGTCCTTGGGAAGTGGTATGGACATACCCTTGGGCTCTTAAACTCTACTTCCCAGCATTTTTTGGTTAAAATATACATATATTGCTAATTCACTGAAAGAAAAAATAGGGAAGAAAGGAAGGAGGTCCTTGTAAGATTGTGCCAGGGAGGGCTTCAGCTCTCATATATTTGCTCATTTGCTAAAAACAAATAACAAAAACAAAAAACAAAAAACCCTCTTCTCTCCTCCCAACCTAACTCTGTAATCTCTCCAGAATTTGACAAAAAGATTGCCAAAGTTTTTCTCTAATTAGACCCGATCATCAGCCTCTAGAACCCCATTGCCTGTCCGTTCTCCTTCCAGGATTCTGTGCCTGCTCAGGGGAGCCAGTTTTCAACCTTGTGTATTTAGGATAATGACATCCACCCAGGTCACAGTTTAATTTGTTTTATAAGAAAATATAATTATATTTTACCAAGCTAAGAGCATCAGCGTATTTTGACACTGAGCCTTTCTTTCCTGTTCATAACTGTAGCTGCTTCAGGCCAATAATGCCCTGTTGGTATTATCATATGACCTAACAGGCCATAAGACCACATCACCAGGGGTTTTTCAAGTGGTCAACTTAAACGAAAAAGTCCTGCTGTTCTTCATATTGTCGGTGTGATGCTCCTGTTGGGGGGAGACCGCTGGGAAGCTGTTAGCCCCGCACCTCCTGTTCCCACCCTGAAGCGCGGGTCTCGCCTCGCCAGGAGTCTGGGAGCTGCAGCGAGAGGAGCTCGCCCTGCTGAAGGAGCTGGGCAGCGGCCAGTTCGGGGTGGTCCACCTGGGCAAGTGGAAGGGGCGGTACGACGTCGCCGTCAAGACCATCAAGGAGGGCTCCATGTCAGAGGACGAGTTCTTCCAGGAGGCGCAGACCATGATGTGAGTTTCTCCGGGCGAGAGGCAGGCTAGCCCGCACCGTGGGGGCGCTCATGCCAACAGGCCCGGAGCGAGAGTCCGCGTGTCATAGATGTAAATGCTTAGAAGTTATAAATCAAGTTAGCACACTATTAAACGAAATCGGCTCTGTGCCCCTCCTCTGACGAGTATACCTCCGTAACAGCCTAAAAGGCTATATTGGAATTCAGAATTCTGGAGACTACATGGCCCCCCAAAGTCCCCCACTCCCCTTCCTCCTCCAGACCTCGGCTCTGTGCAAACATAGCATTCCGTGCATACAAGAGCCCTCTGTGTCAGGTAGGCACACCAACACTGAGGCTCTCTTCTGGGGGACAGACCCTAAAAGAGTACGCACAGGTCCTGGCAGAGGCCTCAGGGCTATGTGGACAGGAGATTACAGAGCCCGGTACCCCAAGGGTGATGGGGAAAGGGATGTGTGGGTTCCGAGCGAGCATGTCTCCTTGGCAGAATTGTCGGGAAGCAGAGGAACTATGTGAATATAAGCCTTTGGCTAGGGCTGGCTTCATGCGCATGCAACCTGCACAGTGTTGAGAGCCCCGCCCTTAGAAGGGCTCCGTGCTTGGTTTCGGGCTCTGCTGTTACCATCCTGAAATTCTTAATAATTCTTAAATAAGCACCCCTGCAATTTCACTGTGCTCTGGTTCCTGCAAATTATGCAGCTCATTCTGCTTTTGGCAATTCAACTGTTACAAAACTGGCTAGGGGGCCCTGATGTCCTCTTTTTGTAGGACAGAAAAATCTGGCAGCAACTCCCTTAGGCTCATGGTGTAACCCCCATGTCCTGGTGAAACTTTAAAACACATTTTTTGCTATTAGAGGTTAGTAATCAAACAGAATCATAAAAACTCATTAACAAATCACCTAGTCATATAAAAGAGGTCAAACTATACCACAAGGGAAAATGTTAAATCCCACATGTAATGGTCAAATGAGGCCTATCAGGTTGGGGGTACCAGTTGGCATGGTGTTCCCACCATGTGCCCCCTGGTCAGTGAAAAAATTTATTCAAGGAACAGCTTTTATTGGGTGATGGATCTTTGTCCTGCTACAAGCCTTCCCTCTGAAGAGAGAATTGCAGAGTACTATGCAGGTCTCTACAGTTGCTGAAAGATACATAACATAACTGGGTTCATTGCCCTGAGTAAATAACTAAATATTTAATAACCTCTCAATTATTAAAACATTTAAAAGTTGACGTGTTAAATTTAGGTTTACTTTGCACATCTGTACATTAAAGAAACATCCTATAAATTGATAAGAATAAATTACACAAGTACAAGTTGATGAACATTGTAACAGCTTACTGTCCATCCATCATGACCTACCAGAAGTGCTATGTCATGTGGTTACTATTTTCTAAATCTATTACTGAAAAAATAATGTAACAATAATGTAAAATGAAAAATGACACCTAATCTTATTTCCCTAATATGGCAACTATTTTCATTTTGTCTATGCCCTTCATATTCAGATACAATTTCTTTTAGAATGAAATATTTAAACATGAAAGGTATATGCTCTTATATGGAAGTGTGCAATCTTAGGGTGTAGCTTCTTCCAAATCAGTCATGGAAGTTCTTAAGATGCCACTAGACTAAACAGCATTTCCAAAGCACCAGACCATTGGTCTGTAAACAAGTTGAACACAGCACCCAAAACCATTAAATTGCTACTGGGGTTGTCAATGTCCAATATGAGACAGCATTTTTTACCTCCAAAGGCTAATGCTTTCAGAATAAGATCCAAAACATTTTCCTCTTTTCTCTGTTCAAGTAGAAGGCGAGAATTGAAATGAACAAATATCTGAGAGTGAATCTTTTTCAGGATATCTGGAAAATGTAGTGTGGAAATTCAATACTTAACTTTGAAAATCTGTTGTTTCCAGGAAACTCAGCCATCCCAAGCTGGTGAAATTCTACGGAGTGTGCTCAAAGAGATACCCTATATACATAGTGACTGAATATATAACCAATGGCTGCTTGCTTAATTATCTGAAGAGTCATGGGAAAGGACTTGAACCCTACCAGCTCTTAGAAATGTGCTATGATGTGTGTGAAGGCATGGCCTTCTTGGAGAGCCACCAGTTCATACATCGGGACTTGGTAAGCAAAGCCACTGGAAACTCAAAGAAAGGAAAGAAGGCAATGCACAGTTCCCGCCTCCAGCAATGATGCCATTGGGAGGAACGGCAAGGGGGCTACTTTTGCTTTTATTTTGCTCACTGGTGACTTGCTTAAGCACATGACACTTTTATGATAAAAAAAAAAATCACAATTTCAAAATAAAATATTTGAAGTAAAGAAAGAATAGAAAGAGTAAAAGAAGCCATCAAGATCTATGTAGTTGTGTCGTGGTTTGAACGAAGAGATGGAAAGGAAAGACTTTGGTCAATTTAGTGTTTCTCAGAACCATTAAACTCAAGTTGACCCTAACTCTGGGAAGCGCTTAGTGCTAAAGCAGTCATTTAATACAATAACTGAAAATATAAAAACAGAGCCAGAAGGAAATGAAACTTGTGTGTGTCTCTGGGTCAGAAGGGGAGTGGGAAGTGTTCTGCTTGGTGTGCACTGGTATTTAGCTTTAGAGATTTTCTTGTGTTGAATAACAGACATGCCAGGCACACTAGGCAAGTGCATTCTGAGTCTCTGGTGCAGCATTAATACCTGGAGAGCGCATGTTACTGCAGGGTATCCTAGTGGTGGAGAGGGAGCCCCTAGAACTGATTTTTTTTCTTCTCGTTGAGGAGCTCAGGTTCTGTGTTTAATGTGTAATACCTTTTGTGTTTGACAAGGATGGGTGCCTGGGTGAAAATACTTATGGGAGCACATATTTATTTTGTAAAATTGAAAATTGCAAAGGGAATAAAAGACAACTCCTCAGCATTTGGGGTTTTGATAGACAATCAGATTTTCCTGGGAATTCTGCCAAAGAGAAGAAAAATTTCAGATTTTGTTTTTTATTGATTTCAGAAAGAGGAAGGGAGAGGGAGAGAGAGAGAGAAACATCAGTGATGAGAGAGTCATTGATCAGCTGCCTCCTGCACCCCCCCCCACTGGGGTTCGGGCCCACAACCCGGGAATGTGCCCTGACCGGGAATCGAACCCCGATCTCTTGGATTCTAGGTCGATGCTCAACCACTGAGCCAAGCTGGCCTGGTGAAAAATGTCAGATTTTGATGTCAGAAGATTCATGGTCACTTTTACTACTTGGTAATTTTGTTTTTTTCTCCAAAGGCTGCTCGGAACTGCTTGGTAGACAGTGATCTCTCTGTGAAAGTATCTGACTTTGGAATGACAAGGTAAGCCAGTTCCAAAGGGGCAACCAGTGAAAGAAGGATTCCCATTCTCATCTGCATGCCATCATAATTAAAGGCCCTGTGGAGATACAGAATGTGCTCTGAATTGGATGCTTAGAAACCTGGATCCCTCCCCCATACTACCTCTGACTAGCTATGAAACACGTTTCATATATTTCGTCACCTGTAAGGTGAAATTGTACTTTAGAATTAATGCAAAGCCCATTAGTTCTTTCAATACCCTGATAAATATCTTCTAAACTTAGAAATAAATTCCATGAAAGATCCTAAATATTTAAATATAACATGTTACAGCCAGATGATTTGGATAAATAATATGTGTAGATAGATAGATGATAGATAGATAGATAGATAGATGATAGATGATAGATAGATAGATAGATAGATAGATAGATAGATAGATAGATAGATAGATAGACAGATGATAGACAGATGATAGATAGATGATAGATAGATGATAGATAGATAGATAGATAGATAGATAGATAGATAGATAGATAGATAGATAGATAGATAGATAGATATAGATAGATGATAGATAGATAGATAGATGATAGATAGATAGATAGATAGATAGATAGATAGATAGATAGATAGATAGATAGATAGATAGATGATTGATAGATAGATAGATAGAGTCAATCAAGGCTCCTTTAGCCCTGTCTGATTTTTTTCATAATATATGTTCAAATGGGTAGAGCATTAGCACTAGGAAAATTTTGTTGTCATTAAATTTTCTTTATCACCAAGTAAGGCATGAAAGTAGACTCTGAGATTCTCTTGATGGGTGTTCTACCACCACTTCATCATTTGGAGAATCATTTTGATTATGATAGTAGCTTAAAAGAACCTTCCGTTCCCTAATTCTGAATCCTTATACTATTTAAGCCTTAAAGCCAATTTGCATGATTTTACGTAGAAAATGAAAACTTACATGCTGGTCTTTCCTTTGAACAAACGTTTATCGAGTTCCTACTAGACTCCTTGAGCTTGTGGGACATACTGATATGAATGGGATAGTTCCTGCCCTCAAAATGCCCATGGTTGGTCTAAAGGGCAAGCTCCTGACTTTGAGACAAAATACAGCTGTAAAATTGTTCTGACTCAATATAAACTCACATAATTCTGAGGAGGAATAATCTAAGCGATCTGAAGAGTTGACCAAGGCCGGCTCTGTATTTAGCAAACAAAGCCCTAAAACACCGTAGGAGGACCTGTTTCTTTACGTCTTCTCTAAAGTTTAGTATTAGGAGCTGCTCCTCTTCTGGGACCCTAAATATTGCAAGGTATCCCTTTAGCTGTGTGCTTCCCGCCACCACTGCAACCGCCGCACGCTGAGTCTCCCGCACTGACATTCCGAACGCGCAGCTCTCCCAAATGCAAAAGAGGCTGCTCTCTGTTCCTGAGGGCCGGGAGCAGCTCCCGGAGCGGGGCTGAATCCTCACCTTATTCTCAAAGTAGGAATATTGGCTATGATGCCAATATGTAGGGAATATACTTCAAGTTCTTTGTTGCTTAGGAAAAGGGGAGCACAAGCTCTTGCTTTGAATAAAGAATCCTGGGGGCCGTGCACCAGGCCCTTTTGGTCACAAAGCTGTGTGTCACATCATTCAGATGCCTGTGACTTAACTTGGTCCTGATGATTTGAAGGAAGGGTTAAGCTGTTAGCACACCCCAGCTGGGGGGTGCCAGTGTAGCTCTTGGGTGTCTTGTGGTGTCTGTAGAGCTGGAGAGGCCCAGGGAGGAAAGACCAGAAGGTCCTGTATATAATCCTATGAAGTTGTTATTCATTATTACTATTATTAATATTTCAAAGAATGACTTGCCAAACCAGCATTTTCTGACATTTCAAATTAACGGTAAAGTATGGTAAATATCTCTAACACGTTTTGGTGTGTAAAGTTTTCCTATAAATTATATCTAAAATTTCAGTTTCCTTCATTTTCATTTTCTTATTTTCTTATTTATGAGTCATTATTTGGTTTTCATGGGCAAATGTGTAGTGGCGAGCAGAGGTCTTCCCATTCTGCACAGCCAAGCAGCTTAAAGTCTGTGTTGATGTTCCCCCCACAGGTATGTTCTTGATGATCAGTATGTCAGCTCAGTAGGAACAAAGTTTCCGGTCAAGTGGTCGGCCCCAGAAGTGTTTCACTACTTCAAATACAGCAGCAAGTCAGACGTATGGGCATTCGGTAAGAATGTGGCCACACAGGCCCCGGCCCCATTTCACAAGCTGGCTTCCACAACAGGAAACCACAGAGTAGCAACATTCATTTTTAGCAAAAGCCCTGAGCACTTACAAAATTACCTGTAGACAAGCAAGAGGTAGAAGATGATGATCTTTCCTTGGGTTGGTATTATGATGTCTGCTACATGTTCTATAATTTCCATCCTGCTACCACTTATCTTATAAAAGCTCTTCTACTGAAGATTTCCAACAATTTTTAAAAAGGAGTCATTGAAAATGAAAACTGTGTTTGCATGAAGTCCAAAACACTGAAGGGTTTACAACGGAGTCATCAACTTTCGGCATGAAAACAGCCATCATAACCATTCCCTTCTGAACTGACCAATTTAGGGGCCATGCCGGATGTAAAAACCAAATATGACTCAGTGCTCTCTTTGGCCCATACCAATTTCAACTAGTGTCCTCATTAAAATTCATAATTTAGATCAGGGATGAGCAAGCCACAGCCCAAGACCAAATCCAGTGGCCAGTTTCTGTAACTAAAGTTTTCTTGGTGGCCGGCCATGCCTGTTTCTGTATTGTCTCTAGCTGATTTTGTGCAACACCAGCAGAGCAGAGTAGTTGCCATAGATACTGCATGATCCCCAAAACCTAAAATACTCCCTATGTGACCCTTCGCAGAAAAGATTGCTCACCTCTATTTTATTAAAAGATCTATATTGAAATTTAGTAAAGGTAATTACAAAACTGAAATAATTCTTAAATTGTTATTTTGTACATTTGCTGATATTTTTCTACATTGTGAAGGATGTCAGAACTGTTTACAATCACTGTCAGATGGATCCTGAATAAATAATCCAAATTATTATCAAGCTTAGAATGTATTAAATCCAACTAAGACCTATTTCATGCTTGTCTTAGTCCTTAAGCCTAAGTTGACTTTCTACATGACATCTATAAGACTGCCTTTAAAAAACAACATTTAGTCATAGACACGGACAGTGTGGTGATTGTGGAGGGGGAGGGGTGGGTAGAGGTGGAAGAGGGTATGGGGGGGATAAATGGTGATGGAAAATGTGAAGAAAAAAATAGAAAAAAAGAAACAAAAGGATAAAGAAAAAATTTTAAATAAAAAGCAAAATTTAGTTAGGCATTTATTTTTCTATACGACAGAATTTTTTTAAAATAATTATTCCTTTAGTAAAAGTGGTATTGTTCATTGTAAAAAATAATAATAATAATCATCCAGTGTATACAGAAAAAGGAAAAGCCACAAAAATAGCATTTTGGTGAATACTTGATATCATTTTGTGATTAACTTGTCAAAATTAGTTTCAATCTCCTTGTTACAATTGATATGCCTTGTGAAAGATATTTTTAAAAATCAGTATGCTTACTCAATAGTCCCACTTCGTTTTTGACCAAAAATTGCACTATCTAGCTTGATTACTCATCCTTACACCAGAACTTGGTTCCCAACATTTTCTGGCAGTTTCCAAAAACTAAATTCATTCTTAAATAATTTGTCCCCAATAAAGATATTCAAAATGAACCAGTTGTGGTTCTAGAACAATTTTCTTCCTTCTTACATATAGGATGTTCCAAAAAATGTATACACACTTTGAATAATTATTAATTCCAATGGGTTAAATCTTAAAAGAAAGAAATATCCATCGAGCTATCAAAAGTATTTGTGTATACATTTTGGGTGGACACCCTGTATTTCTGGTTTTCCAACAGTCAGCCAGCTTCAAAACCTCGGCTATGAGGATGATGGCAAATGGCCACCATTCAGAGAGCAGTTAAAATGGCCTGTGCTCTTTTAAGTGCTCTGCATGTTTTATCCTATTTAATCCTCATGGTGACTACACGGTGTGCAAACATCTGCATATGATAGACAGGGAACCTGACCGAGAAGGGTAAGAAACTTGCCCGCCCTGTAAGTGGCAGAACAGGGCCTCAGAGGCCATGTCTGCCTGACCCCAAGTGCCAGCCTGTTGACCACCATGACCAGATCTCAGCTATGGGGCCCATGATGCTGTTGATGGGGGACTATGGACACCCCGAAACCAAACACAGAGACGCTGTGCATCCATTTTCCCAAGGGAGAGCCAGTGGCTTTTATCCCATCCTCAGAAGGATACCTCACTCACAAAATATTATGAACCACTGTGGCAAAAAGAAAAGGAGAAATGCTCTCGATTTTATCTTTAAATTTCCACCGAAAGGTGATCTGATTGTGCAATGAAATTGTTGCCCAGCTGCCGAGGCAGAGAGAAAGGGAGGGCGATGGCTCCAATGAGCCACTCCTAAGGGCCGGAGCAGGATAAGTGTGTGGCTTTGCCGAGGCCCCAGCCGCTTCCCTGGAGCAGCCCAGGAATGTTGGCCCCAAGTAGCTCCCCCGGCAGCTGCCCTTGATATGTCCCCGTTTCCCAGCCGAAACGGGCCAGCGCATCCCCGGAAACGCGCAGTCCCCGGGCTCCAGTGATGGTCCAGACGCGCCCCCACGCGTTGTCCCTCCTGCCGGGACTCACCTCCCAGGGCCCCTCGCTCTCCGCGTGGCCTCGCAAGCCGGCCGGTGGGGCTCGTCCAACAAACCGCGCCTTCTCACGTGCCTTCTCACGTGCCCTCTCACGTGCCTTCTCACGTGCCCTCTCACGTGCCCTCTCACGTGCCCTCTCACGTGCCCTCTCACGTGCCTTCTCTTGCCGGCTGTGCGCTGCAGGGATCCTGATGTGGGAAGTGTTCAGCCTGGGGAAGCAGCCCTACGACCTGTACGACAACTCCCAGGTGGTTGTGAAGGTGTCCCAGGGTCACAGGCTGTACCGGCCCAAGCTGGCGTCGGACACCATCTACCAGATCATGTACAGCTGCTGGCATGAGGCAAGTGCACCCCGGGGCAGCTGGGGGCCGGGTCGCCACTACACCGAACACTGTTGAGGGGGCACCGGCTACGGATCCGGGGGCAATGGCCCTGGGCCTCTGCTCTCAAGTGTTTGTCACTGAAAACAAGCAATGCAGGTGCCAAGGATTTAACGAACAACTTACGTTCAGCACCGTGTACAAACCTTATAAATCTCAGCCTGTTTGTTCAGCAGGGAGCACGCGAGGAGGTAGGTGCTGCCGTCCCGGCTCAAACTAGCAGGAGAAACAGACCCAGAGACGGCAAGTGGCTTGTCCAAAGCCGCTCCAGAGGCTGGCTGGCCACGCCTGGACTCACTTTTCTTAACCACACTATGGGGTCTCTCCTCCAGTAGAAAACGTGGAGAGCTTATAACCACGTGCAGAGAACATATAAGGGACATGATTCCATTCTCTCCCACGCTTCCCAAATACTGAATGGGAGCGCTCCATGCCGAATAAGAGTATCTTTTGGGGTACACATGGAGCTGAAATGGCAGATTGATTTGGCCTCGCAGAACTCAGTCTTTACACACACACACACACACACACACTGTGGGACTGAAAACACCGAGCAGCTAAGAATTATACATATTCTACATGCACAATATAACCACAGACAAGCACAGGACTTACTGCCGTCGCCTGCCGGTTGAAGAAGAGTAAAGAAGGGGTGTTGAGTCAAAGCCAGGCTTCCTTGGCCCTCCACACTCCAGCTCCAGGGCCCAGGACTGCCCCACCAGGCGGACAGGGGGCCCCGAAAAGGAAGGAGCTGCCTCGTTTCCACAGCCGCCCCGCACAAGCCTGTGAATTACGGCAGAACCCATGGGGGGGGGGGGGGGTGCGCAGACATCCCCAGGTGAAGGTTCTGCGTATAGTGAGCATTTGGTAAATGCTACTCTCCCCTCATTTTTACATTTCATTTTGCAACTTTTGGAAAAACATTTGACAACTTTCACTAGATTCCAGTTTATCTTCCCTGTACTTCATCGCACCAAAAATAAGCATGTAAATATTTGTATGTGGTTTTTTAATCATTATTGTTGATTTCAGAGAGAGGAAGGGAGGGGGAGGGGGGAGACATCAGCGATGAGACGGGGCCATCGCTTACCGGCTTCCTGCACGCCCCCTACTGGAGACGGCCCGCAACAGCCGGGCCGTGGGTGCGGTTTAGTTTCCCTTCTTACCCGAAAAGCAGCAAATTGCTCTCCGCACGTGTTGCTCCTCTAGCAATGTGCCTGTTTTCCCACAATCTCACCACACGGACCATTGTCGAGCTTCTGAATTTCTGCCCATCGCAGAGATGAGAAATGGCACCTAGTGCAGCTTTCACATGCCGCTCTTTCATTATAAATGAGGTATATTTTTAAGGGCATTGGTATATCTTGCTGGGAACTATGTGTCTTGTCTTCGCTCTTTTTTCTATCAGGTTTTTGTTTGCCCCACCTCAACTTAAAAAAACCCTCTATAAAGTGATTGTATTTAGTTTATATTTTAGTTTGGCAAATTTGACATCTTTATTATACGGATTTGTCCTATTCAAGAACAAGCAATGTTTTTCCATGTGTTGAAGTCTGACTTTGTTATTTTTCAGCAGTGTTTAAAAGTTTTCTTTATTTAGGGGGCACATTTTTGTTAGTGTTTTATTTTCGTGTTCTTGCTACTGTAAGTGGGGTTTTCTCTTTCATTATATCTTCTAATTGGCTATTGTACATACACGTGAAGGATATTGATTTTGTATGTTAATTTTATATACTGCTCTCTTGGCGAATTCCTTTATTATTTGGGTTGGTTTTATCATTGATTCTCTTGGTTTTTCCAGGTATACAATCATATCTTATGCAAGCAAAGATACTTCCACTTTTTATTTTCTCTTTAGTAAAAATGTCTGTAGTGTTTCCATCTTTTAAAAGTTGCTAGCTTTAGAACTCGAGTATAAATATTTTATATATTTTACTTTTAATCACAACCTTCATAAACTAAACCAATGGATATTTTTCTTTTATTTAGCTTCCAGAAAAGCGTCCCACATTTCAGCAACTCCTATCTTCCATTGAACCGCTTCGGGAAAAAGACAAGCCTTGAAGAAGAAGCTGGGAGATCTGATGAGAATGAATATAAATGTTAGTCAACATCTTCATTCTTTTTGAGGAAAGTAGCAAGGCACAGATAACGTAATTTAGCTAGTTCTTCTTATTGGTATTCTGTGTGCGGTTTCTCTGTTATATTATCTAGAAATGAGCAAAGTAGGAAACAAAAGATTTCCTTGAAATTTAGGTCAAATTAGTAATTTCGTTTATGCTGCTCTTAATACTCTACATCCAAGCCTATAGCAGAAGCACATTTTCCGATTGCAATAGAGAGGGAATGTTCCATGTGTAAAGATTGAACAGAACTGAAAAGTTATTTGTTGGACATTTGTTCTTTTCCTTATATTGTCACTCATGATAATTAAATATGCTATTGCCTTCATGTTTCAGCGTTCTCAATCTTTAGCATGCATGAGAATCCAGTGGAGGGTCTATTAAAACACAGGTTCCTAGGAACTACCCCAGAGATTCTGGTAGAGCAGGTCTGAGTGCAGCCCGAGAATCTGCATTTTTAACAAGTGCCCAGATGTTCCTGTGCAGACAGTCAGAACTGCCCCGGGGACCTCATTATTAGCTGGTCCATAACTCAATCCAAATAGCACAATTCTCTTCTGATATCCAGATTAGAACAATGACTCTTTATGGCACCATGGACACAAATAGAAAACTAAAGTTCAACAATATTATTCCACAATATATTAACTATGTTTCCCATAGAGCAAATTTTAAAAGATGCTAAGTTATAATTCAGTGCCTTTTTCCTTACCCTTAACCATTAGCAATCTCAACTCAAGTGTAACCATGATCTTACAGCCAGAATTGATTAGATTGTTGCTTTCTATTCATTTTAAATCCTTGAGTTTGGGGCCCTGGGGCTTCGGGCCAGTTTTTAACTGATGTTTCTATTTCAGTCTTCCTTCTTGACACAGAGGTACAGAAGTATGAGTTTAGTTTCTCATGGCTATTATGAAAACATACTTTAGCTTTAAACTCTTCCTGGGAATGCCCTCCTTCACAGCCTGCTGCTGAACCCATGGGTTTTCATCTGTAAGTTAACAATCTCCCTTAAGAGACATTCACACCCTTTCTTACCCCACTCACCCCCTCACCCCCCAGCTATTTCAAATTATCCCTCTTAGTTATGTTTCTTGACATTTAAATAATGATTATTTTATTTTCAGCACAATGACTTATGATAATAGTCTTCTATTTTTTTACAGAGGTACACAAATCTCAATTTATAATGAAATGGAACTTTAAAAATAACCACTAGGATATTTATACATTCAGCAAGCATTTATTTAGCATGTTCTGGGTGCCAGGTTCTTTCCTACCGGAGGGGAAAGAAGGAACAAGTAACAGCCCCTCCTCCTCAGTGGCTCACAGACAGGTGGCAGTGCCAGCCTTGCTGGGCGCTCTGATTTTGTCCACAAGGGACTGCAGCACAGGCTGTGACTCTCCCAAACTAGGTCTTTCTGCCCCCTACCCCTTGAAAGTTGATTTCCTTTTTTCTTTTTCTTTTTATGTATTGGATCTTCTAAAAATCATCACCCTTACATGCTTGTTGCAAAAATTCAAACGATACCGAATTGTCTACTATGAAAGGATGCCAAAGCCTGGCCTAGAAGCCTGGCTCCAAAAATCAAGGCAAGGAAGATTTTAATGTAGAGGTTTATCAGAAAATAACTCCAGTGATACTAGGGGGAGCCAGGTAAAGGAATAATATTCATACTATTTAAAACATGCATAATAACTTTTAAATGCTTTTTAACTGTGTTTAGTGGTGATACCTGGCATTAATTGTTGTTTTAAACCAGGGAGCTGCTTACACTTCTTGGAAGTGAAGAAAATGTTCATTCTCCCCTGACTTGGCTAACTGACTCACATGTCTATAGAATTATTAAGAACAAAGTTATCTAACATTATGCTGATCACCACGCAGAGTGAGTTGATGGGTAGAGCTTGGATATTTCCATCTATTTAATCTATTTTAAATCATTCTGCAGGTATGCAGTGTCTGCTGTGCTCAGTACTGGGCTGGGGCCCTGAGATATATGTAAAAGCAGCATCAGGTTTGGTTCCTAACCTAAGGGTGTGTATCATCTTAACACGACTCTTCTTAGACTGAACTTATAATTGCTTCATACAATAAATAAATTGAAGAAATTGGGATACATTCCAAGACATTTGGGAGGCCAAGGGTCCCAGACATTCAAACAGCAACCTTGTCCCTAGAAGTGAAAAGCAGACAGAATCCACAGAAGCCTCAGTACATAAGAACCCATGAGACCACAGGAGTGTGCAAATCTAGTATTTATTGAGTGTCTACTTTGTGCTCAGTGTTACTCAGACATTGTGGGTGAATACAAAAGATTTAAGAGGTTGGGTGCCCACTTCAGAGGGTCTCATGCAGTTGGGGTTTCTATTCACTCCACGGTTAGAGAACAACGGAAGTGAGTTTGTACCAGGTGTGCTGGGTGGAGGGCGTCTTGGAGGCCCCGGGAGATGATGAAGTAGCTTGGAAGTGAGAAGGCAACGTCTTCCGACACGCCCTGGTTTCTTCTCTCTTCTTTAGACTTGTCACCCCGAGGAAGACATGATCTAGTCCAATCATCACTGGGCAAGTCACTATAGTACTTAGATTAAGTTGATGTGAAGAGAACGTGTCATCCTTTACACTTGAATTAAAATAAAGTTGACAATGTGTGTCATTGTCAATCCCTGCGGCTCCATCAGTTCAGTGGACTGTTCTGAAAAGCCAGCCAGCCAGACTCCATGCAAGGCTCTTACACTGAATCCTCCCGCCCTATAAGCCTTTTGGGTTTTTATTCAACTCCAGCAACACAACAGATATTTGCATTTCCATTACCCCTGAACAACCTGGGAGGCCAAAGACACACTTTCTCTATTATTCTCAAAGATAAATCTCTCTTTTAGGAAACAGATGAGAAGTGAAATTTTGAGACAGAAGTAAATACTGTACTAAAAGCAATGCAAGAGGCCCTCTCGTCAGCGTGTCTTATTTGGACAACCTTCCTGAACAGAGGCATGGTTTTGATGTTTAATGACATCTTTATAATCTCATATTTTCTGTAATGTGAAATTAACATTTACATATAATAAAATCACCTTAAGGGGAAACAAAATTGATTTTTCTAAAATGAAGTCTGAACATCATCAGCACTTTGGAATCCTGGATTATTTTCTCCTTTACTCAGATTCACAGAAGAATAAGGATTTTCTTCACTTCTTGCTTGATTTTTCCTGTTAAATAAAATGAAGCCACCTTAATATAGTGATGTTAGAATGACAGTGCCTCCTTTGGACCCCCCTGGGTCCAGGCACCTTTTACATCTCAACATCACTGGTATATTTGTTTGTGTATCAGTCCCCTATTGATGGACTATAAACACCTGAAGACCATGGGGTTCACTTCTTTAGCTCCAAGATTGTCACCTTGGCTGGCAGAGTGTGAGAGACTAGTTAGGATTTGAACTCTGGAATTAGAGAGAGGAGGTCTCTGTGCTTCAGTTTGCCTGTTCAGGAAATGATGCAATTATGTGGAGACAATGAAATAATGCTGGCACATCACTGACAGTAAGTACCTAGCATATAATCCTCAATAAATATTAACCGCTACTGTTATTTTTAGGAACTCAGTAGTCATTTAGCAAATCATCTCATATTAAAGAGCTTCCCTGCTATATTAGCAATTTCCAAAGTATAAAGCTCAGGGTAGGGCGCTGGCCAGTCTGGCTCAGTTGTTAGAGTGTTGGCCCGCGGACTGCAGGGTCCCGGGTTCAGTTCTGGCCAAGGGCACGCGCCGCAGTTGCAGGCTCCATCCCTGGCCCTGGTTGGGGCACGCAGGAGGCAACCAGTCCATGTTTCTCTCTCTCTCTCTCTCTCCCTTCCACTCTCTCTGAAAAGCAGTAGAAAAAATATCCTCTGGATGATTTAAAAAAAAAAAAAAATCAGGGTAGGGCAGCTTTGCAGTATAACAACCAGCTTTGGAAACTGGGTATATATCCTAATCTGTTACTCATTAGCTGTGTAAACTTGAGAAAGTTACTTGGCTTTTCTGAATCTCAGTTTTACATATACATGGAAACAGTTACACATTTACATCACAGGCTTGCTGAAAACATCAATGTACGAAACTACTAAGCAGGGTGGCCGGTCTTATTTTTCTGTGCACCTTCTATTTACATAGTGTGTGGCATGAAGGAGGTGTCCCCCAATAATGTATTTAATGAATTAACTTTGGAATAGTATCTCATATGCAAATTTTCAGTATGTAGAAGAGTGCTTCTCAAACTCTACTGTGCATACAAATTACCTGGGGGCATTTACTAAAATGAAGATTCTGATACAACAGGTCTCCAAGAAATTGATAATTTTGGTTAGCTTTATAAAGGGAACTTGGAGGCAAAGAGTGACAGAGACTTTAAGTATCCTTTTGTATTTTTAAAAATTTTAACCATGTGGATGTATTCTATTTGATACTTAATTCTTTAAATGCAGCTACTTTGGGGAACTAAAAAACTCTGTAGTGAAGAAAAATGAGCGAACTAGATTAATGCATGTAAAAATCCCATCATTAACATGTTTAAACAACCTGAAGCGTACATAGACTTCTATTAGGTGCTACAACATGTTATTAACCTTAATTACATAAGCTCAACAAAAGTAAATGATTTCTCAAGACCAGGAAAAAATCTAGTGGCAGAGCAAGACTATAAAGCAGGTATTCAGTGATTAAAATCCTCAGTGAACTTGGATCTTCAACTCAAGAACTAATTAGCGGGTACCCGACCCATGAACTAAGAGGATGATAGTGAGTCTGCGCTACCCGAGGAGGAACGGAGATGATTAAAGAGTAGCTGTTCGAAGCAAACCTCCGAGCTCATTCCTGAATGTTGCACAGTTCAAACCTATCACAAATCCAGCCTCTAGGGTCATGTCTCGACCGAGGGGGGCCTCATCAGTAAGGATAATCCCCTGAGCTAGCCCACAGCTAAACTTGCAGTGCCTCTTGGCAGCAGGAAAATTCTGCTGTGGCCGGGATGGAGTTGGCCAGGGCCTGCTGGTGAACCCCAGGCTGGACCTCTGCTGTGTGGCAGGCCTTGCTAGGAAGGTGAAGCGCTGACGAAACGTGGCAATCATCCTGTACAACCTACCACTTACTGCAAAGTTTCCAATTAATTTTCCCTCAACTTTTCTGTTTTAGGATAGGTAAGTCTAAGAAAGGTCACTTACTTCTTTCGGTCTCTGATTCCTGTGAAGATGAGCGCAGCAATACCAATCACTACTACTCCCATCACGACCCCAAAAACAATCAGCCATATGGTGACAGGTGGCTGGTAAGGGGGTCCCAGTGTAGGCTGAATACCCAGAAACTCCAGGCTGTTGTCATCCAGGCGAAAAGCATCATTGATACGGCTCCGGGACATCCTATTCCCAAAAGCAAAACACTTAGGCAAAAAGGAACACTTAGGCGAAATAAAATGGTATGTAATTATTTACTCCTTATATCACTGCTCCTGAAAGGATTTGATAAGGCTTATCCTAAGCATGTACACCTTAAATAGCAATGAAATCAAAGCAGATCACCAAGTCCAAAGAAAGATATGAGTTTTAACAATTATGCACCTTTAATATCTTGCAACCTGGATTAGGTTTGGAAACAGCTTCACTGGATAATTGGTTGCAAGTGTGGAAACATGTAAATGGCTGGCATTTGTTCATTTGTGATGACTATGTTGCAAAGGCAAAGTTAGTATATTTAGCAAGAACTTCCCTTCTGTCAGGCTATGTCTACAATGACTTTATATCAAATAATGGAAAAGGGCAATTGACTACACCTCTTCTACAAATGAATCGGGTCCGGTACCCAGTTGTATTTTCCAAATAAAAGGTGTAGACGTTTGGAAGCAGCACTGGGAAGGAACGCAGGAAAGGGGATGGGACATGGCTGAATTTTATACATAAAAAAGGGTGAAGATTATTTTTAAAACAAAACAAAAAATAGTGAAGTGGAGAATATTCTGGATCGAAAACCAAAGTGTCTGGCATCGCAGCCTCCTACCCTTGAGTATAGTGCAGGTCAGGACATCAGAGCCAACCCAGGGAAGAAAAGAGGTCAGAGCAGAATTTGTTACAAGGGTTGCCATGTAACCCTTGGCAGCCTTAGCCTGAAGGTGTCTCAAGTCCTTCTGGAAACAGGAAGTGGGAGGTCCCCTGCGGCTCGCAGGAGCGCTGGGCTCTTTCATGATGATCTCAGCAGCACTTTTCCCCCAAACCGAGACAAGTCATTTGGAGGCAATCAGTGAGTCTCTGGGTGTGATTAGGTTGTACACCCACCTTAGCCAGATTTTCTAGGCACGGACACTGCCCAGCAGGTCTTAGTTCTGCTTCCAAAGATGAACAGCAGCTCAAGAGGGCCACCTAGCGAGTTTCCCCCTAGCAGGGTATCCTAAGCTTTTTAATATACAAGGGGAACCATCTACATCTACCCATTGAAACAGCTCAGGCAAATTGGGCAAGCTGTGCCTTCTAAATACTCACTGCCCACAGCGAGTCCCTCTCCACGTGTGGAGGCTAACCAATGTCTAAGGAAACCTATGCCTGCCTACTTTGTTTTAGACTTCAGTTAGGCAAATGAATCCTACATCAAAGTCCCCGTAGCAAATGATGGCAATACCTATGTCCCTTCCGCACTTAAACCATTTTCCATGAGTGATGGCCAGGCTTTCTTCAGCCAGTACCTGCTGCCTTTGCCTTAGGGAATTCTCAGGCCACAAGATTCTGCCCTGCTTGCTGGCTAGAAATTCTGGGGAATTCATATCATCTGCAAGCAGTTCTCAACCAATGACTGATGGGAGGTGGCGAATAAATACCCCAGCTCTGCTGGGACAATTTAGGTGCATATTCTACAGTCTCCCAGAATACCTCAGCAAAATGGAGCTCTAGTTGCCCATGGTGGTAACTTGCTCCATAACATGTGATGTGTTATCTTCCTTGCATTCTCTGTCTCCTGTCCACATTTCTCTACCAGTGCTTTTTGAGACCACCTCCCAAATAAACTACTCACACTCAAATCCTTGTCTAAGGGCCTGCATCTGGAGGAACTGAAATCAAGACAATTCCCTTGCTATGAGATCCTTCTGGAATAAAAATCCAAGTTTTTAAGATGAGGTAAAACATGTAAATGACTCAGACCAGTGCCAGGAACACAGTAAGAGCACACTCAATATTAGTTATGGTTGTTGTTGCATTTGTTAACCCCCTCAACCTCATAGTTTGAAAGTAAAATATCACCTGATGGCATCTTCAACTTCACTTCTAGGAATGAGGTCAGACACATTTTTAGGTGAAGTCACAATGAACTTGAAGGAGATTCTTGGTTCCTTATCAGTCACCCGCACGTCCTCTGCCCTGTGGAGAAACAAAAGAAACATCTTCTTTTGTAGCACAGAGAACACAATGAATAGAATGAAGACTTCACTGGTGAAAAGCAGATTAGCAGAGGACCACAGGGTTAAGCAGAGAAATATGGGTCAGGGCAAACAATGGAAGGATGTAATTGTCCAGAGAGCTTAACACTGCCCCAAGCACATGAGCTCAGCTCCATAAGCTGTGATAGCTTGTCTCGGCTCTATTTGTTCTGCCACCATATAAAAAACACATTTTCTTCAATGATAGAAAAATTCAAACTAAAAGCACCAGAAGAATCAGTGAAGAATCACTGATGACTTGGGATTGTGATAAACAACATGGTGGGCAGCGACGGCTTAGTAGCATGGACAGAGGTGGTGTGTTTGCATCCTGCAACCTTGCCCCACTCAGCAGACCTGTCAGGTTAACCCATGGGTGTGGGTAAGGAGAGAGGTTTCCAGTACAGTGTGGTGAGACTGTGCTCTCACAGCTGCCAGAACGATCCTACTAAAATCTAAGGCAGATCATGTGGCTCATAGCCCTTCTCAGTCGGAATAAAAGCCAAAGTCCTTGGAATGGCTTGTGAGGCCCACATGAACTTTCTTCTCCCCTTCCAACCCCCACGTCCCAGTACGGCCCTGACCACAGTGCCTTCTACTCGTCTTCTGTTAGCTCACTCTGCTCCAGCCACACTGGACTCCTTGCTGTTCCTTCAACAGGTGAAGGATACCCATTCCTCAGGCTCTTTCCACCTGCAATTTTCCCTGGCTGAAACGTTTTCCCCCATTGTCTGCATTACTGGCTCTCTCTCCTGCTTCAGTTATTTGCTCAAATATTAATGAGGTTTTTTTCTGATCATTTTAGTTAAAATTGAACTTTCTCTTTCTCTCTACACACACACACACACACACACACACAGCCCCCCCCCCACACACCAGCACTCCCTAGCTCCTTTCCTGTTGTATTTTCCTCCCTACACTTATTATCTAATTCTGCTTTATTTCACTTATATATTTTGTTGATTGTCTATAAAACACAAACATATCTATTAGAATACAGGCTCAGTGAAGGAAGGTTTCTGCCTTTTTCTTTTGGTGTTGAAGGTGGATAAGAGCATTTGGGGGAGGGAAGGGGAGAGGAAAAAAGAAGAGAGGAGGGAAGGGGAGGGGATGGGAAAGGAGAGGAGAGGACATTTAATAAGAACAATGCTCTTGCAATCTACAAATCAAATAAGTCACAATCATCCCTAATTAGAGTGGCCCGCACTCTAGGATATAAAAGAAGTTTAAAAGTTATTGGAAGGGTTTTTTTAATTTCACTTGATTAAACGGTGAAGCATAATATCTTCTCAGACCCAAGAATAAGAAGTACTGGTTGGAATAACTTGAAAATACAGCAAATCAACTCACGTAAAAAGAATCGTCTGGTTTTTCACTTTGGAAAAATATGCCCTCATGGCATATGCAACTGATGACTGGAACAAGTACAGTTCATTATCATTCCATTCATACTGCAAATTCAAAAGAAAAACAATGCTCAGTAGTGATCACAGGATACATGCAAGGCTTGATAGCCCGCAAGCATTAGTTTTAAATTTTCTAATATTCCCAAGATTCTTGTTATTCATGATGTCAGTGACCTTTCAGTTGAGTGCATCATCACCATCTGGAATCCTTGCTGAACCGCTGCACATGGAGCCCCCCGGAGTTGCAGCTCTAACCAGTTCCCAGGCGGCACTGCTGCTGCTCAGACAACCCACTTTCAGAACCACTGGGTCCACTGATTCTTTACCTTGAGTTTCATGTAACATGAAATAAACACTCTGAAGGCAGCCTTTTAGAAGGGAGCCACGGAAGTTGTAGGTTTTGGTTACAATGTCCATATATTGGAGACAAATATGCCGAGTCTTTACTATTTTATATAGTAAGTTATCAAATATGTATAGTGTAAAAGAAAAAGAAACGAGGTTCAAAGGAAAAAATAATTTTGTGAACAAGGTAATTTGTTTGTTCTTGTTTTTCAGTGCTAAACAAATGTGTATTTTCATAGTCTATGAAAAACTAGTTAAAACAGAAAAAAGCATTCACTCTTTCCTCCAGTAGTTGGCAGTAGAGATTAATGAATGGCACAAATTTTGGATCTCGCCTTTCTCTTTTAAGAAAAACAAAAGATTTCACAAAGAATTGTTACATTAGTTTCAGCTTGATATCAATCAGGTTCTGGAAAAAGTTGCTTTAATAGTATTAATATTATTAATATTTACTACTAATAATATTCTGGTTACTATTTCCATATTTTTTTAAATTTTCTTTATGGTCGAAAGTATTACAGATGCCCCCCTTTTCCCCCCATTGACACTCTCCACCCCACTCCCCCCCCTCCCCAGGCCTTCACTGCACTATTCTCTGTGTCCATGGGTTAAGCATACATGCATATAAGTTCTTTGGTATATAGGATGAGTTCTCAAAAGATCCAACTGAACTTTGCCATGAAATAGCTTGAACTGGACAGACATTGTAGCCCTGATGTGTAGTAGATGTGCTAGAAGTATGGTTCTGGTCTCATTAGAGGAGGCTTTTGCTCAGTGAATCAGCCTCAGAATGTTCAAACCCTCTGAAGACTACTTACCAATACCTCACTGCATGGAAAGAGCACATGGGACAGATGTTTAAAAAAAAAAAAAAAAAAGAAGAAGAAGATAATTGAAAAGGAACCTGATCTGCTGGAAACTTTAAAGTGATTAAAATTTATTAGGTCAAGGGAGAGCTAATAATGACACACAGAGAAAGAATCCCAGAGACACTTAATGATTGTTAAGAAATAGGAAGTTGATCTTTTAGGGTTTGAAAGTGATACATCTCCATCTTCATTATTTCTTTTTTAAATGTTCATTTTTACTCCTACTATGTTACTTATATTTGGATGTCTTATTTATGAAAATTACACTACAACTAATGTGGAGTCGTGGATAATATTTAACCTCCCAGGCAAAGTAAGGGGATAGAAATGTAATCTTTGGATCTATCCAGTGAAAATAACAATTTACTACAGCAATTTGGACTGTTTTATCCAATAGTCCCAGATTGTCCTCTAATCCTGCAGTCTTCAGGGTGCCATTCCCCCACCCAGGCCTTTGATCCCCACCTGCCTGAGACAACATTCTCCTCTTTCCCAACCAAAGCCACTACTTCTTCAGACTAGATAACCTGACACAGGTGTTGAGAAGAAAACACTAGCTGATTAAAATAACTCACAAGAGGGTGTAAGTAATATGCTTTTCTGTAAAACATTTTGTTATTCCCAAAATGCACCTCTACATCAGTGGTTCTCCAACTTCGCTGTAATCAAAATCACTTCAAAACACTTGATGCCCAACTCTTGATGCCACACCCCAGAGCAATTAAGTCAGAATCTCTGCAAGTGGGACTCAAGCATTAATAGTTTCAAAACATCCCATCTGACTCCAATGTGCAGCCAGGTTTGAGAAAGTGTTCTAAATCAGCACGTCCCTGTCTTTATTGTGTATACGAATGACCTAGGGACTTGTTCAAATGTAGGTTCTGATGAGGCAGATCCATGGCTGGGGCCTAAGATTCTGCATTTTTAATAAGCTTCCAGGATATAGATGATTGACTAAAACAAAACAAAGCAAAGCTCCCTACATTACTTCTAAAAACAATCTCTCAAAATATAACCATGTTCTCCTCCTCAAATACAAGTAATGGTGATAAAAGTCAATTGTAAGGGTGGGTATTTGATATTTTTTTGGATATTTTCTCATTGGTCTTCATAACACCTTCAGAGTAACAAGGAAAGAGTAGACATAGTCAATCCAATAAGGAATGTGTTACTGAAAGTAAACAAACAAAAGCCAAAGGGCAGAATCTGGGACTTGTAGTTCCTAAGAGAACCATGTGAGCTCTCATCAAGTAGTTGACTGCACTGGAATGGGCTTACTGTGTCCTACTTAAGGGGGTGCACTGAAAAGTCATGGGCGCACTGCCCAGAATACTCACTGCTTTGTCTCCAAGAGCTGATTTTAGGCTTATCCTCACTTTGATGCTTTGATCAGCATCTGATTAAAGAGAAATCACAGACTGTTGTTACAGTGATAGATTAACCATGTGTGTTTCTTTCCTTCCCCTCCGAACATCCCACTAAAATGATAGTAAAGGAATTTTTAAAAAGATATAAACACACTTCTGGAAAATGAGAAGTGATGGAGGAGTGGTAAGCGCTTTCTCAAGGGTCAGGAAGCCATGGCCTGATGTGTACACAGAGGCAGTGCAGACCTTAAAAGTCCCAGAGAATCCCAGAGAGGCTTGGGATTCAGGTACAGCCCAGGGGTGGAGAGAAGATACCAATTATTCCAATATATCTATTCTTTTCAATTTCAGCCCTTTGCTGCTTTTCTGGGTTGAATCCACTGCCTCCTGGATTTTATGTCTTCTTTCTTGAATTAACTCTTTTTTCTGACAATTACTTTTATATTTATAAACAATTTGTTTATATTGTTATTTCTTTGTTGGTCAGTTTTAGACATGCACTTCTGCCTACTCTTTCACCTTCCACAAAATAAAGGATATAAAATTGTATATTACTTGGCTCTGCAGACATAATGATGTAAATATTGATAATTTCTTTACTAAAAATCATTATTAATCTTTATTGTCTTTGAAGAACAGGATAGATTACAGTGGGTTGGGGGCTATTATACTCTTTTATTTTAAATATCAAGCTAACAAACCAGGAGGGGGGTAGTTTTCCCTGTACATAGTATGTACTCAAGAAAGAGTTTCCTCCCCAATAAAATGGCAGTTGCCACCATAGCAGTAAGAAGCAGGGTCTGCATGGAGTAAGAACATACTCTGCTGTGTCACAGCCCCATGAGACTGGGGCCAGAGAAGACTAGGAGGAGCAGAGAGAGAGCGATTTGATATGTGCCTACTCAGTGAACTCACATGGACTCCAGTCAGAGCGCCATCCCACAGAATCCCCATTCTGTTTTTTCAGCCAGGTAAACAAAGGCTCAAAGTAGTTGAGCAGTGGTTTTGCATCCATTTTCTTTGTTCCTACAATCTTCTCCAGTGCTGAGGTCCAGGGTTCTGATTTTCCAAGTTTCAGCATTTGGCTACATGAAAAAAAGGGTGGGGTAAGTTCAGGGCCTTTTGAGGGATTTCAATTGTACATATATTTACATGTATGATCTATGGTTTCTCCTCTTTGGCTAGGTAAGTTTGCTCCTGGCAGATAAGAAAATAAGGCATGTTAATGGATGTATTCATCCTTCAATCTCTTCTCCCTTCCAATTACTACAAAGGGAACTCTGTAGTAATGACTTGGAGGAAGGACGTGGCTTGTTCAGGCATCACATGGTCTAGGTCCCTGTGTGACCACAAAATAAACATTTAATTAGTGGGTGAGGACATTCTGAGGTGAAAATTTTTCTTTTTAGAAGAAAGAAATCAAATTTAAACCTAGGCATTGAAATGAGTAATTTTGGATAGTAGGAGAGGTTCAACATTTTGAACATTTCTTACAGCAGCTTATTCCCAGCATCCGTGGAATTTGAGATATCACATTTATGCAGGGGACCTTCATGTTTAGCTGTTTGACAGAGGGCTTCTTGAAACTGGAATTCAAAAATGGTCCTTGTGAAATAACTGTAAAAGAGACCAAGAAACAAAACAAGCAGGCCCATGTTTAGTTACTGTGGTAGAGTCATAGATTGAGGCATATATTTAAATTCTGAGGCCCTAGTAATCAAAGAGATACTCATCAAACCTCTTTCCCCAGAAAGATCCAAACATGAACCCTTACAGACTCATCATAACCTACTTGCATTTCTGTATCAGCTGATAAAAAAGGCAATATTGTTTTGTTAAATGTTAGCTCACATTTGTATTGTGTTTTACAGACTAATAGCCCTTTCAAATAAATGTTACCAATCAATCCTTATGGCAGGTCAATAATATTATCTCCTATGTACAAATAAAGAAACTGAGGCTCAGCAAATTCAAGATCTGGGGCTAACAGGTGAAGAACATAGGTTTTTGCACTTCATGTTACAAATGGTCTTTCTATTACAATCACTCTGAACTCTGCCAGTAACAAGAAGGCAAACAAAAATACTTGTTTGTTTTTATCTCAAGGATACTATAAATTCCTTGATGGAAGAGAAAAGATCTCACACCATTTTATATAACCCAATAAGTTGTGTTGAGTTAAATGGAATGGAAATTGATCATCTATTTTGAGGTATTAGGGGGGATGTGGGTGGAGACAGAAAGAGAAATTCTAGCCATTGCTTCATAGATCCCTATTTCTCTGCCATTAGTACAGCTGTCCACAGACCCTACAAGTTAAACAGTGAGAAGAAACTGTAATTTACCGGATGAATGAGTAATCATTAGCAACATGGAAGAGAGATGCAGGGTCACAGTATGTTTCATCATGCGGCACAGGTTCCACCACCCCGACTATATCTCGCCTTTGGGGAAAAAAGAAGATACATTAGTTGTGGGCCACTCACCATGAGAAGGTACAGTTAGTGCCATTTCATCAGCCAGTGTATTTATACTAGAATTGGTTGTCAGGTGAAATAGAAACAGTGCCAAAAAAGACAGACTACAGCCCATTATGTGGTTATCTCTTTCTTTTTCACTTTAGCCAGACTATACCATTAGAAAATAATTGTGTCTTCAAAACACCACTTTAATAAAGTGCATTGCATGGTCAAAAACACAGTGAAAGTCCTAATAATTCCTCTCTGGCACCACAGTTTATGTGCACACAGAATTTTGTAAAATTGAGATCTTACTTATTCCTCAAGGCTAGCTCAAATGTCCCCATCTTTGAGGCCTGCCCCTGTTCCCACCCACCTGGCAACACAGTGAACCTCTCCAGCACCCTTAGCCTTCTCTAGCTGTGCCTCCTTTGCCACTTCTCTCTCCATTTTATAATTATTCACGTACAGCTCCTTCTTCCCCTGGAGACTGCAACTCCTAGAGGGCAGGGCTGTGTCTTGGTCATCTCTATAGCTGCAGTGTCAAACATAGTGTCTAATGCTAAGGAAGGACATCATGTGTATTTCTTCAATGAACGGAGTAATTAATGCATGAATGAACCATTTTAAGGGTTTGATTCCATGTACCTTTAGAAACAAACTAAAAGGAGTCAATGGGGAAAAAGGGGGACATCTGTAATACTTTCAACAATAAAGATAAATTTTAAAAGAAGAAATAAACAACAAGGAATAAAAAAAAATAATTCATTTAGAAAAAAAATAGGGCAATCATGCATTTGGCATTATTTAAACTTAATACATTTGTCCTATCTGATTGTGGGATCATTATAAACACAATTTCAGTAATACTCAAATGCTAGAAATCCCAAGTTGAATTTATGTTAACAAAGACAATTTTGGCAAAAAAGTGGCACTGACTTAAACTTATGGATATGGGGCTGAATCATACATAGGTAGATCTTCTCTACAAAAAAGAAAAATAAAAACAAAAAAGACATCGATAGGAGTCTCACTAATAGATAGTGGAGAAAATATTTCCCTTCCTTCTTTCCTTCCTTCTTTCCTTCCTTCCTTTCCTCTTTCCTTCCTTTTGCCCCTCTGCCCTGCCTTCCTTCCCGTCTTCTTTTGTAATCTTTCATCTAAAACCCATTTATTTCATATCAGGATGTGTCAGGTGCTGTGTAAGGCACTGAGAAACAGTGACAAATAATGTAGTGCTGAAACTATTGAAAGGGATCATCATCTCTTGCCCAAACATGCCAGGCTCTCTCTAGCTTGGAATTCTCTCTATTCCCCTCTACATGCACCTGGTTAACTCCCACACCTTTCTTGGAGCTCAGCTTGGAAGCTTCTCTTCATCTGACCCATTAGACTGGGCCTTGGATCTCCACTTGGCTGTTTGTGGATCCCTATTCCTTCCCATCACAACACAACATGTTGCAGTAGTTTCATTTTCCACATCTCTCCATAGACTAAAGTTCTTTGAAGTCAAGGATAAAATCTGAAATGGTCAGCATTAGATCCCCAGGGCTTTGCCTAAAATGTGCAGTCAATATTTCTGTTTAAAAGAATAAATTCCATGAATAAATTGATCACTTCCTAAATAATATCACAGTTTAATGGGTGACCAAACACTTAACAAGACAGTGTGAGAAGTTGTATCAACTGATTCTGCTTGGGTGGAGGAAAGAGCCAAAAAAATGTTATCTGAGGAGAGAGCACCCAAATAAAGACGTTAAAAAAAATGGAAGCAGCCTGGCCGGTGTGGCTCAGCAGTTGAGCATCAACTTATGATCCAGGAGATCGAGGTTCAGTCCCTAGTCAGGGCACATACCAGGGTCGTGGGCTCCATCCCCAGTGGGGGGCATGCAGGAGGCAGCCAATCAATGACTCTCATCATTGATGTTTCTATCTCTCTCTCTTACTCTCCCTTCCTCTCTCAGAAATCAACAAAGACATTTATAAAAAGAAAAAAAGAAGAAAAAAAAACCAAGCCCCCTCCTTCCCCGCGAAAACAATGGAAGCGATTTATACGTGTTGTTAGTGGTGGTGATGGTGGTGATGGTGATGGTTGTGCTGTGCTGTGTGTGTGTGTGTGTGTGTGTGTGTGTGTGTGTTGTGTCTGGTAATGGCATTTCCCTAGCCTAAATGCACTTCTCTCTCATTTTCACGTGTTTGGACCCACCTCAGCAGATCTCAAGATTTAACTGTTGAAATCCAACTTGTTTTTACTATAAAGAATTCTCTGAGAACCCCAATCCTGGTTGTTTTAGACTGGGTTACCACGGAAGCAGACAAGGGCCTGAGAAATGACCCCAGGAAACATTGGCAAAAGAACGAGGGAGTGAGCCAGGGAAAGAAAAGCAACCCTTAAAAGATGTCTTATCAAGCAAACTACCAGCCAAACACTTTCAAGTAAACAGCAAACTCCTGAGAGCCCGTTTCGCCGACTGCATATTCATGGACTTACTTCATCTCCCACCACTTTTTCATCCACTGCTCCTTAGGAATTTCACCCCTGAAGACCATCCACCTCCACTTTTCTAACATGTAAGTGAACGGCAGGGTTCCAACAATAGTAAGGGCTTGCTTGAGTAGGAAGTTTATGTCTGTTTCTGAAAGTAAAATGGAAAGGATAAATATCAAAATGAGGATGACAGATGGTTTGTGATGGATAATTTCCTAATCTCAAAATACTCCCCAAGATATAGTTACTATAAGGATGATTACATGAGAAATAGTGACAGTGGACATAATAATATGTAAATATTCATTTTCTCAGCTAAGGTATTTGGAATAGAGTGAAGTCTTAGATAGAATCGATAAGATAAATCCACAAGTAACTATATCATCTACTTTCCCAGTCATGCTGTTTATTTTTGTAAGTTCCACGAAGGCAGTGACTGGTGAGGCTTCATTCAAGACTGTATATCTAGCCTAGTGTCTGCCACATGATGCCCTCTGTTTTTGTTAAATAAACAAATAATAAACAGATGTGGCCAAAAGCCAGCAAACCAGGCAATAAAACAAACAAACAAACAAACAAACAAACAAACAAGGACCTCCTTAGAGGAAACCATCTACTGAATAATCAGAAGTACAATGTGCTACAAATGTACTGACATTTTCCTTATCTGAGTTTAAAATGCTTTAAAAAATTATGTTATTTCATTTATACTTTATTAGTGATGTAAAAAAGCAGTAGAACTCATTCCAGTGCACAAATGAAGCTCACTGAAATGTAACCAGGGGTATATTATCTATTCGGCATACCACTCTATCTCTAGTGTCTAGAAATATCTCTTGCACATAGTATGTGCTCAATAAATATTTTTGGAAGAAGAAATGGAGAGAGAGATTGGGAGAGAGGGAGAGAAGCAATGAAAGAACTTATTTGTTTAACATCATTCACCAGTCAGGGGCAGAGCCAAGAAAAGAAGAGGAGTTTTTCCAACCCGTGGTTTAACCGTGTTTAGCACTGTCTTTGTGATTCAACCATCTTTTCTTGCTGCCAGGGAATATTTCTTTTAATGATAAAACAAATAATTGTCTATTAATTCACTTGAGAATGATATTTTAAAATTAGGAAACAGGCGTGGTTATTGTGAACTCCCTTTCCTTTGTTGCTCCCTTCATGGGAGGATGTCTCTACTCGTCTCCTGCCCACTGGGTCTGCTTATGGTAACTTTTCAGACATAATGATGGCTTTACGCTGACCTACTCCCAGTCTCTCATGAGATCACTAAGGTCTCTAGAGCGAGAAATCAAGGCAAAGTGAATTGCCCGCACAAGAATGGAGCTCATGACGACCTCATTGACCAAAACTTCCAGCCAGCGGAGCTGATGTTCATGTCTCAAATAACTAAAATGAGAGGACAGAAATACTTAAAAGAAAAGAACATATTTGGCTCTAAGTGTCTTTCTTCTACAAGGAAGAATCAAAAGCCATGGCATCCTCACTGAAGAATCTGGATCTTGGAACATTTGTCCTGTTCTGTCAAGTCTAAGCCATCCAAAGATAAACAGGCAACCTCAAGCAAAGATGTTGAAAAATAGCATGGATCTGAAGGGATGTTACAGGAGCAAATGCATGCTTCCTGCAGTATCTTTTACTTTGCATAATATTATGGGAAAAGCTTTAGATTAGGGATCTGGTTCTGGTTTGGCTACGTTGCTTCTTTACCTTGGCCTGGTTACTTTTCCTCTCTTGTCTTCAGTTTGCTTCCTCTGCAAAATGTTTTTTAGAATTTGTTCCCTCTAACATTTTGGGAAGTTTTTACCTAGATCCAGAAGGATCTAGTCAGAAGTCTAACACTAATTAGCTAGGTAACCTTAGATAAGTCATTTCAGTTCTGTGGGCCTGTTTTAGCATCATTTTAAAAATCTCTTGTTAGGTGTTTCTTAGAGTCCCAAGACCATTCATTCAGTTACCTTCTCTTCTGCCCTCTTCAAACATACAAAATCACAAATTGGCATGTCATGATAAATACTTAATTTTTTTTTTTACCAGTAGCAATTTTCAGTTACCCATAAATACCTTATGCTTTATGTGGCAAAAATTAAATGTATCCTATGCATGATAATAAATATCTTTCTCTACATTAGACTAAAGAATCCCCAAAACAAGTCATGAAAAAATGTCTGTACCATCGTCCTCAGAAAAATCATGCGACAGAAGACCCATGCCTTTCAGATGCTTAGGTGTAGCTACAGAAAGTGACATGACTTCCCCAACAGCTTCATGGAACCCTTCATTAGCTCCATTTCTTAGTAGGTAGGGTTGTGTGGAATATGCCATGTCATACTGGATGTGTCCCATCTCATGATGGGCTGTCAGGAAGTCGTCCATTGTCACCTTTGTGCACATCTTGATCCTGCACATAAATGGAGAAGATTAAAATTAAAATGAAACTCATTGAATTTCATTTAATCATCACAATAGAGTTGTATGGGAGTTTGGTAGCATGGATCATCTTTACAAGATTCATTCACCAATGAATCTTGGGGACCTACCTTTTAGGTCCTAGAAACTATAGTAGGTGCTAAATCCTGTTCTCCTGCTCACAAGCTAACAGAAAGAAAAATAAGCAGGGTCTTCTACTACAAAAACTCTGAGACAAGTACTCTATAAGTGATCAGTAGGCATGCTTTGGACATAACAATGAGTGAATGTAGGCACAGTGTCCCAGATTTACTAAGGGCATAACTGAGGATGCAATAATCACACTGGACCTTGATCAGCATGCAGAAGTTTCCCAGGTAGACGGCAGGGAGGGACAAGAGGTTGACATTCCTGGAGGTGCTCAGTAAGAAAGACTTAAGAAAAAAAAAAGTGCCATTTAGGACACTGCAAGCAATTTGGTATAGTCAAAATAGAGAAGTAGTTGGAGAAGGGGCTGGAAATTGACTGTTGGGAATAATTAGCCTGTGAGTCAGCGAGTGGATGTGGTGGCCCATGGAGCAGGTATAGGTAGAATGGCAAGAAAAGGAAGGCCAAAGACAAAGCCTTAGGAGGTCCCAGTATGTACAGAGTGGGGAGATAAAGATGGTTTGAAGGAGATGGAGAGAGAAGTCAAAGAAGTCCAGAAGAGGATGACAATGCAGAGGCCAATGAAAAATAGCATTTCAAAGACAACTTGTAAATGTTATCTAATGCCGCTGTGGCCCAATGAAATAAGGACTGCATTTGGCAATTAGGTAGTGGTCCTTTTCAACTTGGCAAGAGCAATTTTATTCAGGTGAACGTAGGGGGTCATATTTCAGTAGGATCTCAAATTAATTTTCTTACCCCTCTGACCATATCATCTCCCTGATGAATATCTTTTGGACTCCCCACTGCTTAAGAATAAACTCAACCTTCTTTATACATCTCAACATGACTTGCTTTTCTAACCTGGTTTTTCTCCATTCTCTTTTGAAACAATGATAAGAATAGCTACTGTATATATAATGTCTACTAATATGTAAGACCCTGTGCTAGGAAACTTCCATATACTTATTTTTAAGCCTCACTCTAGTACTGGAGTCAGTAAAATATGGCCTGGGGCTGACCACCTGTTTTGATAAGTAAGACTTTATTGGCACAGTCACACCCATTTGTTTATGTGTTATCTAGGGCTGTTGCAACAGAGACCTGTAAAACCCTAACTATTTACTATCTTAGCCTTTACAGGAAAGGATTGTCAACTGCTACTCTAGTGGATGCTGCTGGGGTCCTGCCCATATCTACTTTACCAGGCACACCCACCCATCTCCTAGCTGCCTGAGGCATAGCCTTGAAAGGCCAATTGTTGCTCCCTTCTTCACTGGCTTTGGCTGCACGCGAGGTGCCTCCACCGGGAGGTTATGCCCCGTGCACACACTCAGGCAGTCCACAGTCAGTGAGTGACTGACATGGGAGTACAGATTTGTCCATTACATACACCTTGTCTCAGGGCGTGACCAACTCAGGTACAAATCATGCTGCAGAGAGCCCTGTGGGATGAGGCTGAGGCCCGCCCCCAGCTGAGACCACATCCTTACTCAGCTCCTTCTGCAGCCCCACCTGCCTGCCTTCATTCTCCTTTGCCTGAGAGCTCTCCCTCAACACAGAGCTTGCACAAGAATCTCCATCTCAACCTAGGGGATCC
Source organism: Miniopterus natalensis (assembly GCF_054644295.1). Taxonomy (NCBI): domain Eukaryota; kingdom Metazoa; phylum Chordata; class Mammalia; order Chiroptera; family Miniopteridae; genus Miniopterus; species Miniopterus natalensis. The sequence continues at coordinate 99,692,507 of NC_142103.1, read as the reverse complement.
AACCTAAGACACTCACAAACCTGCAAATTGAGAATTACTATTCCATTTTATACATAAGAAAGCTGAAGCGCAAGAAGGTTGACGAGTCATTAAGTGGCCCCTGGGATTCAAAAGGCTGTGCTCATTATGCCCTAGCGCAGACCATTCCTCACAGGCCCTTTATTCTAGTCCAGTCTAATTTGGCTGCCATATCCTGCCTCTCTGCCTTTAATCCTACTCTTCTGGCAGCCCAGTGGACTCCTCCCAGCTCTGTCTGTCCGAACCCTTCTTGTCTTTTAAGCACAATTCAAATGCCACCTGAAAAGCCCTGTCCGATCCTACCTGCTATTTCCGGTGCGGTCAGTTCTCTTCCAATTCCCCCACTGAGTATTCTGTTTCTCTTATGACATGCACCACTTTCTTTTAGCCCAGCTTATTTACTCACCTGTCCTGTCTCACTCGTGTGGAGGGGAGGATCAATGCCTGATTCACATATCCGCCTTCCACAAATCTTAGCACCCAAACTTTCCTAATGAGGGCACCACTATGCCCATGACCATGCAACTCTAATGGGTGCATATTATTTCAAATGAGGCAAATCATCTAAAGGTTCAAGTTAGGGCCTGCTGACAATCCCCTTTTCCTGGGAAAATCCAGATGTACTCTCATGGACTCGCAGCCTTCGTTAAAGGGAAGTTCATTCATGTTTTCTGTGCTCAGAGAAGCACAGAAGGGATCTAAACTCATCCTCTTCTGTGCCTCCATTGTCTCCCATTTTGGTATCAGCTGTTATCAGCCTCCCTACCTGAAGTCACCTTTCCCCAGGTCCCAAGCTGTGGGGTGGCAGACTACTTTCCGACCATCGCCTGGCTCAGTTAGCATGGAGTTTTTCCAGAATCCTTCAGTCATATTAGGAAGGCCAACAGACACATAAAACTTCTCAGCTTCTTTGAATATCTTCTCTGCACTCCAGGACTGGGGGGGAAAAAAGAATAGCATTTAATTCTAGCATTAAAACAATAGCATTCTTTCTGTTGGATATGCACATAGGTATAAACTTTCTGGATGGTAATTTTGGTGAAATGTGTAATCCTGTCTCTAGAGAACTAACCTAGGAACTTCTCAGAAATTAGGTCAAAGAATTAAATTTAAAATTATTTTCTGATTATTACTGTTTTAAATTGAAATATATTTTACATATAACATTGTGTAAATTTAAGGTGTACAACATGTAAAATGATTTTTAATAAGGAAAAAGTAGAAGCAACTACTAAAATGGTTAAATAAATATGATGACTTTGCAAAAATGGAAGGTATAATAAATTAGTAAGAATATGTAAACCACTTATATAGTATATAATCTTGATGAGGAAATGCACAAAAATATTCACAGACTGGATGACATTATGTGTGATGTATTTTCGTCTTTATTTTTTATATTCCAAGCATAACATAAACAACAATGGCCTCTTTCCTAAAAACTATTTAACTCAAGCCAACAATCATTGATTGAGCTCCTTCAAGGAATAAGACCCTGGAATTAGGCTCAGTGGAAGACATAAACATTAAGGTGGGCATGAAGTCATAGGCTTTTGGAGCCAAAAAGGCCTGCATGTGACTCAGTAGCAAATGCGTAGTTGGGCCTTGGCTTATAGTCTGTGTGGGAATCCAAAGTTCAGAATATTCTGGAACCAGACAGAGGCAGCAGTAGTCTCCCATCCAGCAAACTCTTCTGGGAACCAGTTTCCCTAGAGCTGACTTTTCTTTGGAGATAAGGCCCACATCAAGAAACTAAGTTTGTGTAATTGGCAGATACTTCATGAATCACTTCTAGTAATACAGAAAACTTCCTCTGATCTCCAAGACCAGCCAAGTCTGGTTTTTCTCCTATGTCAGCCCTGGGGATATTAAACAGGATATGACACTATGGCTTTTTTAAACTATTGACCTATAAAGGCTTAATGTCAGGCAATATTGGTTTTTAGTATGGCATTCTTGAGCAGAATGAATGTATACCAAAACAGTGTAGACTAGTAAGAACAGTTAATATCGGATCATTAAAAATTGAATGAATAGAAAATAACACTGGAAATATTAGGAGCTCTGAGTTCAAACTTTAGTTGCCACTGACTGTCTTTGTGACTTGGGCAAGTCGTTTACCTCAGCCTCAGTTCTCTGACCTATAACATGGAACTATCACAATACCTGTCTTGATAGTCTCATAGGTTTACTGTAAAGATAACATTAGGAGATATGGAGGGTGTAAAAACACTATAGATAGGTTAAGGGGGGACATAAAGGTAGGCCTCTGCTGCTGCTCAACTACAAAATAGGGTTAGAACAGCCGCAGGAGTCTGGGGACCCTTACAGCTTCATGTTTTTATTCAGCTGTGGAGTTTTCCCAGGAGTATGTTATGTATGTGAAGATGTTCATTGCATTGCTGCTTATAGATTTAAAACTATTAACAAGCCAAAAAAGTCCAGCAATGCTAAAATGTAAATTATGGTATAACTATCTGAAGAAATTTTATACAGCCAATAGAAGTATGACTATGAATTTTCCCAAAAATATAGACTAGTATCTGAATTTAATAATATATTATAATGTCACCAATGGAAGAGAACACAAAGAATTTAAACAATTATACCAAGATGGCAAGAGAAAGGAAATTTAAAAATTATTTTAAAGACTCCTATAATATTTTTAACAATAACAAATTTTAAATATGCAAAATCTTCTAATGATATCCCTTTTTCCACCATTCATAGAGATTACTGACTGATTACTTAGTAATTACTAACTTTGGAAAGAGTTCGGCCAACCAGTTGATAATTCCACATCTCACTGCTTAATGGGAAACTTAGGTCCTCTCTATTTTTAATATCTCTCAGTAGAATCGATACCCTACCTGTTATTCAAGGTACTTGATGTCATTGACATTATAAACCACTTTTCCACAAAAAAATAGCTACATAAGGAATAAAACTAAGTTAGCTTGAAAATTTTTATTTATACAGTTTCATATACAACAGATAGAAAAAGAAAGATGGCCTAAAAAGAAATAAAGTTGAGGATTTAGATTTGGTTTTCAAGGCCTCTTCTTCCTACCTGTTTCTGCATTTCATCCGTAACATCTATGTTTGGTTTGTGTTCAAAGGGGACTGTCACATTGTAGAGATTTGTCCAAAATCTACCCCACATATCACCTATTCAAAGAAAAGATTTTGTTAATATATGAAAAAGACAGCAGAAGTATAGACCTGATATTTACATAGTGCATGAGGTAAGATTGATAAACAGGCCACATAATAGTTTAGATTTAATCTAGTTTCTGTGCTTCCTTTTCACTACCTCTTTTTCTCTTCTCTTATTTTAAGGTTTCAATACTCCCTTCTTTTTCCCTCTCCTCTAAAAAGTTAACATGGCAGAAGATTATTTGGTTAGGCAAAACTTGTTAGGAAATCATCCTAGTTTCTCCCATTTAAAATTAAAGTTCAAAGGCACAATTTGTTAAATTAATGGAACATCATAGCTAATATAGATTAGAAATATATTCATATAATCCACCATCCAAGGGGCAAAATATTACAAATTAAACTATTAGTAATCCCTAATGTTGGATTCAAGGGAACTCACATAGGATCATCATTCAGGAATCTCTATTAACTAGTGACTAAGTTTCACTTTTATTACTATAATATAGAAATACATTTAACTGCATCTCAGTTAAATGTTAAGCATCTCAAATAAATGTTAAATTTGATTTCAAGGCTAGACCATAAAAGGGAAGATGGATCTAGAAAAAGTCAATCTAATAGCAGGACCAGAATCTTGACACCAAATAGGGCAATGTAACTACACAAAGAATACCCCAATGAACTCATGTTTTTAAATAAAAATATATCTAACCACTATGGAACTATGTGATGTGTGACATCAGGCTGAAATATAGTCCACATGTAAAAGATCAAAAGGGACCCAACAAACAGTATGACATTGCTTTCAAAACCCAAATGTGACCTTAACCTAAATGAATAGAATTATAGTGTTTCAAACAAAGAAATCCATAGTACCATCTTTACTCTGTATTGGTTAAACCTCATCTGAAATAGCTGTTCAGTTCTGAGCATGATATTTGAAGAGCGACATCAACAAAGGATAGCTTGTCCCAAGGAGAACATTAGAAAAGTGACATTTTAAAGAATGGTTAAAAAATTCTGTGCAGGATATTTAAATTAAAATAAGAAAACAGTGTATACATGTTGATAACAATAATACCCACACAAATATATTGAGCACATACTCTTGTGCCAAGTACTATGTTATGTCTTCTATGATGGTTATTTACAAATATCTGGAAGGCCATCTTGTAAAAGAAAATGGATATACCTTAGGTAACCTCATAACATGGAATTAGGTGTAATGAATGGAAGGCATTAGGGGGTGTTGATTCAGTTCCACACAACGTGTGGAACTTTCTTATAATTAGTGCCATGAAGCAATAGAATAGTCTACCTTGGAAGGAAGAAAAAGACACATCATACCAGGCAGTTTTAAGCAGTAACTTAGTTACTGAAGGACTCCTGCCAAAGACATTATAGAGAGTATTTATATATTGCTTTAGAATAAAAAGTCTCCATAGGTCCTTTGCCCATATTCTCTCCTGCTGAGAGAGGCTTGGCCTTGGAGGAGAATTAGCTGCCAGTAACTTAGCTTAACTGTAGTAGGAATGCTATGTATACATGATATGAACTTTTCAAACACATGCATTTTATTTGGCCTCAGCTTCTAGGGAAATGGAGAAGGAAGCGGAGGATACCAACTTGCTGGAGGAAAATTAGCAGGTTCAATAAAGGGTGCTAGGTCTTTCATGGTCTACAAAGGCTCCATGGCAGGATCCAAAGTTTTAGAAGACTGATTTTTCTCCTAAGCTAAACATCTTCCTTCATGATGAAGACTTCATTCATTTCTTATATGATTCCAAACCAAGTACTTTCTAGAAAGTAATTACTACAGTTAAGAATGAACTTATTAAGTTTTAACTCAGGCTATACCTTAATTCTAGGAAGCCTTTCTCTCATGGCTAACTACCTCCAGCCTACCAAGCTTCTTTCCTCTGACAATATGATACTAAAACCCCAAATTCCACCTCAAGAGCTTAGCAAACCAACTTGAATAGCAAGACTTATTTTCCTCCATTTACACCCTCATTTGAACTTGGAGTTCCTTCTCTAGTTATTTTAAATCACCCTTTTAGCCTTTGGATTGTAGCCAACATAATAACTGTTTATGTACAATATAAAGTAATGCAATACAGAACGATTTTTAAATGACTTTTCTATTGAAGACAGTGCTTTCAAAATGTGATTTATATAATGCTACTAATTCCATTCACAGAATTTTTTAAAAGTTTTATGTTAGGCCTCACTCCAAAAAACAACTTTATTGGTGGAAATAACATAGAGCAAAGTACACAGAGAATTTGTGGAGTTTCTTACCAAGCAAATGGGCAGGGAGGCATCCAGTCGGACTGATACGGGAAGGGTAGGTATTCATCAACTTTGCCCTCACATAAGCATGAAGATGTTCATATAATGGTTTAATCTGAAAGGCCCAGGAAGAAAATTTAAGACTAAGAGAAGCCTGGTCTGATTTCCAATCCTCAACACTAAAAATAGAAGCTTTTTTAGACAAGTAGAATTTCCCTAAATTCTAATTTCTTTTGCCCTCAAATATTCTGGAGAGTTTGAAAGCATTCCTTCTTTCCAGATGCTGATGATAACTAGCTCCATTGTATAAAGCAATAAACACACCTGGAGGAATACAGGTTCCAAAATGAAAGCAGATGTAAAAATATTAATTTCTAAGATGCTCCCTACTTCTTTGTTTTCAGATTAAAATATCATTTACATACCATAAAATTCACCCATCTTTAAGTGTATAGTTTCATGACTTTTAGTAAATTTATATTGTTGGGTAACCATTACCACCACCCAGTTTTGTAACATTTCCTTACCCTCAAAAGTTCCTTGTGTCCATTTGTAGTTTATGCCACTCCTACCCTCAGCCCCAGGTAATCGCTGAACTGATTTCTGCTCTATAGTTTTTTCTATTCTGGAAATTTCATATAAATGAAATCATATAATACGTGACCTTTTGTGTTTGGCTTCTTTCACTTAGCATAATGTTTTTTAGGTTCACCCATGTTATTACATGAATCAGTAGTTCATTCCTTTATATTACTGAGTAGCATTTCATTGTATGAATACATCAAAGTTTGCTTCATTTAATATCTCATGGATAAAAGTCACCAGTTGTGAAATGACTGGGTTGTTTCCAGTTTGGGGCTATTATGAATAATGTTTCCATGACATTCATGTGTAAGTCTTTATATGGATATATGTTTTCATTTCTCTCTATAGACACTTAGAGTGGAATACCTTAGTCATATGGTAAGTGTGTGTTTAACTTTTAAGAAATTGTCAAACTATTTTCAAAGTGGCTGTGTACCATTTGACACCTCTGTCAGCAGTGTATGAGGGCTCCAGTATCTTCATATCCTCAACACTTGGTATTGTCAATATATTTTTTAATATATTTTTATTGATTTCAGAGAGAAGAAGGGAGAGGGAGAGAGAGAAAGAAACATCAATGAAGAGAAAGTCATCATTGATTGGCTGCCTCCTGCACGCCCCCTACTGGCGATCGAGCCCACAACCCCGGCATGTGCCCTAACCGGGAATCGAACCTCAATCTCCTGGATCATAGGTTGATGCTCAACCACTGAGCCATGCTGGCTGGGCTGTCAGTCTTTTTTAATCACAGCTATTCTAGTGGGTGTGTAGTGGTTTTTAATCATGGTTTTAATTCTAATTTTCCTAATAATACTTTAGTTGCTTATTTTCCATTTCTTTAATGATGTACTTATTCAGAGCTTTTACCCACTTCTTTTTTTGGTGGGGAGGAGATGTTTGTCCTGCTTCCATTTTTTATAGCTCTGCCCAACTATAGCTAGACAGAGTAGCTACACATAAGAACTCTGAAGGCACAGGAGTAAGGGAGAAAATGCGGGGATCAAAATGAAAGAAGAGGGAGACATTAAGAAGTGTCCATGGGACTCTTTCTTTCCTATAAAGACTTCCTTAGTCAAAGACAAGGAAATAATAGTACTGATTGTCCTGAAAAAGGAAGCAAAACCAATGGCTCTGCTAACTGAGGAAGACAGTGCTGGCCCAGGTAGTTCACAAAGACCATGCCTTTTTATAATCTAAAAGACTGACCCTTCCTATAATCTTTCCTTCTTATAAGCTTGCTGTTGGTAATTGCTGGTTAGTGGCTGAAAGGGGGAGGAAAGTAGAGCAATTCTGATCAGCTGTAGGAGTTGCCCTGTTATTCTTTAAAATGTTTTTAAGCTCTAATATTACATAACTATGAGGCATGGGAATGGCTGACCAGTGTGTTAGAACAAGCCACAATGCCTTTGGTCATCTTCCCTTCTTCCTGTGCACTGCCCTACATCTGTCTCTGGGTACAATTTTTCGATTACCTCTAAAAAGATGCGGTCCACATCTTCAATCAACTGGTTGCGGCTATAGTTATAGCCATTTCCCCCTTCTGTTTCATAATCTCCTCTCCAATAGTCCCCATAGTCCTCGTAACCTGTTTAGAAGAACATAAGGGAAAGAAGGAGTAGAAGTACAATATACATAGATTAGCCTTACCTGGAGGTTAAAAAAAAAAAATCAAAGATCTGTCACATTTTTATTGCTTTTATAATATCAACTAAAAGGAATGCAAATAATAACACTAGCTAATGTCTGTTAAGCACTTGTTCTGTGCCAGAGATTTAAATGCATTGTCTCATCTAATAAACTCAAACACTCTACAAGATTGACATTATTATAATCCCCACTGTACAGATTAACAGCCTGCTCTTAGACGGTTAAATCATTTGTCCAAGGTCACACACTGGTAAGGTGCAGAGGCACACTTCTACTCTACTAACCCTGGGTCTCTACTCTCTCCATAGATCAGCTTGCATCTTCAGCTGTAGAACACAGAATTGCATCTGAGTTTTTAAATTCTCATTTTTTCAGGGCCTTATATTTTCAAATCCAATTCAAATTAGATGAAATTTCCACAGTGGGTCTGTACTTATTTGCAAATCACATGTATATACAGTACATCTCTGTGCATTTCATGTAGTGTCTCATCATCAGGAAACACGAACTTGTGTTAGGGTTTTAGCTAATAAAGGTTGCAAATATACATTAATAATTTCTATTTTTACAGGCACAATGGCAGTGAATGATGAGGAACATGAGATAAATAAATATTTGGAGGGAAGGATATGGTGATGAGTCACTGTCTTCAGCTTACCTACAGCTTGCGAATACGAGTTTAAGTAGCAGATGAAAAAAATTCTTCCTTGCTCAACCCCAGGAGGCAGTGAGTCACCAAAGCATAAAGTTATTCATAATATTCATAATGTGTGGCTTCAGCTCATTACTCAGGCAGGAGAGTAAGTTAAGAGATATGGGAATTCCTCCCCATGGTTAGACTTTTATGACCACATGATTTGAGTTATGATTACAACTGTAGAAAATAATGGGTTTCCAGTCTAAATTAATCTGATTTGTTCTTTCTGTGACACCACCATGAGGTAAGCACACAAATGACCTTTGAGAATGAACTAGATGGGAAGTTAGGTGAGATGGGAGTTTAGGTGCAAGACTGCATCTCTGTCTCTCATTCTTTCTGAGAAACAGAACCCCTACTCAATCCCCAGATGACCTCAGGAACCTCGGGGGCCTGAGACCTTCCCAGAAAACAGATGTTTGAGGCCCTGTAGTTGAGCTCTTTCACTGTAGAATGTCAATTCACCTTTCCTTATTCCCTAGTAGTTTCTTTGAGACAGGCCACATGAATTGTTCAGAACATGATCATTAATTTACAGATACACGTTATATCAAAGGGCAGCCTTGGTGATTCATGAGAAATAACTCCATGGCCTCAAAGAGAGCTTCAGGACCTCTACAGACCAAAAAACTTACTGTTTCCTCTTGCCATCTCATTTTTCAGGGCCACATACTCTTCATATAATGGCCTCAGCTGCTTGCCGACCTCAGACCTCCAGCCTTCCCAAGCCCAGAGCCTTTGATTGTAATCCTTGCTATTTTGCATTATGTCATCCAAGCCTGTTATTGCAAAGCACCCAAAGGTAAATAAACATGCATTTTTAAATTTTTATTTGTAAACAATTACATGAACTTTCAAGAATTAAAAGTAAGGCTGGCAGACATCAAGCTCATAAGGTTATAAAATGAAATCTCATGATTCATTAATTTCCTCACCCTTATTATAGTTCCAAAATATTTTTCAGAGAAAATAAACCACTGACATCACTTAACTACTAACTTAATTGAACTACTTGAATGTGACACACTTTACAAATGTGATTTTTGTTAAATGTTAAAAGTTCATCTTTGTGCTGAAACACGCATATTTGGAATCTTCTCGCCTTTCGATTATCCATTTGGAAGGCACAATGTCATTATCTAACATCAGTTTCATTTTTAAAACTTGGAATAAAAAAGTGAATTTCATAATCACTGCTCAAAATTACTAGCTTACCTGGTTCAAGTGCTAAGCACTCCTGTGGATTATTTGGGTTACAAACTTTTCCAGTACTGTAGATGGTGCTCATTGTACTTAGAATTGTGTTCAACTGCAAATTAAAGATAATAAACACTGTTAAAAATGGAAAATATGCTCAAGAAAATGCTAATGTAAAGAAGTCCTTTGGGCCATGTGATTTTTATGCCTCCAAATACAACAGTTCACATCTTCTTTGCCAAATATCTTCCTTTATGTAGAGCAGGGATATCTCAGTTAAACCTCCCCGCATTTAGCTAGCACAGAGCCTTATAAGCATGTAATAAATATATGTGGAGTGACTGAAATAGACAGATCTACCAAAGTCCCCAAACCATTTCTCACCTACATGAGCACAAAGTGCAACTGTTGTTTCATTCAGCATTCATTGAGTGCACATCTATTGAACAACTACTATGTCCTACATTCGGACAATTCTGACATGAACAAGTCACTGGTCCTCAAGGACCCCACAGTCATGGGACAGTGAGGGAGCCATGTTATCAATAATTACATAACAGAGTGATAAGGTCTGTAAGTGTCACCAAAAAGTTATGTGACAGTATAGGGAGGAGATTCAGAAATGGCTTTAAAGAGGAGGGGACAATAGAGCTGTGTCTTGGAAGAGAAGCAGAAATTGGTCAAGAAGAAAAGAAAGATGGATGGCAGAGCCTGAAGGTGGAAGGAGGCTGGGAAAGACACGGCATTTTCGGGGCATGAAGACATGTTGAAGGAAATGAGAGTAGTAGTGCTGGTTGGAGAAAGGGGAGGATGTGGGAAAGGAGAGGAAAGCAGAAGCCAGACCATGAGAGACCCTCTATACTGTACTGAAGTTTAAACTTTACCCTGTAGTTAGAGTTTAAAGGAGAGTAAAGATATGAGGGTAAAGCAGTGCTACGTGAAGTATGGTCCATGAATCAGTGCAAGTCAGCAAATGGTTTCTTTCCATTCTGAGATGAGTACGACAGCTGAGAGAATAAATGTTTATAAACTTTTAAAATCATTTAATATTTCCATGACATCTAGGCATGCGATGGATTAGTAATTAAAGACGAAAAGAAATGGAGGAAGGGAGGAAGGAAGGGAGGGCTGGTTCTCTCGCACAGATGATTTAAGAAACACCAGATGAAAGGCCCTGTTTCCCCTTTTCCTATTTCCCACTTACATTATTCTTTCACTCTGCTACAAGTCATTATCCTAAAACATAAAATAGATTCCATACTTAAAACTTCAACAACATTCCATAGTTCAAAAGAATCAACCCAAATTTCTTACCATGGCACAAAACCCCTCATGGTATCGTTCTCTGCCTGCTTTTTCATTCTCCCCCTTCTTCCTCTCCCCTGAATTCATGCATCTTTGAATCTCCCCTCTTCCCAAACATTTCAGGTCTTACATGCATTTCAGTGGTTTTCAGTCTCGGCTGCACACAAGAATTATCTGGATCTTTTAAAAATACAACTAGGACAGACGAGGCCAATGGACATAGTTTCACATGGTATCTTTGTGGGAAAGATGGGGAAGCATGAAATGGATGAGATAATGTGGATTAACACCTAGTTAGATCAGTAGAGCCAAAGAATGCATAATAATAAATATCAACTTGAAGGAAGACAGGGGCCACAGGTTTCTTCTTTCTTCTTACCATGCATTTTTTTCCTTTTATAGATACAGATTAGAACACAAAGTTTCAGAGGATAAGCAGCTAAGAAAGAAGACTTTGATGTTAAATAGCCAAATATTTTAGACAAAAATATTTCTATAGCTTAGATGAAGGGTCTGTAAACTATAATCTGAAGGCCAAATCCTATCTGCTTCCTATTTTTGTAAAGTTTTATTGGAACATAGCCATGCCCGTTAGTTTATGCATTAGCTATGGCTGATTTCCCACAACAACAGCAGAGTTGACTCTGTGACAGAGACAGTATGGCGCACAAAACCTAAAATACTTGCTATCTTTACCTTTACAGAAACAAGTTTGTTGACTCCTGGACTAGGGAGATGGAATGAAGGGTGAATGTAGGCTTTCTTGAATTTGGACAAACTAGCTACCTAAGAATAGAATTTTAAAAGGTATCCCTATAGCCCTAGAGGGTTTTGCTCAGTGATTAGAGCATCAGTTGGCGGACTGAAAGTCCTGGATTCTATTTGGGCCAAGGGCATGTACCTTGGTTGCAGGCTTGATCCCCAGCCCCGGCAGGGGTGCGTGCAGAAGGCAAACAATCATTGTGTCTCTCTCACATCGATGTTTCTCTCTTTCTCTCTCTCTCTCTCTCTCTCCCTCCCTCCCTCCCTCTCTCTCTCTCTCTCTCTCTCTCTCTCTCCCTCCCTCCCTCTCTCTCTCTCTCTCTCTCCTTTCCACTCTCTCTGAAAAGCAATGGAAAAAATATCCTTGGGTGAAGATTTAAAAAATAAAAAATAAATAAAAGGTATCCCTACATTTGGAGACTTCATTGACAGTGACGTTGATATATTGACAGTGACACTGATATGAGACAACCATGGAATTTGACTGTCAAAAAAACAACAACCAAACAACAAAATCTAATATAGTCCTAGACTGTCTTAGTAGGTGTAGAGCACAGGCTGCAGAATGTCACATTGCTATTCACCTCCATGCAGACTAGAACCAACTCAGGGCACTGTGTTCCATCCAAGGATTTGGACAAAATGAAGACAGTAAGTAAGACTCAAAACCATTGTATAGGGGGAATTGACAGAGCAAACCATGTTTAGCCTAGAGAAAAAAGACTCAACTAGTTAAAAAAATTAGCTGCCTTCATTTATTTAAACACTGCAATTTGGCTTTAGAAGACAGAACAAAATGGAGGTCAATCACCGTTCAATGGAGGGAATATTGGTCCATCAATTAGAGGAACCTATATATGAAATTGATGTCTTGGGAACCTATATATGAAACTGATGTCTTGGAAAGAGGTGAATCACCAAACTCTAAAGCAGTTTAAGCTGAGGTTGTTAGCCATTTGTTAAAGCGGTTGCAGAGAAGAGTCAAGAATGAAAGGGGCCCAGCCGGGCATGGCTCAGCGGTTGAGCGTTGACCTAGGATCTAGGAGATCAGGGTTCGATTCCCGGTCAGGGCACATGCCTGGGTTGCAGGCTGCAGCCGATCAATGACTCTCTCATCATTGATGTTTCTACCTCTCTATCTCCCTCTCCCTTCTTCTCTCTGAAATCAATAAAGATATATTTTTAAAAAAATGAAAGGGAGGAAGGATTCGACTACAATACGAGGCTTCTCAAGCTTGGCACTATTGACATTTTAGACCAGACAATTCTTTGTTGTTGGGGCTGTCTTATGCATTGTAGAATGTTTAGCAGTGTCCCTACCCGCTAGATGCCAATAGCACCCCTCCCAAATTGGGACCACCAAAAATGTCTTCAGCCATTGTTAAATGTCCCTGGGAGGCAAAATCAACCCCAGTTGAGAACCACGGACAGAGACTAAGTGTATTTTTCAGGCTGCCTGGTCCTCAGGAAGGTAACCTCTGTATAGGCTGTCCATATACACTACAGTGCCCAGACAATCCCAGTTTAACTCTGTGTCCCAATATAATTACTATGTGTCTTCTTTAATTCTCAAAAAGATTCTAGTTTGGATGATAAATTATTTGGTCACCCGACCTAAACCCAGAGCTCTGTTTAATGTCAGCATGCCACTCTTTGCAGATAAAGGAAGCAGCCATGGGTGATATTAATGTTTAATATTCCCAAATATTTCAACTCTTGAGATTAGTGCTAGAATGTTCACATACTCGTTTGCTCTTGTCTTCTGTGAGCACTGATGCCCCATTCTGCTGAAGGATCTGCAATTGACGCTTGGTTGAAGAATTCTGAATTTCTTCTAGTGGATAAATTTTGGCAAGCTTGGACTGTTCTTCATAAAAGGCAGACCAATTGCTGGCAGCCTCATTCTGAAATGACAAAAAAATAAAATTAAAGTCAGAACGACACTGCTTGAACAGATAGAACAGAAGACATGGTCCAAAGAACATCTGCTAGAACATCTAATACTTCCTAAGTGGTTTAGTTCTCTACTTTGCTGAAGGTCGAGGCTTAGGTTAAGAGTGATCAGGCCACTCTTGGTCACTCTCTCTTTCTGGCCCAGTGCCTAGTTTTCCCAAGAGTCTTGTTCCTAGAACTGGAAGTGAATTCTCACAAATGATTCACATTGTAGGGTCCTGGAACTTATAGCCTTAGCACTGTGACATGGGTGAGTTGATCAGGATTCAAGGATGAATGTTCTAAAGGGAGAGCCTGGTAAAGCTTAGCATGGACGTAATGGAAACACAGCTCCTCATGACTGTGAGAACCATGAGAAATGAGCACCAGTTTGCAGTAAGCTCACAGTGCTATGACTTACCAGAGATTGTGATCTTAAATTATGTTCCCCAAAGAAGGTTGCCCAGAATATGGCCATTTGGTAGCCATGGTGAATTTTTTACCATCAAAAGAAACCAACAAGCACATGATGATACCAGTACTCACTTCTCCCCCATCCTGAACATCAGCAGGCAAGTGGACTCCTCTAGACTTCTCTAGTGCAGTCTTCCCTCAATGCACAATTTTCCATTTATCAAAGATTAAGTAAGCAACTACTTCATACATTGTACTTTTCTAGACCATATAAAAGAGGTAGCATATGAGACAAGTAAGAGCTCCATTCCTGGAGTCAAACACCTCTGACTAGCAGTGTGACCTTGGGTGAATTTCTTAGCCTCTCTGAGCTGCAGTTACCTTATCTGTAAAATGAGAGTAATAATAAAACTTATTTCAAAGGGTTGTTTTAAGGGTTAGATGAATGAACAAATAAGAAAATGCTTATTAGAGTGCCCAATGCATCCTATGCATTCAAAATAAGTTTGCTATTTTATTATTTATAGAAAAAGGTCCTTGTTCTTCAGTTGCTTTCAGTTTTATCAGACAGATAAGATATGCATCGTGAATTTTTCATTAATGACACATAACAGCATATGATAATGTATAAACTATGAGTAAGCCAAGAAAAGAGAGATTCATTCAGACAACTAGATTTGGCCAAGCCCTCATGGAAAAGGTGGGGCCTAGACAGACCTTAAAGTAGATAGGAGTTGGATGCGTGTAGAGTACTTTGCAAAATAATTTACCTCATTTGATCTTCCTAACAATCCCATGAGATAGAAAATCATTCTGTTTCCATTTTCATAGGTGCATAAAGGGGCTAAGAGAAATAAATAGTGGAGTTGGCAATCAATTGCCAGCATCTGGATCTTGGATCCTGTGGTGGACAGACTCTAAGATAATTCCCACGATCCCTACTTCCTAGTGACACACATTTGTGTGATCTCCTACCCTTGAGTGTGAGCAGAACCCACTTCTAACCAGTAGCACATACCAAAGAAGACAGGATGTATATGTTTATGTTATATAAGATTATAATTTTTATCTTGCTGGAGGACTCTGTCTCCCTTGCTGACTTTGATGTTGCAAGATGCCATGTTGTGAGCTATCCTGTGGAAAGGGCCACATGGCAAGGAACTGAGGATGGCCTCTGGCTGACAACCTGCAAGAAACTAAGGACCTCAGTCCAGCAGCATACAGGAATCTGAATGCTACCACTAACCACATTAGCTTGGAAGTGATTCATCCCCTGTCAAGCCTCAGGTGAGACTACAGCTCTAGCCAGGACCTTGCTTGCAACTAGAGACTCAGAAGCAGAAGATATAGCTAAGCTTTGCCTGGACTCCTGATCCACACAAGCTGTAAGTTAATAAACGTGTGTTGAAAAAAATAAATAAAATAAAATAAATGTGTGTTGCTTTAAGCTGCTAAGCTTGTGGTAATTTTTTACACAATTGATAACTAATACAGATTCTAGGCATGAATGCACTTTTCAGACCAAGTCACACCCATTTATATATTGACTATGGCTGCTTTCACACTACAGTGGCAGAGTTGAATAAAAGTGAGAGGGCCCACAAAGCCTGAAATATTTATCATCTGGCCTGTTACCAAAAAAAGTGTTCTGACCTTTGCCCTAGATCTATACATTTACAGGAAATATGGGAAACAAAATAGCATGTAAAGCAACATTAAGAGGGCACAACCAGCAAATCCAGAAAGTGGAAGTTTCTATAGAACCAGCAATGCAATTCCTACACAGATAAATTGTGCAAAAAAAAAAAAAAAAAAGCAAGGGCGAGGCTTTATAGATTAAAAGAGACTTAAAGTACATCCATCAAAACTATTGAAAGAAGAGGACTTTGCTGGATTCTGATTCAAATAAACTAGCCGAATTTTTTTTTTAAATGAGACAGGAGGGTGCATTTGAATATTGACAAGTTATGTGATGAAACTAAGGAATTACTGTTAAGTTTTTGGCATGGTAGTGTTATTAAGGTTGTTGTAAAAATCTTACTTTGAAAGTCACAAAGTGAAATATTTACACATAAAACTATATGATGTCTGGGATTTCCTTCAAAATAATTCAATAGCCCAGCCGGGCGTGGCTCAGCGGTTGAGCATCGACCTACGATCCAGGCGATCGGAGTTCGATTCCCGGTCAGGGCACATGCCCGGGTTGCGGGCTCGATCAATGGCTCTCTCATCATTGATGTTTCTATCTCTCTCTCTCCCTCTCTTTTCCTCTCTCTGAAATCAATAAAGGTATATTTTTAAAAAAAAAATTCAAGAAATGTGGGATCAGGGGAAAAATTAAAACAAGATTGGCCAAAGTGTTAATTGATAATTGGTGAAGCTGGGTGATGAGTATTAGGAGATTCAATATACTAGTCCCTTTTTTTATACATGTTTCAAAATTTTTATGATAAAAAGTAAAGAAAAATCCATACAATGAAATGCTATTTGGCAATAAAAGGAACAAAATAATGTTACATGCTACAGCATGCAAAGTGAAAGAAGCCAGTCACAGAGACCACCTATTGTATGAGTCCATTGATAGGAAATGTTCAGAGCAGGCAAATCTGCAGAGACAGAAAGTAGATTAATGGTTGCTTAGGGGTCAGGGTGAGAGAAAGTGATTGCTACTGGGCAGGTGGTTTCGTTTGGGAGTGACAAAAATGTTTTAAAATTAGATGGTGGTAATGATTGTTCGATTCTGTAAATATACAAAAAAAGCATTGAATTGTGTGTTTTAAATTGGTGAATTTTATGGTGCATAAGTTATAACCCAATAAAGCTGCTGTTTAAAGCTTGCAATAGTAAAAGTAAAGAAAAAAATCACCTTATTCCCTAAGTCCTATAATGAGATCTGATATTCCCATGGAACTGGTCTAAACCAAAGGATTTAGTCAAATTAGTGTAATGCTCTTTCACCCAATTACTTGGTGCACACTAAGAAACAGCGGCAGTTCCTCACCACCAAACTACTCTCCCAGGGTGTAGCTGGTGGTCTCCTTGCATCCTTAGATCAATGAATAATTGTGCCAAATCTGGCTATATTTAACCACGTCATTTTGAATTGCTCAAGCTTAATTTCGCCAAAATTACATCACTAAACTGGGACATTATCAAGTTTTCATGACAAAAGGAAACTAGTAAGAACAAGGCCTCTAACGCACTTAACCCACGTTAATTGTCTACACAAGGAACTTATCCATTCACAATTGTTACCTACCTACCAATGTTGGCTGTGCCCATCTACAACCTTCCATTTCAAGAGGCAAAGAAATAAATATCACAACCCAAGGTATCACAGCTGGCTCAGAAGAGTCATGAGAGCATCAGATTTCCTGAATTCCATTATATTTCCAGCACAATGATCTTCCCCCACCCAGTACCTATGTGTAGGCATTTGTGTGTGTCGGGGAGGGTGGAACAGACTCACTGGAGACAGGGATGAAGTCTACATTCTTCCCTTGGGTACATAATAGCAGTTTAAAACTCCCCCGTTCTAAGCTCACTGTGACGCCAGCCCTAAAGGCAGAAGAATCAGGGTTTAGGAATCAGGTGTGCCCAAGGACTCTAGGGGACGCCAAAAGTGAAGGGCTG
The DNA here is from genome assembly GCF_054644295.1 of Miniopterus natalensis. Lineage (NCBI taxonomy): Eukaryota > Metazoa > Chordata > Mammalia > Chiroptera > Miniopteridae > Miniopterus > Miniopterus natalensis. The sequence goes on along the minus strand of NC_142103.1, from coordinate 99,674,866 downwards.
AAGAATCCCTAGAGAGCACCCAAAGGCTAAGTATGGGCCTCCTGCTCTCTCTTCACAGTTTTTTACAACTCACCGAGAACTATTTATTAAGTGTTCTCGGAGACCTTTGAGGCTCCAAGAGGGCATTCTTCAACACCCGCGTCAGCTGCCTGGACAGGAGTTTGGGGCAGCTCTAGTAGTTACTGACAAACACTGGGACAATGAACCAGGATGTCTCTGTCGCAATAGGATTCTTTTGCTGTCTTCGAGGAACAAAACTGTCCAGGGACCTCCTATATTTTAGAGATCTTCTGACTTTGCCAAAAAAAAAAAAAAAAAAAAAAAAATCCTTTTGATTCAAAATGTACCCTATTTCAAAAAGCCAACAAAAAACTTACAACGAAGGGACAATGTAAAAAAAGTATTATCATCTTACTGAGAAAATAAGTACAGTTTAATTGTGAATATTTGGTCTCAAACATGAGAACTGTATTTGTTGTAAAGTAAGGGGGCAATTTATTATATAGTACATGACAAGTGTTTGGTAATTAATTTTCACTGAATTTCTGAACTATTTGGAAATCTGTTTTGAACCAAGCTTTTCTCTTTATCTCTAAGGAGGGAGTTTTTGGGACATTACACTGATCAAGTTTTGTTTTTTTAAATACAAATTTTTTAAATCCTCACCTGAGGACATACTTAGAGAAAGAGGAAGGGAGAGAGAGAGAATAAAAACAACATCGATGTGAGAGAGAAACATTAATCGGTTGCCTTCCGTACACAGGTGCCCCAACCAGGGATCAAACCCACAACCCAGGTATGTGCCCTGACCTGGAACGGAACCAGCAACCTTTTGGTGCACAGGATGACACTCAACCAACTGAGCCATGCTGGCTGGGCACTAACCAAGTTTTGACGCCTTCCATTGTTTTAAGGTATGTTCACACAACTTGATCTAAAAATCTCTATGCTAGGTCAGATCCATAGGCAGACAAGCCCCATATTCTGACTCTGAAATACGACCCAAATTTCCTTTACCGTGCTACCTAGTGCTATAATAATACTACATAACAAACAACCAAAAACCTTAATGGTATAAGGGTTTATTGTTACGAGCCTGGAATCACTGGAGCTTGCGAGGCAGCTCTGCTGATCTTGACTAGATTGGCTTACAACTTTGGGGGGTTGGTTTTTGCTGGGACAACTACTCCATGTGTCCCTCATTCTTTAGCTGGCTAGCACAGGCATGTTCTCATAACAAAGGCAAAGGAGCAAAGGACAAGCCCCATTGTTCAAGTTCATTCCAAGCCTCCACTTGCATCATGTCTGTTAACATCTCTGCTCAAAGTAACTTACATGCTGAAGAACACAGTCACATCACCTTCAGCGGGGTGGCACTGCGAAATTACATAATCTTGGACATTAATATAGGGAAGAGTAAAGAACTGGGTCCATCAGTGTACCTGACCATAATTCCTTACCCTGAATGGATCTACAGTCCTTACATTTGCTAAAATACTTCAAGAACCTATTTAGAGTTTTTAAAGTCTCACTTTTTCAGATTAAAGAATGGCCTCGTTTTTATATTACTTGGCAATAAAATAAAAAAAGAAATCTTGCCATTTGCAATAACATGGATGGACCTAGTGGGTATTAAGTGAAATAAGTCAGAGAAAGACAAATACTGTATGATTTTACTTATATGTGAAATCTAAACATAACAAAATAAAAACAGACCCATAGATACAGAGAACAAGTTGATGTTTGCCAGAGTGGAGGGGGGGGGGGGTGAATGGCCTAGTTCTACAAGTCTTACCAGTTTTACCACTTGTGCTGTAAATAGCACCTCCTTATAATTTGTTGTAAATTTATCTCTTTTGAGCTTTCAAAGGCACCACATTTCTAGTATGAAGAGATTTGGCCGATACAATTGTAAACACACTATCCTTTCTCGTTTCTCTTCAGACTAATTTTTTTTTCATTTTGAGTTGAGTCAGGCTTTGTACAACTAATTCTGCTTCCCCTCCTAACTCTCTCTGATACCCTTAAATCAGGGGTGGGGAATATTTTTTTTTTTCTGCCAAGGGCCATTTGTATATAACACCATTCTCAGGCCATGCAAAATTATCAACTTAAAAATTAACTATGAAAGAGCTCCTAGATTTATTGATTTTTCAGTTCCTCCTGCGGTTATCTTGGCAGGGCCAGCCCAAAAGATTTCATGGGCTGTATACTACGGCCAGATGTTCCCCATCCCTGCCGTAAATCATTCCAGTTGCTCTCTTCGGGGGAACATTCTCCATTTCTAAAGTGGCCACCAGCAGCATACCATTTCTAAGCATCCGTTCATCTTAGTTCCTCTCATAGCACCTGCCACTGTGCCTGTTTCATGAGGGGATATCAATATATGTAATAAGAGAATAGAAGAAAGGGTCATTCCCCTCTCTGCCCATTGCCTCCCTCCGCAGGTAGACTCACACAGGTACTCCGAAGTGCACTAATGCACCCTTCACCACTGCCTGAGGAAGGAGATACTGAGCCCCCTCCTTGCTTCTCACATCCAAGTATTTTCACTTTCCTTTAAAAGGCTCAAACTTTCTGAAATTTGGCCACACTTCCTGATTTATATTCTTTCATTTTTGGCCTTCACTCTGATCAACCAGTGTAATTCAAAAGCAATAGCACTTAGTGATCGAGGGATGATTTCAGTAAACATCACTACATATCATTCTATAACAAGCCTTCTCAGCCTCTGGGCAGTCAACATAAGTGCTACAAGTCTCTTCAGCAATTATAACTCCCTCTCACACTAACGACAATGCTACCTTACTGTTCTCCCATGCTCACAAGCATTAAGTTCTATTCTGGTGGTTTTGTGTATTCATTCGGTCTTCACAGAGACCCTATGAAGCAGACATGAAAGCTATGTTATTTTTTACAGATGGAAAAACTAAGGTGCAGAGAGATTCATTAACTAGCTCAAGTTCAACCAGCAAGAAAGTGGTAGATCCAGGATTTGGGCTTTGGCAGTCGTTTCAGAGCTCTTAGGCATGATGCTGGTACACCTTTCCGACCAGCTACAGGACCATTCAGTTGAGCATAGAAACAAATACACAATACACTACAGGCACCTCCAACAGAGATCAAATAAAAAGTGAGAAAAAAGCAACAATGAAGAGATGAAAAGAGATAAGCAGCAAACATGAGAGAAAAACATGATCTTCTATGACAACACTGTGCTGTCAAAATCTCCTGGATTTATTTGAGCTTTAGAAAAATAGAACAAAAAAAACCTCTGTTGGCAGATTTCAAGTGAGACACTAGGTCTCAGATTTGATCTGCCCAGCGAATGGCAGTTATTTAATTTAAACATGCAAGCTACTAATCATTCAAAAAAATAAGCTTCTGTACAAGTGCCACACACACACACAAAAATCGTTTCTGAGATAATGCTACTCAATTTCCATCACTAAATGTGGAAGGATGCTTCTTTGGGACCTGTAGGAGAAGAAACCTGAAACCCTTGCTCTCATCAAACAAAACATCTTGCTTTCCCAGAGCATTCTGAGATTTGTCAGAACTGTTTTAACTTTGGTTTTTCTTGGAGGGCTCTGCGTGGATTCTGTGACCTTTGGAAGTCCCGCAGAGCTCTGTGACAGACCAGTTGTTAGATAATTACTAGCTAGCTCTTTCACTACGCCTCCAGTTGCATTTTCCAGTTAATATACTATTTTAGAGAGTCTTTAGATATTCCTTTTTGCATCACCAACTTATGGCATTTCCATGAAATGCTTCGAAGCCCTGACTATGATGAGAATTATGGTGGCAACTTTATAAAGCATGTTCACTGGTTTCCAAGAATCTGGATTAAGACCAGTGGATTATTTTGTAACACTTTTCCAAATGAACCCCAAGTTCAATTAAGTTTAGTCATCTGGGACTCCAGAATCAGAAATACCAAGGCAAATAAACATCCAACCTTCCAGCTCAGAGTTTTTCTTTGATTTCCCTCTTCAGTTGTATGGGTAGTAACCCAACCTTTAAGAAGCAACAAATACTCATGTAGCCATGAGCACTCACCATTTTTTGGGCATTCTCGTTGGTAATATTGGTGTTATAATCCCAAGCAGCAAGTGCACTTTCAAAAGACAGGTCTTCGGCTTGTGAGTTAAAACCCTCCAAAAATTTCGTGGCCTTTTCCTCATTGGGGGATTGAGCAGCAGTTACAGCCACAAGGCTGAGAAAGAGCCAGGAATAGCCTGACATCTTTCCCTGTGCGACACACTCCCCCTCACTGAACAACTTTCCCTAGAGTAAAACCTCCTCATGAGTTTTTCTCTCTCGTCAGCCTTTGAACTTGGGTTGGGCACGAGCAGGGAAGACAGAAAAAAAAAAAAAAAAAAAAGGAAGAAAAAACAGTAAACAATCTGATGAACCAATATAAAGTTCACCCTGGAGAGGACAGATATGTAAGCATATTTTAGAATGATTTTTTAAAGTAAATCAAATAAACAAATGTTATTCATTAATCCAAGAGAATCATAGCTCTCCTAGCTTTTATGGCCAAATCAAAACTTGTACATTTGGTTAATAAGTTCCTAAATAGTTGTTAAAGATACACTGAAGGTGTTATAATTTTACAATAACCAAAGAAGCCTCAAATTAAGGTTCATGGGGGTAATGTTATTTACCTGTTTTTCAGACAATTCCATTAACAGTAAGTTATCCCTACTTTTTTTATTTAAAGCTCATATTCACAAAAATTCTCTACTTGGTTAACATTTTTCCTTCCCAAATAAATGACTTATCCCTTGTCTTTATGGAATTCATTTCTTTCTGATAAATTTTCATTTTCATGATCATTTTTTTAAAATAAGACTACCTCCCACTTCACAGGTTAACTCTCCAGATCTAGCATGGGAAAACTTTAAAAGGTTCATTTTCTATTTCTGAGATGATCATATTTAACACTGGTTGTATGGCTGACTTCATTGTCTGCCTCCTCCCCTTTCACTTACCTGTTCAAACCTCAGGCAAGGTCACAAGGAAATAAGAATGTCTCTGCATGGTATGAAATTCAAGGTGTGTCCATGTCAAGCTCTGGTCATCTTTGGCTATAAGATGATGGCAATATAGAGTTCAAAGAATCTTCAGTGGTTATCCTGTAGAATCTCAAGAGCTGGATCAGTGACCTTAATCCAGGATGTCAGTATTCATGTCACAAATAAAAGAGAGGAGCCACTTTAAATGGGTAGGCTCATGGGCCTGGTTGACTGTGATTATGAAACCTTCACACACGGAAAATATTTCTTCACCTAGAAAAACAAGTCTTCCAGGTCCAGGTGACATGACAGTAACCAAGCCTTTAAAAAAAGTTTGCAAGACTTCCCCTTATTCCAAAGTTGTACATATTATTGTAGAATAGGAAAAATAATTAAAAGCAAGTCCTTTCCATTATGTTATTTAAGCATTATAAAAAACCTAGAGGTAAATATTTTTACTGCCATTATACAGATTATAAAACTGAAACTCAGAGAACTTAAATTGCCAGACCTCACTCAGCTAGTAAGTGGTAGAGCTTGGACACAGATGCATGCAGCTTGATTCTAGAGTACAGGCGTGTAAGTCGTAGTCAGCAGTCTAAGGGCAATAATGGAGCAGCAAAGGGACAGTGCTCATGCTGTGTCTCTGTGACGATGATGGATTTTGGTTCCACTACATCAAAAGGAGGTGGCTTCTTACTGCCCTTGATGTAACTCGTAATACATGAATCTTTTAAGAAATAAGGTATTGTAATTTAAGTAATTACAATAACGAACATTAAAGAAAGTGAGATGGGGGGTCATCGGTGAAATTTTAGTAAGGCTCCTACCACATGTGAGGAAGCTGAGATCCACTCGCTTCTCACAGGCATTAGGAGAATAACCAGTCCAGAGAAGGGAACATCACATGAGGCTCTGAACAAAGAGCTGCAATGTTACTTTAATAAAACCTGAAACAAAACTCTACTGAGGTCACTTCCTCAATGAAGCTCTTGGGTTTAGAAAAAAAAAAAATGGGAGTAGTCCAACTTCAATCCCCTGAGGCAGAAAATAAGATTAACGTTATCAAATTAAAATGGAGAAAGCAGGATGTAAACTCTGAAAGCTAAAGACAGATGGACAAGGAACCCGAGATAACAGTGAGGCAGGAAAATTCCGGAAGCCAAGAAATTTTGAGAAGCAGGGGAAATAGGTAAACTGTCTACAATAATTCTGTAGGAAAACAAGCTCAATGATGGCCCACTGCAAGCAGTGACTGTACTGGTGGAATTATTTTCATTCTCCATTGAGAAGATGTTGCTGTTCTGATACCTACCCAGAAGAATTCTCTCCAAGCCCATTCTGAGAATGCAAAGAATCCACTAAAGACCCAGGGGATGGGACCCATATAAACTACTAGCCTAAAGGAATCGACAGTCATTGAGAAAGAATGAAGCCAGAAAACATTAGGAGACTGGAAATGCAGGAAACGTGTTCTACTTCTCAAAAGGACTGGAGGGTGAATTTCACAAAGGGTAGAGAGCTCTTGGTCGTGGCATCTCACAAAACTATAAAATATAACTTGTAGGATGTGGTTTGCACTTGGAAAATATATATCTCTGGCCCTAAATATACTGTATACCTAGGGTTTCACTAGGAACAAATCAAATGCTGCCTGCCTCATTTCCTTTCTGATAAATGAATAAAATAGGGAACAAAGACACAGTGTATCTTCCATTTCAATAAGGGATTTAACGAACTGTAAAGTCCTATGACCAGATAGATCTAAATGTCCCAGAAACAACCACACACTAAAGGATTAAGTGGTCCTCTGATCAACAATAGATCATGTCCTACAGATGGCCAAAAGACATCTGAAAAATGTTCAACTTCACTAATCATCAGAGAGATGCAAGTTAAAACCACAATGAAGTATCCCTTCACACCTGTCAGAATGGCTCCATCAACAAAGGACAGTTTCTGACGAGGGTGTGGAGAAAGGGGAGCCCTGGTACACTGCTGGTAGGAATGCAGACTGGGGCAGCCACTATGGAAAGCAGTATGGAGGCTCCTCAAATAATTAAAAATGGAGCTGCCATTTGACCCAGTGATCCCACTTCTAGGAATATACCTTAAGAATCCTGAAACACTAATAAGAAAAAAATATATGCACCCCTATGTTCATAGCAGCACAGTTTACAATAGCTAAGATCTGGAAACAGCCCAAGTGCCCATCAGGAGATGAGTGGATAAAAAGCTGTGGCACATTCACACCATGGAATACTACGCAGCTGTAAAGAAGGATCTCGTACCCTTTGGGACAGTATGGATGGACCTGGAGAATATTATGCTAAGTGAAATAAGCCAGGCAGAGAAAGACAAACATCACATGATCTTGCTTATATGTGGAATCTAAAGAACTTAATAAACTGATGAACAGAATAGATTCAATGACATGGAAGCATAGATGAGACTGATGAATGTCAGAGGGATGGAGGAGGGCGGGTGGGTGGAGGGGGAGAGATTAACCAAAGAATTCATACATATATAAGCACAACCCAAAGACACGGACAATGGTGGGAAGAGGGACTGGGGAGGGGGGTGGGATGGGGTGGAGTGGGTCATTGGGGAGAAAGAGGGACATCTGTAATATTTTAAACAAAAATAAACACACAATAATAATAATAATGATAATAATAATAATAATAATAATAATACATCATGTCCAAAACAACAAGAATCTTGATTCAACAATGATTTATTGTCTACCTACTATATACCAGGCACTATTCTAGATGTTGGATATACAGGGTGGGGCAAAAGTAGGTTTACAGCTGTGAGTATATGAAACAGAGTTTATTCCTGTATTAATTATTATATTATTTTCCACATGAACTGTAAACTTACTTTTGCCTCACCCTGTACAGTAATAAGTAAGACAGGAAAAGTTCCTGTGGAAATTATATTATATAATGTTGGATAGAGGGAAGAAACAAATAGCTGATGATAAATGCTATGACTTGGCAATAAGCAAGAAAGGAGGATGGTAGGCCCTTATATTGATCTGCAATCCATCGGCCCTTTCCCTTCTCAGGGAAAGTAAAATAAACTTTCTCTTTGCGTCTCTTCTTCTAGTAGTGAAATCTTTCACAGCCTGCTTCACTAACCCAAACTCTAACACTCAATATCTTATCTCTCTTTATTGTTGAGCATGTTGCCCTTGTCTCCCCCATCCCCCTTTTTTTCTCTCTTTTTGGGACATCTGAAGCAAGTTATTCTTTTTCTGCATCTTTTCTTTAGCAAACATTTTTTTAATGGCTTTACATAAGGGCTTTATAGCCCCCCCCGCCAAATCTTAGCAAAAAAATTTTTTTTAAAAAAGAAAGGATAGTAAATGATGGGGTGGGGATGAGAGGGGTAACATTTGCACAAAGGCCTGAAGGAAGGGATGAAATCTGTGTGGATATCTAGGGGAAGACTGTTTTAGGCAGAGGGAACAGCAAGCGCAAAGAGTGTAGGCAGCTCTCAAGAACATGAGACTTCTTTGTGGCAGAGCCCAGGCTGGAGGCCACACCAGGAGGGCCTTACAGACTTTGGCTTTTACCCTGAGTAATGTGGTCTGAAGACATTGGAGGGCTTCAAGCAGAGACGTGATCTGGCAAAAGTTTTAACCAGATCACTCTCACTGCCCATTAGCAAGCACACACTATGGGGTAAGGGTAGGTGCAGGGAGTCCAGCCAGAGAGCTACTACAGCAGCCCAGTAAAGTGGGTTGAATAAAAGCTTAATATGAGCTGTAAATCCAACTTGGCTGCCCAATAAAAGCTAAATACATCTTGGACTCTCTTAGACTTTGTTAACACAAGTATTAGATGCAAAATAATTTAGAGCTTCATGCTCATTACTGATAACCACTATTTTAGAGAGACACAGGAGAGCATCCAGAGGAAAATAAATAAGTGTGTTATAAAATAGTAAGAGGCTAGGAAAGTTTCAGGGCAGGAGGAATAGGGAAACTGGGGCAGGAAAATTAAAGCCAAAAAGCTTTGCAGGCAGCTTGTAGCAGGACCTTAACTTGAGAACAAAGGGTTAAATCCATTTCTTCTCACCAAAGAATGCAGGAGTGGAGGGGGAAGGGAAAGGGGAGAGGAGGAATCTTTTTTTTTTTTTTTTAATTTTGTTTTTGTTTAAAATATTACAGATGTCCCTTTTTCTCCCCATCCCATCCCCCTCCCCAGTCCCTCTCCCCACCATTGTCCGTGTCCTTGGGTTGTGCATATCTGCATATAGAGAGGAGGAATCTTAATTTAAACTAATCAGAGAGACTATTGAGTTCAAATCATCCTGAAGCTGTTAAAACAGCAGGGAGGAGGGAAAGAGTAGAGTGCCCATTGTTTAAACAGTTAAGTCAGAGGTCTTGGGTTTGTCAAGATAAAGTTACTAGGTACTTCTCATAAATTGTGGGAAAACCATAACAAAGAGTTAACATGTACCAGGATATCTGGCAGAGGAATTTTTAAAAACTTATAGACAAGAGGGTACATAAGACAGAAACCCCCCATCCCACTCACTCTTCAGATTACCTGAGAGCCCATCTGTTCTTCATGGGCCAGAGGTATAGATTTGCTTGCTTTGCTTCACTGATAAATGGGTATGCTTTAATTTTTTTAATTCATTTGCTTTAATGTTTTAATAAATTCACTTTATCACAACACAATCAAGATCTGTCATATAAAATCATTTATATGAGAGGACAAGCTTCAATCGAGGTTGGGAACAGCCCTCTCCCTCTGACTCTGGGGTCTGTGAGAGGTGCCTGTCACAAATGGGTCTAAAATAATGTCATTTGAAGCACAGTTCAGACAAGAAAGAGAAGACTTAGGGTGGATGTGTGATAGGCAGTTAGACAAGAGCAGAGCAAGGACAATGGGCCAGGTACAGAAGGTCACCAGGGTGGAAAGCCCTGGATGCCTAGCAACGGACAATAGTAGGGTGTGACCTCGCCCCCAGGGTGGCCTTTCCTCCCCGAGCGTAAGGTTGGTAGCATATCTGGTAGCATATCTGTTGGTCATGCTGTTTGGACCCCTGACCTCTCCTCCCTAGAGATAATATCTAGGCCTCAGTTGCAATTCAGCTCCAGGCCCAGAAAAGCAACTAAATCAGCCACAGCTGACCTCAGGACCAGCTGCATTGAATGATAGTCCCGCCCTGACGCCAACCAATAAATCAGTGGAAACCACAGCCCTGAAAGGACACACCTGGAAAGCTGCTGGACATTATAATGAGATCTTTCCTTGGGACCGCCCCTAAAATCTCCTCCCTTAAAACCCTTAGGATCTATCGGACCTCGGCTCTCCCTCCTGGGAGTACACCCTCACCTTTCCCTTCCCCTTCCCCTTCCCCTTCCCCTCCCCTCCCCTCCCCTCCCCTCCCCTCCCCTCCCCTCCCTTCCCTTCCCTTCCCTTCCCTTCCCTTCCCTTCCCTTCCCTTCCCTTCCCTTCCCTTCCCTTCCCTTCCCTTCCCTTCCCTTCCCTTCCCTTCCCTTCCCTTCCCTCCCCCTCCCCCTCCCCCTCCCCCTCCCCCTCCCCCTTCCCCCTCCCAGGCTCCTTAATATTAGCTTCCTCAATCACAAGCTCCGCCGGCCCTTCCTTTGCCTCTATAACTTGTTTCCTAAGCCCATTTCTTCTAGAAATTACTTCTTCTACCTCTGTGATTTACCAAATATATGTTCTCTTATAGTTTGGGTCTGGGCTCTGAATTCTTTCCTAGCCAGAACCCAAGTACTGAGGTTGCTGAGCCCAGGTCCTGTCTGACCCCACCAGACTAATACCCAGTGCCTTTCCCGCCGCCTACAACAGACAGTTCTCCATCATGGGACAGTCATAACATTTACTCTGCCACTAATTAGTTGTGTGACTTTGGGCAGGTAATATTCCCCACACCTAATTTCCTTATTTCAAAGCTGATAACAATATAATACCCATCCCACAGGGACAGTATAAGTATTATATGAATTAATACTTGAAAACACAGAGAAGAATGCTGTGAGCCTAATAATAATAAAAGCCACTCGAAATGAGAGGAGCCATATCATAATTAGAAAACTTTGAGAAGTAAGGGAAATGGGAGAATTGTCCATACTAGTTCTGTAGGAAGCTGTTATAGTCCAAGAATAAGCAAGTTCACATAAACAAAACTAAAATGTACTGCATGGGTTACACCAGTCTTGCATTTTTAAACCATTTAAGGCAAAAATGTTTCTAAAATACATTCCATCCTAATCACTATGTTGCCTGTACGTTATTTTGTGTGTCTTTTAAAATTTTTACAATGACTCACTGTCATCAACTTGAACATTGCTTACAGACTAGGATATAATGTAACACTGTCTTCAAGGCTTTACCTTAAATGGCTCCAAACAGCTTTATTGCTCTTAACTCTGCTGTCTATGTAGGCTCTGAATTCGCTGTCACTTCTTGAAGAATCCACTTCTAGTAGCCCTGCCCGCCCTAAATCCCCTCCCTGTTTCTGATATGCTACCTGCTAAAACCTAAATGGGAACTAGATAAGCATGGAGTTCAATCAGAAAGCTCCATCTTCATAGGCTCAGACCTGAGGGTGGGTCTCTACTCTGCTGGAGCAAAGTGCATAGACTTTGACATCCATATTTTCCTTATTGCTCAACTTTTTACATACTTCCAACAGTCATAAATGGTGAGATTGCCAAATAGCTATAGCAAAAACTTCTAGTTCCCCAAGTTGTGAGTATAACTTTGGTATACTTCAGAGAAAAAAAGGATGTTTTTGGGCAATTTCTTACCTTAAAATTGATAGAGTAATGCTTCTGACAGGAATAAGAAAGGCTATCAAGGCTCTAGCCAGTTTGGCTCAGTGGCTAGAGCATTGGCCGGTGGATTGAAGAGTCCTGGGTTCGATTTCGGCCAAGGGCACAGCACGTACCTCAATTGCAGGCTCGATCCCCGGCCCCGGTTGGGAGACAACCAATGGATGTGTTTCTCTCACATCGGTGTTTCTCTCTCTCTCTCTCTCTTCCACTCTCTCTGAAAAGCAATGGAAAAAATATCCTCGGGTGAGGATTAAAAAAAACCACTATTATTAGTGTAATATAAATACAAGCATCAAACAAGGCAAGCAATATATAAAGTATAGAGAATTTAAATTAAAAAAATAAAATTTACATGGACAAGAATTATTTGCATTTAGTACAATTTGTTTTGACCACATATTTATTATACAAAGTGAATTTATATGTACTTTACAGAAAATAAATAAGGAGTTGACTTTTTAGTCCAAAGGAAAAGCTAAAGCTCTTTCCTGTTTCCATTTCTAGTTGTATGGCGGTCATTTTTTCCTACAGATAGAGCAACAATAATCTTCATTAACCAGACTGACAAATATTTCCAACAAAGTTCAAATTTGTGAGGACAAACTGGATTCCAGGGAGTCTGTACTGATTATTACTGGTCTGAATTTATGATAATGCAGTGCTTGCCATGTAGCCCTAATTTATTTTCATACCCAGACTGTACAAAATATCAGGTAACACTAGAGCCACTAGCGTAAATTTACCTCTAGAATCTTAGGAGCAAAACTTGAGCCTTTATCCTAAGTAAAATTAGAATCCATGGTAGAGTTTGAACAGAGGAGTGACATGATCTCACCTTTGAAAAGAATCACTCTGGCTACTGTATGGAGAACAGACTATGTAGAGGCAAGACTATAGGCAAAGAGACCAGTAAGGAGGCTATTGAAATAATCCAGGTGAGATATGATGGTGGCCTGGTGGTAGCAGTGAAATTCGTGAGAGGTGGCTGGATCTTGAATATATTTTGACAGCAAAACCAACAAGATTTCCTGGTGAATCGGGTGTTGGCTGTGAAAGAAAGAGTCAAGGAGGGAAGACTAGGAGTTCAGTAAAGTTTGTGACATGTTAGAGATCAAAGTGAGGGTGTTGAGGAGGCAATTAAATAAACAAATCTGCAGTTTGGCAGAGAGGTCAGGGATGGAGATAAAATTTTGAGAGTTGTTAGCTAGAGATGGTTAGCCAAGTATGTCTTTTCAGTTAAGACCAAGAGGAAACAATCTTACTTCTTCAGAATCTCAATGTGCTGAAAAGTATTACTTAGTCCAGATCTCGGGAGAATTTGGAAAAAAGTTACTTGAAACAACCCCCATCCCCAAGGAGCGATCTGTGGACTAAACAGGGAGGTTCATGAACTTGGCAAGAGGGTTACATTTCTTCATTGGTTTATAGCAAAGTAGACACATCTCAGAAGGACAGGAAGTTTGCGTTGGAGGAAGGTACAGATTCAGAGAAGGCAGTTCAAGTGAGAGATGGTCAAAGTCAGGTGGCTTAGAACCAGTTCAGGTCAAGGCCAAATCAGCTTTCAAAGGAGCAAACTCCTTTTGAAGCCAGCTTCTGCCTTCCAGCTAGAATCTGATGGTAACTGAAGACTTTTACGCTTTGGTTAATACTTCCCAAGTGGCTCTAAATATCTTAGAATAAGCCTGCATCCCTATTGGCCTCTACCTCAGACCTCAGATTGAGTAAAAGGGCCATGTTTTCTGATCCAACTAGAAATGCCAACAGTACTTGTCTTCTTAAGGTCTAGCAGGCTCTCTTGAAGACATTGTAACCTCCCCTTCTCATCTTCTAAGGCAGTGATTTTCAACATTTTTCATCTTATGGTACACATAAATTAATTAATAAAATTCTGTGGCACACCAAAAAAGATATTTTTTGCTGATCTGATTTTTAAAATAGGTATAATTTTGATTGATTTACAAATAATAATAATAATAATAGTAATTACCTACCCATTTTGTTCCAAAGTGACTTATTAAAAAATCAGGTGTGTATAATTGTAGATAAAGATTTCTGATACCAAGAATGAACCAATCAGATGCAGCCTTATTAGGCAACGTGACCAATAAGATGCAACTTTATTATATGACCTACATATTTATGGTCATATAATAGGGCATTCACATTGGACAGCTATTGTGTTGGCTGTTGTCATGTTTTAATTTGACACTCTAAGGGCAAAGAGGTCAGTGTTCTTGACTAAATAGTCAGGTATTGCATGTTTTAAAAATTCTTGCGGTACACTGGTTGAAAATCACTGTTCTAAGGGATCTGTCTGGTCTGGACCATCAGCGGGGCTTGGCCAAGGCAAGTTACTGGCTCACCCCCAACTTCCCTATGCACTACTCTGACAGCCTGTTGGATGCATTTGCTCAAACAGCGACAACGTGTCAAGAGAATGAGGAGGAGATCACTATGATTGGGAGTTCTCAGAGGTGCCAAACCTGTGAACAGGAAGTTTGGTACTGAATAGGTGTGCTTATTTCAGAATAAATTAGGCAACATCGATTGTAGAAAAGTAAGGTAACTCTGCATCACCAGACGTTTAGGATTCTCTGGCAAGTATGCCCCAGAACTGTTCCGACCCTTTGAGGCTCCATTCCCATTCCCCATAGGATGATAATGTCACCCCAAATTCCTATATATTTGATTCATAAGTGATAGCCAAGTTGCCAATTCAAAATAGAATATATGATTAATGTGATGGTCAGAATTCAGAAATAAAGTCAACATACAGTACTTGACTATGTCATAGTTTAGTACATTACAAAACTAACATTCCAAAAGTCCAGATAGAGAAAAATGGTTATCGCAAAGGCAGAATGGCATGCCGGAGTGTATGAGAACGATTCTACAATGTACAGAATTCTCTTTTCCATTTGTTCCCTTCGCTGACACACAATGTCCTAGATTAGAGCTTATTAACACCTGTGGTGCTGGAAGGATTGTAAGCTTCAAGACTGGGAAGCATTCTTTGGAGCCATCAGAGCTCTGAAGAGCTGGAAGGACCAGAAGTAAGCTTACTTGTCTGGGCTACAGGACAAGAGAGCTTACTTGAGGCTGTGAAGTTTTCTTCTAGGTTATCCTGTAAGACTGTGCCCAAAGATGCTAAAGTTTATTTGAGTAGCACTCCTTTGTTCTCTCTCTCTCTCTCTCTCTCTCTCGCTCTCGCTCTCTCGCTCTCGCTCTCGCTCTCGCTCTCTGGAACCCGAGCAAGTGGGAGATGTAGAGGAAAGTATAATGACTCCAGTTCTCCAAATCAGAGAGATGAGGAATGGATAAATCACATCATAAATCCCTGAGTGCCTAACATCTGAGCTTTAAGGAGGATCAGTCTGGAAGTCAATAATTGAAGGGTAAAAGCTTTAATCCCATGTCCACATGGATACATGCAATTGAAATTATAAGAACTTTCCTGAGGCTTCAGAACCTACCATATTTTAAATCAAAATCTATTCGCTTTTGATGATATAGAACATGTAATATCACCACGAATATGTGAAAACTAGAAGCTAAGGTGGGTAACAGCCTTATGATTACTCCATTCTTTATCATTAAAGACCCTCCTAATATTTGCCCCCCTGTCTTCAGTCTCATCAGGAATCTTCTTTGGCTGATAAATATGTTCAGTGCCTAGAAACTATACAACATAAATCCCAGGGCAGCATGAGTCTTTCCTGGGGACAGTCAGAATGTAGCAGATACTGAGAATATTAATTTGGATTCTGCCCAGAAAGGAATCAAGGCCTTATGGCCTTGGAATTTGGATAATGTCATTGGGCTATGTTATTTTTGTATCTCAATGATCCAAATGTTTTAACAT